>NC_061114.1:202289345-202499552 GCF_002878395.1 Capsicum annuum
AGTGTGTTATAAGTTCCTCAAGTTGAAAGTTATTTCCTCATCCCCATGATTTCTTCAGTTAAGACAAAGTAAGATATGTATTCAGATTCCTCATTAACCTTTCAATATAGATAGTGCTCATAAGAGAAGATAGTATAAACCTAGATTGTTAAATAGAGATTGCGTTCAAGAGATTTCTAAAACCGAGAATGTTATGATTTATAAGTAGTAGAACCTTCTTATAGTTAGAATTATGGGTTTATAAGTGTAGAGACAAGAAAGGTGGTGAGAGAGATTGATTGAATATATATAGATGAACATTTGCATATGATTGAGTTAGTAGTGAAGTGATATGTCCTTGTGTGTCAGTTTAGTGGAAGGTAGAGAAGGAGTTACTAGTTAAGGTGAATTATTGTTTGCTTGAAGTATCGAAGGAGTTATTGATGATATTTTTTATGTTAGAAAATTATATGATATTAATGAAAGTATTTGGTGGTTGAATTTTGTTAATTTAGGCTTCCCCTGAGGTTGAAAAAAGGATTTTAGTTGAAACTTATAGAGATATGAAAGTAATTTAGGTGTATAGATGAGTAAATAGTCATAATGAGTAGGAGAAGGATGTGCTAACATATTTTAATAAGGTATATTACCAGATTATGACCGATTTTTATTGTTCTAGTGGACTAGTGTTTCTAAATATTTTATATTATAGCTTTCAAGTGAGAATAGTATGTGAGGTTGGGTTGTTAATCATGTCTATCAATAGACACTAAGTTTGAATAGTGAATGATAATAAAAGTGGAAGTAATGATTGCTTGTTTAGTGATGCTAGTTATACGGAGGTGAACCAATAGGCTTGAAACAGTGAATGCAAGAATTTAAGTTTATTTATGTAAGATTTAGCATGATGTTGTAGGTATGATGTAGAGGAGTTCCCAAGGTGATATGGGGCTTTATTATTTTTGAAGTTCATTAAGTGTTGTGCACAGTTAGTAGTACCCTTGTGTTATTAAGTGGAAGAAGGCTAGTTATATAGTACATGGTGTTCTTAATTTCTAAGTTGAGGAGTTTTGGATAGATGGTGTTGAATCTTTTAAGTATGTATTTGATTATTATGTTTTGGGGAGAATGTAAGTATAGAAGTATGATATTGGTAGGCTATGATTATGTATTTAGTGAGGCAGGTATGTTTGTAGAGTTAATAGAGAATAAGTCAATAATGATGACTATTGAGGCTAGAAAATTAAGGATGGAATATGAAAGGGTTGTTCAAGAATGACACCAGTAAATTCGAAATATAGTTTATCTATGTGAGTTTAGAATTTATATGTAGATTGTTAGAGCAAAGAAATTTAGCTCAGTCTCCAGGATATAGAGTAGACTCGTCAGCTTAGAATATCAGCTTTGATCCAAGGGGGAGATAATGGAGTGAAGAACCAAATCAATTTTTGAGAATAAGAATGTGATACATGTCAATAAGAGTTGTGATGAGATAGTGATCCTTTCTTACTCTAGAGTATTCCTTGGATTTCAATCATTATCACACCAAATCCATGTCTTGCGTGATAGATCCATGCCAAAGGCCCATGCTTTATGCATACTCAAGTCCATTCTTATCATCTAGTAAGTAAAAACTTCACTCTGTGATTCAAGTCATTCCTCAAAAATCTATGAACTCTAGTCTTATGTTAAATAGATTATGATAAGTATGAACTCATGTTTTAGAGTATGATCAGTTCTCAAAAACTTATTATCCTAGTGATATTTATTTAATATCATGTATGCCCCTAGTTTAGATCTCCTTGGTGAATCCATGATATTGATACTCTATTTTTTAGGCCTCAGTAAAGTGTCCAGTTATGCTTAGTATCCCTTCATGTTTTAAGTCTTCATGCTCTAACCTTTTAGTGACCTTTCCTTATGTCAAGATAGTAATGAAGAACAATTGGTTAGATGGGAGAGAGTAAATATTTCTTAGTAACAAAAGATCATTGTATGCCTGTTTTAGCAAAGGCTATAAGTGTGAAGTAAGATTGAGGCCAAGTATTTGATACATGTCATGGTTAGTTAAGAATTCTGGGTATGTCTTTTTAAGCATAGTGTATGAAAGTTGTTATTCATGAAGGCATTAGATAATAGGAGAAAAAAGTTCTTAAGTGGATTGGGTGTCAAGAAACTCTTATGTGGTTATAGTGATAGGCTTGAATGTTAGGAGGGGATATAAGTGGATGGATGTAATGTGTGCTAATGAATCCATGGTAAGAGTTCTGAGTTAGACATTGATGTGGTAAGATATGTTATGCTTAGGGTGTGAGCTCTAAAAAGATATAGAAGATTTAATCATGTGGTTTAGACAAGTATTAGGATGTGGTATATTGTACCTTGTGATTTCGGGTTAGGCTTAATCATGGTGAACAGATTTAGTTCGATTTAGACTTTAGTAGATGGTTTTATCAATCCTCATGTGAGAATTATAAGTTGAATCAATGAGTATGGTATTTAAGGGGAATGGTATAGTTGAAGGAGTATTTGAGAAGTGTTTCTTAGATTGAAAGTAAGAAGTTACAATGCCTAAGGAGTAGTAATTCTATCCTAGATTATGAGTTATACGGCTATAGTCCAAATTATAGAGTTGTATCAATGTTTCAATCCCTTATTCAGATATCGTATTCAGATCATGTCCAAGATTCTTTGCTACCTAAATTTTATTAGAACTTCTTTCAAATATTGTTAAAGAAATACTATAATTGAGTATAAGCTATCAAGATGATTTAATCCATATAGCCGACAATTTAGTTTAGCAGTCAGACAGAAAAGTTCTAATGGTTTTGTATCTTTTCATTAAGTCTTACTACCCAAAGTTTCACAAGTAAAGCTATTCCATGAGGTAAACTATTGCATTCATGCAAATTTCAAATTCAACTCAGTTCATGCATCGCATATCATGTCTCAGGTTCAGATATTTAGTCATGACATAGTTCATAAACGTTCAGAGCATGATCTGTTTTTTCCAAGTATTCCATATTAGATATTGTAATACCTTTGTAAGACCTTGGTATCGTTACCTCATGATTCGTGCTTACAAAATGTACTTGGTGATGCCATAAAGCCTTTTTTTCCCCTTTGATTCTTATACGTGTCTTGTAGAGGGATAATCCTTCAATGAGAAATTGCATACTTTATTCCATCCTTAGTGACTCTTGGAATTTTTAATATATCAGTTAGAACTTCAAAATTCTATATTAATGATTCTATCATGGAAATCTCAAGTGAGTTCTAAACTCCAAGCATGAGTCAGTTTTTGATAGTCAATAAAGTCAAATCGGCTTAGAATTCATCTTCATGATAGAATTTTTAAAGTTTCAGCTCAGCTATATCCTTCATTAGCTAACATGTCATGTCTACGTTATTCCATACTTTTTAATATTTCAATAAGTTCCTACCCATCATTCGAGGATGAAAGATTCTAAGGGGGAGATAATGTAACACCCTATATGTTTGTGCTAGAATTCTAACCGTTGTTATCACACGTATAAGCCCTAGTAAAAAGTATTCCCATGTGAATATAAGTTTCATTATCATTATCCTAGTATGTGAAGTGATTTTGAGGTAAAAAATGTTCATAGGAATCTCTTGGAACAAAGTTGAGCTAAGAACCTTCGATTCGTCCAAAGTTTGGTATTTGATTCTATAAGGGTCTACTTTGAATGTGTATAAATTTTGATGTTCATAGAATTTTTTATCCCAAGATCCACAAAATTGTAGATAATTGAATTATCTTTTTAACGATACCAATTTTGCCTTAATCTGACACCCGAGCAAAAAGTTATGGCTTTGCAAAGGGGTGTGCACTGCCTAACAATCGTAAATGTTCACTGGAAAGGGTTTACCATAGGGAGTGCAATGAAAAACTTAAAGTTTGCCATAGGGAGTGTGACACAAACCTTAAAGTTTTCCATAGCTTGTGCGACGCAAACCCCATGGCACAATGACATGGGCATTTTGTTTTTGAGTTATTCCGATGGAAACTAAGTCATTTGACACCTCTTAAACGTCCCTAAACATAACTACATGAGATTTATAGATCCTAAATACATTTTAACCCTATTAACATGATAATCTCATCATCTAAGAATACAAGAGGAGAGAAACAACTAGGGTTTATACAATCAAGCTTGAAGGTCCAATCTTTCCGCAATTTTGTCATCATTAAGGTATGTGAGGTCTATGTACAAGTATACCCTTTCATCCTTTTGCCAAAAACTTTATTTTTATTTAAGATTTCATAGTTTACAAATTAGGGTTCATACTCATTATCATTATTTGAAGATTATGATTTTACAAGTGACTTAAATATTGAATTGCATGTCTATTTTCGCATATTTATGCGTGTGATATGATTTTACAGATTTCTAATTGAGTTTTAATAATGATATTGTTAGTTTGATTTCATTACCTTGATATTGTTGAAGTATTCCACGAAGTATATTGAGCATGATGTTTTTCCATGAATTTACATGAGTTTAAAGCATAGGTTTTAAAGCCCTAAGTTTGAAGTATTGATATCTCAACAAGATTATGATTTTTAACCTCTCTTGTAAATTTTTTATCTAGATTTAAGAAAGAAATTTGATCTTTGGATCCTAAGATAAGATAAGGAATCCACATTGTTCATACAGTTTGAGATTTAAAGAAAGAGAAGCATAATTGGTTTTCATTACAAACCCTTATGCCATTTTAAGGTGGATTTCCTAAAGTTCTGAGCAAAAGATTTGGAGTAGTATTTAGCACCATGTTGGGTAGTATTTATTCTGTCATATTGATTCGGGATAGCTGGGGTAATTTCTCGACTACCTATAGTCAGTATTAGTAGAGGCTTCATAGACAGTTAGTAGAATTGATGTATTTAGTTTTAGTTTTATTTTGTATAAGCAGAGTTGTAATTATTTCAATATAGTTGTGTATTGACCATACTAAAAAAAAGGTTTATTTTCCACATTATTCTTTTGGACTTATGTATTTATTTCAGTTGCTCATGAGTTATGCCAGTACAAGGGTTAGCTTGGGATCACTTATGGTCCTAAGCATCGTGTGACGACTAGGGGGTAGTCTTGGTTTGTTACATACTAACTGCATAAATTGTAAAATAGATATACCTTTTACTTAATATTTTTCTTTCATTTCATTTTAGGATGTTGGTACTAGCAGATCAAGAATGGTTGAAATGGGAGTACTACACACAAAGTGAACGTACAATCTTTAATGTAAGTTTCAATTAAGTTCTTTTATTTAATATCTAAAATTTTCATTTATAGTGTCCAGTCTTCAACAGTTATGGCTTAAAATTTTGGATATACACCAAAAATTGTTGTGAAATGGAGAGAAAAAAATTATAGCCTCCAGGCAACTATAAGAAATGAGAGGAAAAAATTAAATAAAGATAAGGTTCAAGGATGCACACTTGAGTCAAGAAAACTCTAATGCTCAATCTCACAACATCTAAGTTGTTGATGTATTATGTTAGTTTGGTGTAAATGATAGCAGCTATTACTGCATTAAGATAAGTTTTTGGTGGTTCACTGATGTTGGTAGTAGTGTCTACATTTCAAGATAATTTATTAGTAGCTATAACTTGTGATTTTGGCACATTGATTGCATTTTATGGTAATATCTTGATTGGACAAGTCAAATCTACAATAATTTTGATACTTGTGATTTCTTGTCCTTTATATGTAAATGCAATTGGTAGATAGATGTAATCATTTACTTTTGGATACTAATTATACAATTGTGACTGCTCCCTTTTTTTTAATTTAATATTAGGTGTAATTGATTGATTGTGATGTTTCAAACAGTGGTGTTTTGACAACAAAAAATATGTAAAATGAGACAAAGCAAACTAATGAAAACATACCATTTCATTACACAAAAATCTGTCAAGGTTCAATACAAAATTAGCAATTGCAAACCCTTACATCATGATGTTTAGATTAACATTTTATGATAGCCTTCTTCGATCTCCTTTCAAGTGCATATATTAAAATAGAGCACTAGTATCTATAATACAAATACAAATGAGAGTAATTCAAAGTTGTTCCTCCCTTTTCTTGGACTTAGCCAACTTAATCTTTCATTTCTTCTCATTTGTCTTCATCTTCTTCATATCATCTTCACAATTATACAACTGAACTCTATTTTGTTCATATCTATTTTGCTCTCCACGGACTTTGTTGTCCTAGAAGTAGGCTTATCATCAACTCGATAAGTTCCCAATTTTGCAGAAGTTTCAACTCTTTGCTCAAGATAACCAATTTTTTTCCAACAATTTAGGAATAATTTTTTTAATCTTGGATTAGTATCTTCATCCTTCCAAAGTTAGAAATTGCATGATCTATCACTCTAAAATGAAACCAATTAAATTAGTTTAGTCTCTTCAAGATCAACGTTTGAATAAAAATTCACATATCCTATAGTAAGGACAACTCCAATATCTTCTATGCAGATTTCTTGAGGTCCATGAAGTTATCAAAGGAAAAATATGTCCATAGTTGCATCACACCTCTTCCAACTCATGATTTTCTTCTTGCTTACAAAGTCTAGTCATGCTTATTCTAGCCATAAAAGTACCTACATTAACAAAAATAATACAACTGCTCAATTGAAAAAAATTACTCCAAAGTCAAAGAAAAAAATTAAAGAAACAATGACTTGAAATTGCAGAAAAAATTGTAGAGAAAAGAATTAAACTTTCTCTCAATTGAATAAGTAATCAAACAAGTAAGAGGATTCAATTATCGATTCTTCAAGAAAAGGAGGCGTGCATTTCGATTTTTGGTGAGCAATTTCAAAATTAAAAATTTGCATTCTTCAATAAAATTTTTCTCCATTAAATAGGGTTAAAATAGAAAGGGGGATAGATTTATCGGGGGGTGGGGGGAGTTATTTATTGCATTTAATTTTTCCTCTTTTCTTAAACTTTAAGTGGTGAGACACGCTACATTGGAGTGTAATAAATGCGTCTGGGTATGGGTGTTGCTGGGGTAAATAAATTCACTTTTTTATAGTAGAGATGAGTAATAGTTCATTCCAATAGTTTAAGTGTGTCACTGAATTTTGAGGTATAGTTTATGGTGGTTTTAACTTCTTTTCCTAAATTGTCAACAATAACATGCACAGTTACCACATAATGCATCTAAGAAGAATACAATGTAGCAGATCTTGCCCTATGCCTTAGAGAGTGAGTTGCTAGGAGAAGCAACTAAAAGCATAAAATATTTTGTTAATTAAGTGGGATCCCTTTAAATTTTAAAATGTAGGTAAAAATGATAATTTTTTGGTTCTATCAATTATTCCCAAATTCTTACTTTTATACGTTTACCCCAATGACTGTAAAAGTTAATTATTTCTCAACAACTATTTGAGTTGTTGAACAATTTGTTAGGTTAAGTAATGCAGTTGTTCAATAATTTGTTAAAGTTAAAGGAATTTGATACGTCTAACTTAATTAATATTACAACATCCATTTGTTCCACTAAAACTTGCAGTCAAAATCTGAATGCAGGCGTTAAACTAGTCACATCAAGAAGTTTATAAAAAAATTTCTCTCTTGAACGATGGCAGTCATTTCAATAAAAATGGCAGTTGTGAAGCAGCAATGAAAGATTCAATGTTGATAAAACAAAAGAATGGAACCATTATAGTTGAAGATAAGAAGTGTTAGAACCGTAGAGGTTACACCACACAGTGAGGGACCAGGTCTCTCAAAGTCAATCATAGACAAAACACATTAAAGTAACCAGGAATCAAAACATAGTGCAGGAAGAGTAAGGAACACAAGATTTTTAACATGGAAACCCCATTACTCAAGAAAGGAAAAAACCACCGTTTGTTTTTACAAGAACCTCTATATTCACTATAATCGAACTCTTGATTACATCCTTCAATGAACCTAACTCTAGGTTCCTTTCGCTTGTAATAGCTCTATTATAAGCTCATCTTGGCAACTTTGCCAAGGACCCTTTACATTGATTAACTCTAATTAGTATCAAACTTACGCAACTCTACTTAAGCACTTCTCTTAACAAATGAAAACATTACTCTTATAGCATGATTAGTTCAACTATAAATCAATACTCACTCAAGAATAATTTCTATTTAAGCATAGATAATTAGCTGTGAACTTCCATAGTGTTGAAATGGGGTTTTTGTTACCTCTCTTCACTCTTTGTGATTGGCAAAAACCATTTGATGTAGAAGAAACTTTTTTCTTTTATGGATGAGTGATGATTAGGGCTGAAGTATCATTGGACCAGCTGTCCTAATCAGTAGAAGCAACACTTGTAAGTTTGTTACAAGAAAGGATAAAACTCTGCAGTCATGTGTGCCAGCTATGCTATACCATGAACATGCAGGGACCTAGTCCCTTGAAGTTAGCTGCTTATCCTTTAAACTACACATAAATTTTTTTCCCTTTTTGAGGATGACAAACCAACGATACAACATCGAGCACATTTATCACATTTAATCAGTGTGTTTACCACTCTGAAAATAAATATTCCCCCTATCATCATTCTTTCACCATCATGCAACACAGGGACTTGCTCACTTGTTTTAATTTGCAGCAAAAAATCTAAGCATATTTTTACTTCCCCCTGTCTGTTTACATCCCCCTGTCACTGTGCCTTACCATACCTCCACCTATCAGTATCACATACTCACATATGATGTCAGCATTTCCCTCTTTTAGCATCATTGAAAAGGATTTACAGTAAACCATAAGTTAGGATAAGTACAAGCTAATTAACTCATGTCCACTGGAGTAACACTAGAATGAAGAACAACTTTAAAAGTAAAGAAGATAGATGAGGCACAAAAGTTAAATTCATTCACTTTCAAAAAATAGGTTAGTACAGTACAATCATACAAAAATAATGCATAAAACAAACTGTCTTTAAGAGCTAACCTAATAGAGAAACTGTGAGACTGACAAAGGCTTGATAAGAGAGTAAGGATAATAGCCTTAGGCAAAGGGAGAATTGGGGGAAAAATACTTAAGCAACATCTCCATTCTTGTATTTTCAGCATTGTGGGCATCCAACAACGTTTGGTGAGGACTTTCACTTCAATATTCAATCCTTTAATTTCACCAGTCAGTTCTGCCACTTTTGCCTGGAGTTTTACAGTTTTAGCTGCAAGCTCATCAGTGGTACCTAGCCCCTTAGAAAACAACTTTTGATTCTACAATTTCAGATACATTATCTCAGCATCTTTGGCAGCCATCATAATCCTTAACTCCTCTATTTCTTTGCCCAACCTTTCTTGAACAGCTAGCAACTCAGATACCTAATATGTAGATCCATCTTTGCCTTCTACAAATTTATTCTCCACAAGAGTTTTCTAGATGATCACTTGCTTGGCTATTCTGGGTGTTTCTCTAGTTCCTTTCACACCATAATGTTCAAACGCCTTGTTCAGTAGATATCAATATGGAATTCTATATTTTTCTTCCTTTTCCTAAATCACTTTATGCATATGCTCCATCATTAGAGCATAGAGACTAATCAATTCAAATTTACCCAAGCATTTAATTTAAAACAAGTCAACACTGGAGGCAATTATTCTTTCTTTGGAACTTGGGAACAGGACCTTGTTGGTGAACTCCAATACCAAATAATACTCACTCTTTAGGAACTTCTCTTTCACTATAGCAGTTGATGTCTCTCCTACCATACATGCCTCAATTATGAAATCAGTAGTAGGATGCTGATTCCTCATAATTCTCACCCTTGCAACTGGTACATCTAGGATCCTTCCTAGTATTTTTTTTCATCCAACTTAAAAACCTTTCCCTGCACCTATGCAGTCAAACTCAAACTATCCTTTGAGAATTCCTTGGAGTAGTAGAATTCTCTTACTTTTCCTTCAAAGATAATGGGAGTTGGTTCTTCTAGTAGGAGCAACCAACCCTGATGTCTCACATACTCTACCAAATATACCATCCCTGGTTTTTTTTTATAGATTTTTAGATCAAATATTCTCCCATACAGAACCTTCTGTGTTCTCAGGTTTTCAATCCTTCTTTCTCTGGACACGTCATTCCTTTTTTATTCTTTTTATTTCTCTTGGGCTCACTACTTGGTTCTCCTTTTTCATCAGTTTTTCTCTTTATGGGACTTGGTCCCTTAAAATTTTTTCTTTTCTTGATAGCTATATCTTTCTGCCTCATTCTAGTTGAACCACTAGTCATTGACTTAAAGAGACTAGTCCTATCATCAACTTCATCTTCCTTTCTGGTTCCCTCTTTAGTAGCAACAACTTTTGAGTTTATATTCTCCCCCTTTTCAATCTCTACAACTTCTACATTTTCTTTCTCCTCTAATGTAATAGATTTCTTGAGCCTTCTTCTTATGGTTGAAGCTTTGTTGGCCTTTATGGCATCTTCCAATATTTTCTATTTAGAACCTCTTGTAGAATAGGTTCTATTCACCTTTACCTCTGAGTTTATCACTTTCTCTTTACCTATACTTCCTCTCAATTTCTTTACCAACCATCTTAGAGGTACTTCATCCTTATCCTCTTCATTTTCTTTCTATGGTGGTAACAACATATCTTTTCCCTCATTCTCTTTATTCTTATCACCCACTTCCATTTCTTCTCCATTTACTGAGTTTTTCTTGGTGTCGTATGCAAGTAGGAGTAGATTCTTAGCTACCTAATTGTCATTAGAGGAAAGATCAACCCTCTTCACTGAAATTTCTTTACCAAATAATTGGAAAAATAGGGTTTGTATCTAAGGTGTAGGAGAGCCAAGTGTTGGTTATGTTTTAAAGGGTTCAACATTTTTTGATTTTTTAGATGACTCAAGAATTTTAAAGTTTTTACGTTGTTTTGAATTTCCTGAAGAAAAGGGAGTTTTAGGTTAATAAGTTTCTTGTTCTATTAGTGATCCAAATCCTTAGTTTGGATTCTCAATCGTGATTAGCTGGGCATAAGCTTCTGAGGTTAAGGAAGATTCAATGGAGACTTACTTGATTGTGGGTTTTGGACATTCTAAGGAAGACTCAGTTTGTTGTTAGGGACTGCAGATGATGTTTTCCATGGTTTCAATTTCTAAATAAATAGAATGTTCAATTTGGGGATGTCTAGTTTGACACTTTGAAGTTTTGTCTACTTTAGGGATTTTTACTGGGTTTGGGGAAGTAGTAATGTTGTCCATTTGATTTTGAGAGACAGAGATAAGTGGCTTAGTTTAGGTTTAGAGAATATATATATATATATATATATATATATATATATATATATATATTTGAGAAGATAATTTGGACTAGCTGAAGAATAATGACAAGAAGGTCTGACTTAGCAATTCTAAGACGTGACCAATGTCCTTAAAAGATGTTCCTTTTGATTTTATATATCTAAACAAAAAAGTGTGACTTATTATTTTGCACATAAATTGACACTTTAGAGGAGAATACATATATGGCTTTTTTCAAACAACATTTTTTAATTATTTTATTCTTTTTGTATAAGTACTAACCTTAGTGATGGGATCAGGTCCTTTACTTTTTTGACTAAATTCTGTACTTGTATTGGCTTCAACTGTTCTCCTCCTAAGCTGTTCTCATGAGTGTATACCTACAAAGGTATGGAGATGTGTTATATTAAAAAACACCAATTCTACCAAGGATACTTGCCTCCTTAGCATAGCTAATTCTTGGAGTTACACTAATTCATATGTCAGGTCAGGTTGGCTTTATTAGTCCATGTTCTAGATTTTTGATGAAACATTATCTTCTAAGATGAGTCTTCTAAGGACTAGGTCCCTTTAAATTGACTGTTTCAAGATATGACACCTCCACCTTGGAGTGACTTGAGAGAGAGACCACAGTCAGATCTTAAAAAATTTAGCCTTGAACTCTCACTTTTAATAAATATTCTTGACTGCAATATTTTTTCTCTATCCTAGAACCATGATCACTTGTTTGATTTGGGAACTCACTTTGAGTTCCCAGTAAGAAAACAATAGTGTGACCAAAACTTTCTTGTCCTAGCTAGGTAGAGAAATCTTATCTTATTCAAATACTTGAATCCATTTAGCTGTGTATTCTCTTACAGAACATATCAGAATTTGTTCATTCCTTTACTTTTCCAGCTTTGACAATTCCCTTTAGAGTGCCCATTGTTTCCAAAATGATTACCCATAGGTTTAGGATCCTTTTTTATAGCACCATTGACTATCTTTCCTTATAAACAAATGGTTGGAATTCTCCTTTATAGACAAGTCCTTTTCCATCATTAACCCCTTGACTAATCAGGTTAGAGAGAATCTGTGAAGAAGCAGTCCATTTAAGAGACTTGTTCAACTCTTCTCTTAAGTAGACCAGGTCCCTTTCTAACTCTTCATTCTTATGAAGTGCATACATAAGTTTTTTTTTTTGAATCCCTAAGCCTTTCTTCAAGATCAGTTTTAAGACTTAAATTTTCTTTGTTCCCCTTTTCATCTACCATATTTTCTTTGCTTTCTTCAAATGACTCATTACTTAGATTTTTAGAGTTTTGTAAAGATACAACAATCGGCTCAAGCTCTTGATTCTCTACTTCTTCTTCTAAGGCTTTTTTCAATAGTTAGTTCACATACACAGTCTATCAATACACTTTCAAACATTTTTATATTCCTAGCAGTGTAATAATCTAGATTCTCCTTAATATCATAAAGATTTACCTCCTTTTATTTTTCATCTTCTGTGTTTGCCATGAATGCAAACAAGGAGTCATAGATAACTGGATTGTCGTCCATTTCTATCATGGAAACATATCTAGTCTTATCATCTTTATTTGATTCACTGGAAGGGTCTCCCCATGCTACCAGAGCTTTCTTTACAGAATACTCAGTTGCTGCCTTTGTTCTTGAATTTTCAAAGACCTGATCCGTATTCTTGTTTTTATCATTTACAGTCTTGAGATACTCCTAATAATCCAATTTGTACATTGTAAAATCTTTAATAAAGTGTTTAGGACTTCCGTATTTGTGACATACCTCAGTACTGCTTCTCCTTTTACTATTGCTTGCTTTTCTTTAGAATTGACCACTCTTCTTTATGACTCTAACAAGCCTATTTGCCAAATAGGCAACATTTGTATCATCTTCACTTGAGTCATATTTTGAAGCCTTTAATGCCAGATATTTTTCTCTTTTAACTTCCTTATTCTCTAGCTCTTGTTGTTTTTTGAGCTTATGGGTTTTTAAATTTCCAATTAGTTCATCCATGGTAAAGGTCTATGGCTTCAGTTATGGCATCTACTTTGCTTTCCCAGGACTTGTAAAGGACACCAAGAATTTTTTCACTTGTTTATACAATGGAATAACTTATTCTAAGTAGTGAAGCTTATTAGTGATAGAAGTGAATATTTTATGCATTTCTTGGATGGTTTCATCTTCTTTCATGGTGAAGGTTTCATACTGAGTAGTCAACATATCTACCTTAGAGTCCTCCACATCAGTAGCGCCTTTATGCGCAGTTCTCAGGAAATCCTAGATCTCTTTAGCATTTTCACAGACTGAGATCCTATTATATTCATCAGGCCCTATACCACAAACTATCAATATTTTGGCCTTGTAGTTTTTCTAAATCTTTCGTTTATCTTCATCATCGTATTCTCTCCTGTTTTTTACCACCATTCTTGTCACTTCTCTTTCTTTGACTTCTTTAATAGTAACATGAGGACCATTAAAGATTATTTCCATCAGCTCACTATCTTCAGACATAATGAAGTCAAACATCCTAGTTTTCCACCACCCATAATACTGACCATTAAATCTTAGTGGTCTAGTGGTTGATTGCACTTCTTCCAGGTTAGGTGGAGCAGCCATGATAGCCAAATCACTCTAGGTGTTAATCTTTTAGAGTGTTCTGGCTCTGATACCAATTGTTAGAACCTTAGGGGTTGCACTCATAGTGAGGGACCAGGTCCCGCAAAGTCAATAACATAAGCAAAACAGAATAAAATAACCAGGAATCAAAACCCAGTACAGAAAGAGTAAGGAGCACAAGATTTTTAACATGGAAACCCCCTTGATCAAGGAAGAAAAAAACTAAGGCTTACCATTAAAAGCACCTCCAAATCCACTATAATTAAACTCTTAATTATAGCCTTCTATGAACCTAACTCTATGTTTCTTTCACTTGTAATAAATCTATTACAAGGTCATCTTGGTAACTCTACCAAGAACCCTCTACACTAACTAACTCTAATAAGTATCTATCTTAGGCAACTTTACCTAAGCACTTCTCTCAACAAATGAAAATACTACTCTTATAACATGAGTAGTTTAGTTACAAATCTGTACTCACTCAAGAATGATTTCTATTTATGCATACATAATCAGCTAAGAACTTGAGTAGTGTTGATAGGGTTTTTGCTGCGTCCCTTCACTCTTTATGATTGCCAAAAACCATTTGAAAAAGAAGCATCTTTTTACTTTTATAGATGAGTGATAATTAGCACTGAAATATCATTGGACCGGCTGTCCTAATTAGTACAAGTAGAAACTACAAGTTTGATACACAAGAGGACAAAACTGTGCAGTAATGCGTGCCAGCTGTATTGTACGATGAACATCCAGGGACCTGGTCCCTTGAAGTTAGCTGCTCATCATCAAAATTACATATAAGAAAACCCTATATCTTATCAATCCATTATCAGAGGTACAGTTGGTACAATTCTCTCTCTTTTGTTGGTCAAAGATATCGTAAAACATGTGTTCTCTCTAAAAGGTGGAGTTCTATCTGGACTTCTATTCATAATTTTTTAGAGTAATTTTTAGTTAGATAACTTTGTATCCATTGTGTACCACATTTTAACTCATCCTACCTGCTCCAAAATCAATAAATTCCAAGTTTATTTTGATCATAGGTACTGGGACTATAATTCAAAAATTGGCGAATGAGTTAGTTTTGTTGTGGATAAAAAAGTTGAACATATTGTGTTACGTCTATGTAGTATTGATGCATTTGTTGATTGTATTTTTTACAAGTATTGATGCATTTGTTGATGATCTCTTTTACTAATTGCCTTTATCTATGTACACTTGTTCATCCTTAATTACACTGTATTTGAGATTTTGGGTGTTTGATGTGGTTATAGCTTGGAACTTCCTAAAGACCCTAATGTTGGACTCAACACATTTCAAAGATGGTAATATTATGAATTTATTGTTAAGTTATCCTACTTTGAAAACACGGGAGATTTCATTTTGCAAGGGTTGTCGTTGTATAGAAATTACTTCTTCAATTTTAAAGAGACTAATGTTGACACTCCCTTCATATCCTCTGGTTGATGATTATGATACTTTGGAAACTTTTGCCCTGCCTATTCCTCATTTATCTATTTCAACAGAACTTGGAGATTACAAGTGTAGGCTACTAAATGTCTCCTCCTTGGTTATTACCAACCTTACTTTTAGCATGGGTTGTATCACTTACTACTGGGAGGAATAATATATTGAAGAATATAGTTTCCATGATTATTGTCAAGTTATTAGAAACCTTGTTTTGGACTATCATGAAAAGTTGAGTTATCCAACTGATTTAATAATCAGAACTTGGCTTGTGGAGGTTTGTCTTATGACATGTGAAGTTTTGATGATTGACAAGAGGATATGTAACAAGTAAGCATATCTAGTTCATGAAAAACAACTTCAAAGAGTTCAACTTGCAAGAGTATTTTTAGGGATAAAGGCACATGATCTTAGGTGGATTTATGCACCTAAGAGTTGTTATCTACGCTTATTTAGCTTAATTTTAAGGGCTTCTCATGTGCTTAATAGGTTAATATTTGTAATAATGAACATATAAGTGATAAGTTATGTGTTTATGATGTTTATGGTGTATAAAAATCAACATTGGAAGCAAAATGTTCATTTAGAGTTCAAATAAGATAACTAGTATTTTTAGCTTGAGCTATGTGTTATTCTGGTTTGTCTTGCTTGATTCTCGTGTGTTTAATGGTCTAATTCGTGGTGTTTTAGATTGTAGAAAACTTTTTGAGATTATTAACGTGATGGTGGGATGAATTACAAGGTGTTTTGGAATAAGAAACACAACTATGAAGCAAGGAACAAAGAACCAAATGTATGGAGCAAATAACGTTCAAATCTGGAATTTATGGACTTAAAGGCATGCCACGCTACCTAGACACCACAATAAGGGAGTGACACTCCCTTGGATGCAAAGTAAAAGTGACATTCCAATGTGATTGTACGATAGCATCGTACTATGCTTCCTAGACAATGGCACACTAGCTAGTTCATATCGGCTAATTTTTGTCCAACAATAAATAGGACACTTCAACTCTTTTGTGAACACCTTGTATGACCTCGTGGCATTGAAACATGATTAAGGAGGTTTCCATTAGGGTTTTAATATTTTAATTTAGTTTAATTTGTGGATCATTACATGGATATATAGGATTGGATCTTAATCTTTCAATTGATTGAAGTTATGATTTGCCTTTAGTATAGGAGATAGTTAATTCTCCCTATTTGGTTCATAGACGGGAAGAAATACAAATGCATTTAGATTAATACGTGAATCCCTACTAAAAAATGTAGCTATAAGGCTACGGTAGACAGTTAATTCGAGGATCAAAAGATCATAATCATGTTATCAACCCCGTGAAGCAACAACCAAGATAATTAACTATACCAATGAAGTATATGGCTATGTAGGATTTTTCGTAGTGCCTTAACCCTGGGTTTTCTAGTATTGTTCAAGAACGTTTATATCATCGCATTATTTAAGTTTACCTTTTGTTTTAACTCTCAAATACTATTAGTTATGTTTGCACTTATTTAATATTTATAGTAGTTCAAGAATTAGATAGTTTTCTAAGACAAGTCCTTGTGGGATCGATACTTGGATTTTTGAAGGCCATTTTACTACTAAGTGGACCATGTACACTTGTGAGTGTTATTAGGCACAACAAGTTCTTAGTTCCATTTCTGGGGACTTGTAAATTTACAACTTTCTTAGTCTTTGTTTTGTTGTTTGATTTCTTAAGTGCTAATAACTTGATCTTAGCTTCTGAGTTTGCAGGCACAGGTTTGAAAAGCTAGTAAGCTAGAAAGTGACAAGGAGTAGGTTGATCCATATCCCAAAACTAAGCAACACTTACACTAATTAAAGATAGAAGTAGTCCTTCTCTACAGAATTCTACAAATTCAACTATAGGAAGCTATTCCTGCACCCATTATTGATGATCCACCAACTCGCAGGACAGTTTACGAAGTGGCATTCACACTTGCGACCAATTTTACCTCCATTATCCGAATATCCTCTACAGAAGGTAGATTTGAGATGAAACAGAATATAGTGTAGCTTTTGAACAACAATGCGCATTTTAGCGGCTTGACACATGAAGATCCACAAGCTCACTTGCAGAAATTCTTAAAGATCAATGACATATTCATCCCCATAGGTGTCTCAACTAATTATGTGAGGCTCACTCACTTCCGCTTCTCACTTTTGGGGGAATAAAAAAGTGTTTAATTACCGAGTCAGTAGGTTCTATCACTACATGGGATAACTTGGCTAAAAAATTACTCATCCATTTCTTTCTATCCAGCAAGACTATAAGGTTGCACAATGAGATTTTGAGTTTTAAGCAAAAAACAAATGAGAATATTTATCATGATTCGGATAGATTCAAGTCACTTCTCTGAGTATATCCACATCACCAGCAGTCCAACGAGTTATTAGCTCACATCTTTGTTAAGGCACTTGATCACAATACAAATATTTTGTTAGATTCAACTGCAGGTAGTCAGGCTTTGGAGAAAGTGTATGGTGAGTTGTATACCTTGTTGAACCATATTGCACAAGGTAATTCTGACTGGCATAGTGATATCTCTATAAGTGCAGTTAAAAAGTCTGAAGGGATGATTGAAGTTGATAGTGTCAAAACCTTAGCTACCCAAGTAGTTATCCTTCAAGATCATATGATGACATAATTTAGCAGATTGGGTGTGAATCAGTCCCATGCTTAGGTAAATGCAATTCAGCAAACCCAATCTTGGTATGAGATTTGTGGTAACAGTGGTCACTCTGCAGACTTGTGTGAAGCAAATTCAGAGTTTGTAAATTTTGTAGGCAACTTATAGAAAGGTACTTACGATAATGCCTACAACAATAAGTGGTAGAGTCAACCCAATTAATTTATGGCATAAACACAATTCACAGGCTAGTAATATAGAGGATACTTTTAAAAAGATCTTGTCCAAACAATAAGAAATGGCTGGTGATATAAAGAATCAATAGCTAGCTCAAAGGAATCTAGAGATACAATTTGGGAAACTAGCCCAACCACAGAATACCAGGCCCCAAGGTGTATTGCCAAGTGATGCAGAAAACATAAAATAAGTTATGACAATCACTTTGAGGAGTGGTAAAGAGCTTATTGATAGGCTTCCAAAGAAAAATCCAGAGGAACAAACAGAGTTGGTTCCACCATAGGTTATAAGTAATGATGCTAAGAATTATAGGAAGTTTGAGTACCTGAAAGCAAAGGATGGTTAGCAAGTGCAGGAAATACCGCCACCACCATTCCTTCAATAGCTCAAAAAGGCTAAGAAGGACATATGTTTTAAGAAGTTCCTTGACACATTCAAAGAACTTTACATTAATCTTCCTTTGTTGGGTGATTTTTAGGGCATGACAAAGAACGCTAAGTACTTAAATAATATGGTGACTAACAACACTAAACTACAGGAGATTGAGACCGTGGAACTTACTAAGGCATGCAGTTCACTGGTGATAAAGAAGATGCCCAAGAAATTGAAGGACTCAGGGAGTTTCACCCTCCCTATACAAATTAGTGATAGTGATATGGTCTATCCTTTGAGTGACCTAGGGGAAAGTATAAATTAATTCCCCTATCATTCTTCAATACTCTAAGGTTAGGGAAATTAAGGTCATGCACTGTGGTGCTCCAAATGGCAAGCAGAACTAGAGTGAAGTCCAAAGGAATTATTGAAAACATTGTTATTAAAGTTGGTAAGTTCATTATCCTTATTGACATTATTATTATTGATTATGATGCAGATGATAGGGTTCCAATCATACTGGGACATCCATTTTTGGTGACGAGAAGAGCACTGATAGATGTAAGAGTGTGAACTCTTAAAATAAGATTGGATGATGAAGAGTTCATCTTCAAAGTCTAGAAACCACTCAATACACTTTCCCATTATAAAGATTTATATATGATCACAACCATGGAAGTGGATGAGTGTGGGGTGGAGTCCAAACCACTAATGACCTCTTTGGACTATCTCATTGAGTTGTCTAATCCACCATAAAAGCTCAAAGATATGAAGCTTGAGAAGGAGCCTAAAAAGGCTATTATTAAGAAAGATGTAGACCTTTGGAGTACACACTCAAGAGGTTAGAAAAGAGTGATAAGATGGACTCTAAGTAGGAGAAAGAGAATGAAGGAAAATGGATGAGATGTAGTGATGTGGGTTGTTTTGCAACACTAAATCAGGTGCTGCTTGAGAGGCAACCCAAGTTAAGGTAAGTGTTTTATTTTAGTATTTTTACTTTTTACTTCACTTTATTTTTTATTTTTGTTGAGTCACAAGTTGAAGGAAAGTCTGAGTATCAGAAACCCAAGCTAAGGAGCATGGCAAAGTATGGGTGTGGGGTCCACCAGACCTCTTATGTGATAAAGATGCTACTATCTAGGTCTAGAGGTCTCAGAGAGTATTTCTATCCTTTCTTTTAAGTATAATTTGGGGACAAAGTGTATTTTAAGTGTATGATGGGGAATCTTCTCAGGGCTTTGGATAAAGTGGTGCTATAGAATTTGCATTCTTAGTTGTTTTCTAGTTTTTGGTTAAATGTTTTAACAAAATTTACAAAAAGGTTTTCCGTTTGAGTTTTGTAGTTTTTAGTCAATCTAGTAGGTGCACATTTTACCCACCCCATAGTTGTTCTTTTCGGTTCTTTTCCACGGGAGTGCCCTTTAAACAAGTATTCCTTTTTCTTTTTAGGAGTAAATTTTAAAATTTTTGTATTAGGAATAAGTGAGATGTTCTTGTTAGTGCTATGTGTGATTACGTGACACAAGTTGTTTTGTATGTACAAAGCACGTTGATTGTGTTGAATGACTACTTTTGAGATTCTTAAGCTCGTGTTTATGATTCTTATGCGTTGTTGGCTTAATATGAATTTGTGTGATTGCTTGATTGAGAGTTTGTAATGATCTTATTTAAGTTGAGCATGCGGCATGTGTGAGTGAGGTTTTTATTGTATTTCTTGTTGCATACTGATGTCTAGAACTTTCTTGGTGTGTGTACAAATCAAAATAGAGAGTGCAGGTTTAGGATATGATATAGGCATTTCTTTGATAGCCTTGTTTTATCTACCCTTTGTACATAATATTAATTATCCCTATTGAGCCTTAGCTTATTTCTTTGGTAGCCTTATATGTAGCCTATTCCCCTTCTTTGATTGACCAAAATTTGATCCAAAGCTCCTAAGAGCTTTAGTTGAAAAATTAATGAGGTTAAGGAGTAAGAAAAATAAGAAGAAAAGAGGTGAAAGTGAAGACCCAAAGTATTAGGTAGTGATGTGAAAAAGTTGATATGTGTTGATGAGAGTTGTGTCATAAAAAGAAAATTGTGCTAAAATTAATTGTTTGTGATAGAGAATACTCTCTCGTCAATAAATGTGAACTAGCTTAATGATATATAGAAAAATAAAAGAGATGTGTGAATATAGAAGTGGTAAAATTGGTTATTAGAGGGGAGTTCAATGTATAAGGTGATGTATTAAAGCTCTTAGGGAATATAGTCACTATTGTTGGCCAAAATAGTTCCTACGCGTCCCTTAGCCTGCACTACAGCCGTAGAAGTCCTATTTGACCTTAAGTATTAATATTTTGATATTAGTGGAGTACTATACTAAGGGAAAACTTATGGTTCATCTTGTGTGACTTGGTAATTCTTTGTAAAAGTGAGCATAATTTGATTCTTACACCTATTTTTGTGATAAATTCATCTATGTGAGTGAATATGAGTTACCCTCTCGTGGTAAGGGAACAGGTTTTATGATAGTTAGGTTACTTGTAGGATCTCCTTGATTGAGTAATATGCATGATTTTTCCAATTTGATAAGTCAATTCTTGAGGTTATGATGCTTTGAAGTAGCATTCATGAGTTTCAAGTGTATGTCACATGCTTAGTGTAAAACTTATTATTTGTATAGTCATTGTAGTGCTAGCTTGAATGTCTTACTTGAAGTAGTAATGTGAAGTTTTTCTTGATTATGGTTCTTAAGGTAAGGAGTTATTCAAGGAAGAACAAGGCTTTAAGTGTGAGGTGATGATCTTAGGTGGATTTATACACTTAAGAGTTGTTATCTATGTTTATTTAGCTTAGTTTTAAGGACTTCTCATTTGTGTAATGAGTTAATCTTTGTAATAATGAGCATATAAGTGAAATATTTTGTGTTTATGATGTTTAAGGTGTGTACAAATCAAACTTGGAAGCAAAATTTTCATTTAGAGTTCAAACAAGCTAACTAGTATTCTTAGCTTGAGATATGTGTTATTCTAGTTCGTCTTGCTTGATTATGGTGTTTTTAAGGGTCTAATTAGTGGTGTTTTATATTTTAGGAATCCTGGTGAGATGATTAATATGATATTTGGATGAATCAAAAGCAGTTTTTGAAGAATAAACACAACCACGAAGCAAGGAACAAAGAATCAAATGCATGGAGCAAATAGCATTCAAATTTGGAATTTTTGGACTCAGGGGCATTCCACGCTACCTAGCCACTTCTATAAGGGCATGAAACTCCCTTGTATTCAAAGTAAAATTTAAATTCCAGTGGACTTCATAATAGAAGCGTTCCACACTGCCTAGGCAGTGCAATATTGGTATGGCATGCTGGATAGTTCAAATCAACCAATTTTTATCCAACTATAAATAGGATACTTCAACTCTTTTGAACACCTTGGATGACTTCTGGGCATTTAAACATGATTGAGGAGGCTTCAATTAGGGTTTTTACTCTTTTAATTTAATTTATTTTGTGGATTATTACATGAATTCCATAACTTTGATTCCTTGTAAGTCCATGAGTGGCTAAACATCCTTATCTAGGGTTAAGACCAAGAACATGATTACTCTTTCTATTTTGAGTTGGTCATAGTTTGTTATGATTATTGATTGTTCATGTATCCTTGTTTTAACTATTCTATGGATTCACGATCCTTAAGATAAATGCATAATTCTATCGGGAGTCCAGAAGGAGAACGATAGAATAGAACGTGGGATATATGGGATAGGATCGTAATCTTTCAATTGATTGAATTTATGATTTATGTTTAGGATAATAATAGACCTAATCCACATTATTTGATTCATACAGGAAAAGAAATATAAATGTGTTTAGCTTAGTACTTGCATCTCCGCTCAACGATATAGTTGTAAGGCTAAGTTAGATAGTTGATTAGAGGATCGAATTAGCATAATCATGTTATCAACCCCGTGAACCAACAACCAAGATAATAAACAAAACCAACAAATTTATATAGCTAAGTAGGATTGATCTTAGTGCCTTAACCCAGGTTTTCCCAGTATTGTTCAAGAACTTTTATATTACCACATTATTTAAGTTTACTCTAGTTTTAACACAAGTTCCTGTGGATCAATACTTGGCTTTTTGAAGTCCATTTTACTACTTGGTGTATAACATACATTTTCATATGCACTTGGGCACAACATTACATGTGCAAAAATAAAATAAAGCAAGTTGGTTACTTCATATAAATATTATGAGATCATCATGTGCTGAAAATAATATTTAGTATTTGACTACAATACTCAAGTAGAGAATCCAAGAAGCCTGGGAGCCCTTGCAGAGTTAAAAGTCTAATTGATTGTTAAGATATATACAAATTATAAATATTTAAGGACTTTCAAAATAAAATCTAAGCACTCATATGAGAGAGAGAAAAAAGGGTAGAACACAGGTAAATAATCAATGACAATATTTGAGTGAGTTCTTCCTAACTATTGAAGTGCAACCTCATACAGTGAATCAGATTGAAGAACCCATTTCATCCATGTGTCTACTAGTCCTCTATTCTAGTTAATATGTATTAGAAAGTTTATTAAGTTCAAATTTTCTTGCTTTCATAGCGTCACTGTGTTACTGTAACACACCTCATTATTCTTGGCTTGATTTAGGTCTTAGTTTCATGTATGGGGAGTTTAAGGCCTAAATATTTCTCTAAGATTTGGGGACTTAGTCATATTTTAAGCCTCTTAACTTTGAGGATTTTTAAATTGGTCTTCACAACTTTGAGGCATTTTTTTGAGTTATTCAGTTTAGTGAGGTAAGTAGTATGTCTCGAGGAAGTTTTGGCTTTTTTGGATAAGGGTTGGGTTATGTTTGGACCACGATTCCAACAGCTCACCGCAATAGTGCCACAACACGGTGCTTATAGAGATGGCACCTTTACCGCGTTAGGGTGAGCATATAAATCGTGGTTCATTTTTGGATTTAAGTGCCCGAGGGGTAGTTGTGTATTTTCCCCTTAACTTAATCCATCAAATCACGATTAAGATCATAAGTTAGGGCGCAAATTGCCCATCTTCTCCAATAAAATCACAAGAAAAACCCTCTCCTCTTCCCCAAGATGAAGAATTCAATCCTTTTCCCCCAAGCATTTTAAGTTCAAGAATCTCAATAAAGTAGAAAGATTACGGTTCATTCTTTAAGTTAAAAAACTTAAGGTACGTGGGGCTATCCTAAACTTCATGGGCTTAAAGTATACTGTTCAAATGAGTTTTTAAGGTATATAGTTTCCTACATTAGTTGAAATTTCAAAATGGCTGAAGAATATGTATTGTAAATTCATTTTATGATGAAATCTTGCATAAACTATGATGTTGTTCTCCTAAGAATTTGGTTATTGTCTAGTATATATATGTTATTTATTTGGAATTTAAATGAGAGAAATATTGAAGTAAATTCCTCTCTTGTTGTTAAACCCATTGTTTGACAATGTTATAGATTGTTTATATATATGGTCGAAAGTTGATTTGAATATTTTGCCAACTTAGATGGATTGTTATCATTTTATAAAAGAGTTGAGAGGTGTTTTGTCACTGTTTATAAATGATCATATTTCCTAATAAAAGCGCTTGCGTGAAATGGATGAAAGAGATGACCACACCTTTTCAAAGAATCGAAAAGAGGGTACTTTTCATAAGTTTTCAAGTGTTTTGAATCTAAGGCTCTCTTATGCTTTGTGTAAAGGTTTTTGGATGGTCAAATAACATTTTTTTGATTGAAAGAACTAAAACATACTATGATATGTCTTATATATATATATATATATATATATATATATATATATATATATGAATTTTAGGTCTTGGTATGACTATCAGAATAAAAGTTTTTATTTAGATTTTTAGATTTTGAGTTCATAAAGATGCATGTTTAGAAAAGGTTAAAAATGGGATCTAAGAGAGTTAGGTGGTAACCCGAAGTAGGATCGAATCACACGACTCATTTCCCAAAATTGTGTTTTGCTGATATAGGTTTTATTATGTCCTAATTACGGATTATACACTGGCAACGGTCCTGTGGCATATCAGATTCAGATAATCCAACCCTTGCGGCAAACTTGGGTTGGAGTCTTGGCCATCGAGTCAAGGGCGGATCCCATATAGCCCGTGGGATACTTTCAAATATATAGGGTGTACCACCAAGCTCATAAGTAAGATAAAGTTGAGTTGAGAATTACAGAATTATTTTCAAGCTTATTGATTATGCCCATGTATTTTCAATTGCTTTATGCTGACATGTTTTATGAAATGCTCTCACCTATGTTGTATAAAAATATATTTTGTTTTTGGATTGTTCTACGTACTAGTACATTGTGTATTAACCCCCTATATTTTAGGTTCTGAGGCCTAGTCTCGTAGTCCTACTAAATAGTAGATTATTGTCAGACTTTTAAAGTTGGTGAGCCTCCCTTATTTCGGAAGGCATTTTGTTTACATATGTTGGTTTCATTTGATTTAGTTCATAGTCCGACCAGGGACCTTGTCTCGATTTCCAATATATTGTTGCTTTATGTTTAGTAGAGATTTCGCAGACTCATTATTGATGGTTACGGGCTTTCATATTATATTATGTTTTGTATTTGTTAAGTCAAAATAATAGAACTATTATGTTTCTAGTTAACTTCTGCTTTTATTTGATAGATAAGTTATGCTTATAATGATAAACTAAGAGGGCTCTTGGGCCTTCATAGTTTGGGATGCCCATTGTGGCCTGGTCCTCAGTTCGGGTCGTGACAAGCTTGGTATCATAGTCACTTCATGGTCCTAGGGTGTTTATGAAGTTGCGTCGGGTAGAGTCCTTTTTATGGGTGTGTAGCGTGCCACACTTATAAGGAGAAAGCTACTAGCTATTTAGGAATGTCTTTTTTTCTTCATGTTCTAGATCATGCTATAGAGTTTGAATATCCCCTCACTTATGATTTCCTATATTTTAGAGCTTGATCATGCCTCCTCGTAGATCCAACAAGCAGAATACCCATGTTGATGATGTACGCCCTACTCATGGAATGTGGGCCCCTAATAGAGCTCACACTTCAGAGTTTATTACTATTTCCGGTGTTCCTCCAATTAAAACTAGTCCACCACAGGCTCTTCGGACCAGTGTTAATCGTACCCAGCCTCCTCAGAGAGAAGTCTCACATGATCAGTTCTGGCAGTTCATCTATATGATTGCTCAAATTGTGGTTTCTCAATCTCACCAGTCTAAAAATATGAGTTTTGTGCCTAGTTCATCTAAATCTACTTGGGTTGGTCAGTTCATGAAGCTGAACCCACCTACCTTTATTGGAAAAAGGGTTGAGGAGGACCCCCAAGGGTTTATTGATGAACTGGAGAAGATTCTATGAGTCATGCATGCTAGTGAGGTTAAAAGGGTTGAGTTGGCAGCCTATTAATTGAAGGACGTAGCTAACTAGTGGTACAATAAGTGAGAAGATTTGAGGGGTGGAGATGTTGAACCTTTTGTGTGGGGTGAGTTCGTAGAGTCTTCCTGGATCATTTCCGTAAGAGTTGAGGGAAGTAAAGGCAGAATAATTTATGAACCTATTTCAAGAAAAGATGAGTGTCAAAGAGTATGCATTGAAGTTCACCCAACTGCCTCATTATGCTTCTGAATTGGTGGGTAATATGAGAGCTCAAATGAGGAAGTTCATATCTAACTCTCACATAATTATGTGTTAGAATGTAAGAGAGCAATTATGAATAAGAATATGGACTTCTCTAGGTTATTAGTGCATATGCAACAAGTAGAAGAGGAGAAGAAGAGGCAGCCATAGTGTAATACCCCCGAACTTTTCCTTAAGCTTAATTTTTTCTCTAGAAGGCTAAGGAATGACTTTCTAAGTGTGTAATATTTAAACCATTTAGAATTTACCTAATTTTAACTTTTTATCATGTGGGAAATTTAATTAGCTTTAAAACTATATAAGATCCACCCAAATCCGATAACCGGGCAACAAGTTATGGATAATTTAAGTCCTAGTCATAAAAAACGTCATTTTAGTGTTTGGTGTGTCGCGGAAAGGGTTTATTTGACAATTGTCAATTTCTAGTAAAACTCCGCGATAGTGGCGCGTTGTACTGAAGTTCTAGGTCCTAACCAGTGGGACAACGCGATAGCACCGTGTCGCGGTGATCCCCAGAATCCCACTTGTCAAATTCCAGTGAGCCACTGCGGAAGTGGCACGTTGTGGTGGCCCATAAAATTAGGTTTTCCAGTTTAATTTTCCCAGGTTTGTAAAGAAGTTAAAAAAGGCACTTTGGACTTTTTCCAAGCCTCTTAAACCGTACAAATATTAGATTTGAAGTCATTCTAAGCATTATATGAGGTTTTCTTAAGATTTCTCTAAAACAAAAGCCCTAAGTACCCACAACCTCTTCAAAAGATCTCAAAAATTCACCATAGATTTACCAAGTTGAGTCAAGATTCAAGGTTCCCAAGTCAAGGGCTTCTAGAATCCTTATCCAAAAGTACGACAAAGTGTCTCAAGAAAGTTTATCCACCCAAGTTCATAACCTAAGGTATGTAGGGTTTGAACAAGAACACTTCTTTCATTCTTGTGCCCAAAGATTCAATTTTTTATAATTGAATTTCATGTTTTTACAAGTGGGTCTATACCCAAATTATATTATTTTTAGAATATGATTTGATAAGTTGTTCAATATTTGAATTGCATGATAATTTCATTTATTTAAGATTTGAATTGATAATTCATGCTATGAATTGCACATTCCTATATTGATGTGAATATTTCAAGGGTTTCCAAGACTGGTGTCATGAATTAAGCTTTATTATGAAATTGTGATCCTGTAAGAATATACATTCCTTAAGTCCAAGAATGAATTATTGATACTTTCTAAAGTGTTTCAAGAAGTGTATTGATATTTCCATGCTATTAAAGTTTTAAAGCTTATTGGCGATAGTCTACAAAAGTTTCCAGAAAAGAGTTGATTTTAATCTTAAGCTAAGAAAGAAAATCCACACCATTTGATTTAAGATAAAGGGAAGCATAGTTGTCTTCCATTGCATATTTCTGAGTTGTTTAAGGTGGATTTTTCTTAAAAGTTCAAGGCTTAAGTAAGGGAGTAGTATTTAGCACCGAGTTGGGCTTGATTCCAAGGTCTAATGGCACAAAACTATGAGCCACCATAGGATCTGATTTACCCCAAGTGGGTTAAGCTGGTGATCACTAAAAGAAAAGGTTTTCCTCGGATGGCAAGGATAGAACAGTTCTCCCCAACGTGGGCAAGACGTTGGACTCCATGTCAGCTCACATTATTTATGCTGATTTGAAGAGACTCCCAAGTTTCCTAGATTCTCAAGTCTTAAAGTTCTTAAGGTTTCAAGTCCTTGAGAGTAAAAGAAGCTCCTTGTTTTCAAAAGACTAAATGCATATTCTAAAAGTTGTTGCTTTAAGAGTTTAACTAGTTTACAATCTTGAGATTAAAGAAAGAATACAAATTCAAAATAAAGTGGAATGGCTCATGTGATTTATACTACATGTTTCATTATTCATGATTTCTAAGAGTTTTACTCAAGCTATGTGAGTCATCTATAATACAATGTATGTTTTCTATAAAGATTTATTGTATTGATAAATAGTTGAATACACCCCCATATACTCAGTACATTCCCAAGTGCTTATCCACATATACGTTTGTGTGCTACATTGTCTCATAATGTAGGTTCAGGTGCTCAATTCGAGCAGTGTCAGTGATCTCGAGTATCTTTATCTATATCTCTACTGTGGTGAGTCCTTATGGTTCGAGGGCCTATCTCTAAACACTTCAGTATTTTTAGTAGGTGGTCTACTATTTTCAATTCAGTTCGAGTCAGTTAGGGATCTGTCCTAATGGCTCTCTGGTTTGTTCAGTAGTAGAGGCTTTGTCAGACTAGATGGTCAGTATGTTTAGATTTGCAGTATTTTGTTACTTTTATAGTACCCATTCAGATTTTTGTTAGACATGATATGACATGATTCCTTATTTTACTCTCATTATCTTTAAGTAAGATTTATACTAAGTAGCAGGCTCAAAGGGTTAGCTTGGGGCTACTTGTAGCCTTAAGCACCGTGTGACGCTCTGGGATAGGATTTTGGGGCGTTAAAAACTTGGTATCAGAGCCTAAGGTTTAAGGTGTCCTACAAAGTTTGACAAGCCCTGTTAAGTAGATTCTTGATCATCAGTGTGTAGCGCACCACATCGATGAGAAAGAGGCTACAAGACGTTTTAGGAAAAAGTTTTCTTTTTATCAGATTCTATCGTGCCTACAGTTGTCTCTCCCAGCTATTGATTCGTGCCTGGTTATTTTAGAAAATGCCTCCCTGAAGAGCGAATACCCATAAAAATAATAACGAGCAACCCCAGCCTATTGATCCCTTGAATTAGACTGTCTCATGCTGAGTTTTGGGTGTCCTTTTAGGCGTTAGCCCAAGCAGTTATCGTGAATGTTTAGGCCAATAACTAGGCCGCAGTTCTTCCTCAGTGAGGACCCATAATTATATCTCGAGGATATAAGGAAGATCACCTAAGTGATGCATGTATCAGAGGAAGAAAGTGTTGAGATTGCATCTTACAGGTTGAAGGACATTTCTTACGACTGGGTTGTTTCATGGAAGAATAATAGAAGGAAAGATGCATCCCCTACTACTTGGCAAGTATTCCAAGATGCATTCTTGGACAAGTTCTTCCCGCTTGAGATGAGAAAATCAAAGATAGAGGAATTCATAAACCTGAGGCAAGGCTTCATGACTGTTAAGGAGTATTGCCTTAAGTTCAACCAGTTGGCCAAATATGCTCCTAATTTGATTTCTGACACCCGAGCTAGTATAAGTAAGTTCATGACTAGAGTATCTGTACTAGTGTTGAAAGAGTGTAGAACTGCTATGATCAATAGGGACATGGATCTTGCTAGGTTGATGATTCATGCCCAGCAAATAGAGGCAGACAAGATAAGGGAAAGAGATAGAGTGAGGGGAAACAAAAGGGCTAGATTTGAGCAGCATGAGTATGGTCAAGCTAGGTCCCATGGAGGGAACCATCCATAGTTTCAAAGTTGTTCGTCTATGCAAGTACCTTCGTCAGCTAAAGCTTTCGTACCCAAAAATAGGCAAGAGCAAGGGAACAGGCGTTCTATGTCCAAGTCCCAAAACAGTGTAAGTAATAGGCCTAATTATCCTTTTTGTGCTAAGTGTGGTAGGACCCATCCTGGTGAGTTTTTGGCCGAATAGAGGGGTTATTTTGGTTGTGGCTAGTTGGGCCACATACTTAGAGAGTGTCCACATGGTAGGCAGGGGAACAAAGATATGAGACCTCAAACTCAAGATAATAGTGCCCCAGCTCCTTTAGCCCATCTAGCTCCTCCTCAGGGCACTTTTTCCATTACTGCTGGCGGTCAGCGATAGAACAAGTTCTATGCCTTACCATCCTATAAGGAGCAGGAGAATTCTCCTGATGTTGTTACTGGTATGGTCGGCATCTTTCACTTTGATGTTTATGTGTTGTTGGACAAGGGGTCAAGTTTCTCTTATATGACCCTACTTGTAGCTGTGAGTTTTGAAATGAGTCCCAAAAAGATTACTGAGCCTTTCCTAGTTTCTACTCTAGTAGGGGAGTCAGTTGTTGCTAAATAAGTGTATAAAAAGTGTCCTATTACTGTTCTTCATAGATTCATACTTGTGGATTTGATAGAGTTGGACATGGTGGATTTTGACCTTATTTTGGGTATGGATTAGCTTTATTCTAGCTATGCGTCTATAGACTGTCGTACCCATGTGGTTAAGTTTTAGTTTCTGGATGAGCCAGTATTTGAGTGGTCTGGGAGTTAAGTATCTCCCAAGATTCATTTTATATCCTATCTTAAAGCCAGAAAGCTAATATCCGAAGGTTGCATTTATCATCTAGTTCGAGTTAAGGACACTATGTCCGAGGCTCCAACCATTTAGTCAACCAACATTGTTAATGAGTTTCTTAATGTTTTTCCAGAAAATCTCCCAGGGGTACCTCCCTATAAAGAGATAAAATTTGGGGTTGATGTTTTTCCTAATACTTAGCTTATTTCTATTCCTCCCTACATTATGGAACCTGCAGACCTTAATAAGTTGAAAGAGCAACTCAAAGATCTTTTAGACAAAGGTTTTATAAGGCCTAGTGTGTCACCTTGGGACACACCTGTTCTATTTGTGCAAAAGATAAATGGTTCTTTACGTATGTGCATTGACTATCTTTATCTTAATAAGGTCATAGTCAAGAATAAGTATTCTCTTCCGAGAATTGATGAGATATTTGATCAGTTGCAAGGTACGAATTATTTCTCAAATATAGACCTTAGATCCAGATATCATTAACTTAAAGTAAGGGAGTATGATATCCCAAAGACAGACTTCCAAACCCGTTATGGTAACTTTGAGTTTCTAGTCATGTATTTTGGGCTAACCAATGCTCCATCATCTTTCATGGACCTCATGAATCTAGTATTTAAGAAGTATCTAGATATGTTTGTCATAGTATTCATAGATGATATCTTTGTTTACTCCCGTACTGAGAATGACCATGTGAATCATCTTAGAATTATTTTGCAAACGCTTAGAGATCATCAGTTGTTCACCAAATTCAGCAAGTATGAATATTGGCAAAGATCAGTAGCCTTTCTAGGTCATATCATTTCAGATGAAGGCATTAGAGTTGATCCCCAAAAGATAAAAGCTGTAAGAAATTGGCCTAGACCTATTTCTCCCTAAGATAATAGGAGTTTCTTGGGTCTAGCTGGCTACTACCACCATTTTTTTAAAGGTTTCTCTTCTATTGCATCTCCCATGACCCGATTGATCCAAAAGAAAGTTAAGCTCCTTTGGTCAGATTCCTGTGAGAAGAGTTTTCAAGAGTTGAAGACTCGACTCACCTCAGCCCCTGTGTTGACTTTGCCTGATGGTACGTATGGTTTTGTGGTGTATTATGATGCCTCTAGAGTTGGTTTAGGTTGTGTGTTGATATAGAGAGGTAAGGTTATAGCCTATGCCTCTAGACAGTTGAAGCCATATGAAAAAAACTACCCAACCCATGATCTTCCATTAGCTGCTGTGGTTTTTTCTTTGAAAATTTGGAGACACTATCTGTATGGTGTTCACATTGATATGTTTATGGACTACAAAAGCTTTCAGTATGTGTTTTCCCAGAGGGAGTTGAATCTGCGCCAGAGAAAATAGTTAGAATTGCTAAAAGATTATGATATGAGCATATTGTACCATCCGGGAAAGGCTAATGTAGTGACAGACACCCTTAGCAGATTATCTATGGGCAGTGTACCTCAGGTAGAGAAGGGTAAGAAAGAGTTAGCTCATGATGTGGTGTTAGATTTCTTGATTCTGCTGAGGGGAGTATTTTGATGCAGAGTAGTTCCGAATCCTCTTTAGTTTTGAAAGTGAAGAAGAAGCAAGACTTAGATGCTAGTTTGGTGAAACTGAAGGAGTCAGTTAATAACCAAAAAGTAGAGGTTTTATCCCAAGGGAAGGATGGGGTGTTGAAATTGTAGGGTAGATTGTGTGTTCCTTATGTTGATGATCTGAGGCAGAGAATTATGACTGAAGCGCATGGCGTGTGATATTCTATTCCTCCCACCACTACCAAGATGTACTGCAATTTACGAGAAATCTATTGGTGGAGTGGCATGAAGAAGGATATAGTAGGGTTTTTGGCGAAGTATACAACATGCCAATAAGTTAAGGTAGAGCACCAGAGACCTGGTGGTGTAATATAAGAATTTGGTATACCCACTTAGAAGTGGGAAGAGGTGAATATGGATTTTGTGTCTGGGTTACCTCTTTTGCGTCATTACCATGATTCTATTTGGGTTTTTGTTGACAGGATGACTAAGTCAACGTATTTCTTATATGTGCATACATCCTATACAGTTGAGGATTATGCTAGATTGTATATTCGGGATTTGGTTAGATTGTATGGAGTTCCCTTGTCTATCATCTCAGGTAGGGGTACTCAGTTTACTTCTCAGATTTGGAGGGAATTCCAGAAGGGTCTTGGTACCTAAGTTCATTTAAGTTCCACTTTTCATCTGTAGACAGATGGTCAAGCTAAGAAAACCATCCAAACTTTAGAGGATATGCTGATAGAATATTCTCTTAACTTTAAAGGTAGTTGGGATGAGCATTTACCATTGATTGAGTTTACGTATAACAATAGTTACCATGCTAGCATCAAGATGGCACTATTTGAGAATTTGTATAATAGAAGATGTAGATCATCCATAGGTTGGTTTAAAATGGGTGAGGCTACTCTGATTGGACCTGATGTAGTGTTTAAGGCTATAGAGAAGGTGAAGTTGATTAGAGAAAGGTTAAAGATAACCCAGAGTCGTCAGAAGTCATATGCAGATGTGAGAAGAAGAGACCTTGAGTTTGAAGTTAATGACTTAGTGTATCTGAAAATCTCACCCATAAAAGGGGTGAAAATGTTTGGCAAGAAGGGGAAGCTTGGTCCTCAATATGTTGGCCCCTATAGAATCCTAAGTCAGGTGGGGAGAGTAGCCTATGATCTTGAGTTGCCCGCAGAGTTGTTAGTTGTGCATCCTATCTTTCATGTCTCCATGCTTAGAATCACATTGGTGATTCCATTGTTGTGGATTCTTTAGGGGGCCCAGATATCCTGACTAGCCTTTCATTTGAAGAGATTCCAGTTGAGATTCTAGACCACCAGATGCATAGACTGAGGAACAAAGAGGTTTCCTTGGTCAAAGTGTTGTTGCAAAACTAGTTAGTTGAGGGCGCTACTTGGGAAGCCGAGTCAGATATGAGATACAAGTACCCACACCTATTCTTTACAAGTTCAGATCAAGCCGAAGGTATCATTCTTCCTTAATTCCTCCCCTTTCTAATCAAAGTTGCAGTTATATAGCTATTCTTAATATAAGCTCATGCATTCTCCGAAGTATTCAAGAGTTTAGAATGATAAAGAGTCCGTTTAGCAAGTTGCTTCAGCTATGCATACTCAATTTCCTCCATACTCTTAGCTAGATGAGCGTCATTTGAGGATGAATGTTCCCAAGAGGGACATATTCTAATACCCCCGAACTTTTCTTTAAGCTTAATTTTGTCTCTAGAAGGCCAATCAATGACTTTCTAAGTGTGTAACGTTTAAACTATATACAATTTCCCTAATTTCAAATTTTTATCATGTGGAAAATTTAATTAGTTTTGCAATGATATAAGATCCACCCAAATCCAATAACCGAACAAGATGTTATGGCTAATTTAAGTCCTAATCATAAAACAATGTCATTTTAGTGCTTGGCGCATGCGGAGAGGGTCTATTTGACAATTGTCAATTTCCCGTGGAACTTAATGATAGCGGCGTATCACACTGAAGTTCCAGGTCCCAACCAATGGGACAACACGATAGCACCGTATCGCGGTGACCTCAAAATCCCGTTTGTCAAATTCCAGTGAGCCATCACGATAGTGGCGCGTCGCGGTGGCCCATAAAATTAGGTTTTTCCAATTTAATTTTTCCATCTTTGTACGGAAGTTAAAAAGGGCACTTTGGAGTTTTTCCAAGCCTCTCAAACTGTACAAACATTATATTTGAAGTCATTCTAAGCATTATATGAGGTTTTCTTAAGATTTCTCTCAAATAAAAACCCTAGGTACCCAAAACATCTTCCAAGGATCTCAAGAATTCACCATAGATTTACCAAGTTGAGTCAAGATTTAAGGTTCCCAAGACAAGGGCTTTAAGAACCCTCATCCAAAAGTATGAGAAACAGTCTCCAGCAAGTTTATCCACCCAAGTTCATAACCTGAGGTATGTGGGGTTTCAACAAGAACACTTCTTTCGTTCTTGTGCCCATAGTTACGATGTTTTATAGATGAATTTCATGTTTTTGCAAGTGGGTCTATCTGTACCCCAAATTATATTATTTTGAGAATATCAATTGATAAGTTGGTCAAACTTTGAATTGCATGATAATTTTATTTATTTATGATTTGAATTGTTAATTCATGCTATAAATTGCACATTCCTATATTGATGTGATATTTTCAAGGGTTTCCAAGACTGGTGTCATGAATTAAGATTTATTGTGAAATTGTGATCCTTTAAGAATATACATGCCTTAAGTCCAAGAATGAATTGTTGATATTTTCTAAAGTGTTTCAAGAAGTGTATTGATATTTTCATGCTATTAAAGTTTTAAACATTATTGGTGATAGTCTACTAAAGTTTCGAGAAAAGAGTTGATTTTAATCCTAAGCTAAGAAAGAAAATCGACACCATTTGATTTAAGGTAAAGGGAAGCATAGTTGTATTTCATCGCATATTTCTGAGTTGTTTAAGGTGGATTTTTCTTAAAAGTTCAGAGCTTAAGTAAGGGAGTAGTATTTAGCACCAAGTTGGGCTTGATTCCAAGGTCTAATGCCCCAAAAGTACGAGCCACCATAGGATTTGATTTACACCTAGTGGGTTAAGCTAGTGATCACTTAAAGATAAGGTTTTACTCCGATGGCAAGGATAGAACATCTCTCCCTAATGTGGGCAAGACGTTGGACTCCTTTCCAGCTCACATAGTTTATGTCAGTTTGAAGAAACTCCTAAGTTTCCTAGATTCTCAAGTTTTAAAGTTCTTAAGGTTTCAACTCCTTGAGAGTAAAAGAAGTTCCTTGTTTTCAAAAGACTAAAGTGCATATTCTAAATGTTGTTGCTTTAAGAGTTCAGCTAGTTTACAAGCTTGAGATCAAAGAAAGAATACAAATTTAGAATAAAGTGGAATAACTCACGTGATTTATACTACATGTTTCATTATTCATGATTTATGAGAGTTTTATTCAAGTTATATGAGTCATCTATAATACCATGTATGTTTTCTATAAAGATTTATTGTATTGATATATAGTTGCATGCACACCATATACTCAGTACATTCCCAAGTGCTTATCCACATATATGTATGTGTGTTACATTGTCTCATCATGTAGGTTTAGGTGCTCAGTACCAGCAGCATCAGTTATCCCGAGTATCTTTATCTACATCACCACTGTGGTGCATCCTCATGGTTCGAGGGTCTAACTCCAAACACTTTAGTATTTTTAGTAGTTATTCTACTATTTTCAATTTGGTACGAGTCAGTTGGGGATCTATCCCAATGGCTCTCTGGTTTGTTGAGTAGTAGAGGCTTTGTCACACTAAATGGTCAGTATATTTAGATTTGTAGTATTTTGTTACTTTTACAGTACCCATTCGGATTTCTGTTATACATGATATGACATGATTCCTTATTTTGCTCTAAGTAAGCTTTATACTAAGTAGCATGCTTAAAGGGTTGGCTTGGGGCTACATGTAGCCTTAAGCATTGTGTGATTCTTCGAGACAGGATTTTAAGACATTACACATAGGTAAAGAAAAAAAAGTCAAGCTAAGAGAGCTAGGCCTGTCGATCAGAATGTCAGTCAGCATCAGGGTGGCAATTGAGGTAATAAGTGGTCTAATAAAAAGTTTTAGAGCAATGCTCAGTCTTCAATTAGCACCCCAGACCCAGACCCCCAGTTGATCAGCGGTCTTACAGCTCTCAGCCAAACAGTGGGCTAAAGATGCAGGTACTCTGTCCCTGGAAAGTGTGACTCAGCCTGCTCGTTCATATCCTCGCTATAGCTCGTGTGGGAAGTATCTCCCAGGGAGATATCAGTATGGCAAGATGGTGTGCTATACTTCTTGTCAGTCAGGCCATATTCAAAAAAATTGTCCTTTCTCTAGAGGAAATATTGCGGGCGTTATGTCCTATGCCGCATCTATAGATCCTCTACCTAAGGGTACTCTTTCTGCTAATGAAGGTGGCTACAATCAATTGTATGCTTTGTCTAACTGCTAGGATTCAGAGGCTTCACTAGATGTTACTATGGGTATGTTATAAATTTTCTCCCATGATGTATATGTTCTTCTTGACCTGGGGTCTCTCTTGTATTATGTGACCCCTTGCATGGCAATTAGTTTTGGTTTTGAGCCCAATAATATTCTGGAACCCTTTTCTATTTCCACTCCTGTTGTTGATTCTTTTATGGCTAGGAGAGTTTATATAAATTGTGTGGTGTCTATTTTTCATCGTGATACTGTGGCTAATCTAGTAGAACTGGACATGATTCATTTTTATATTATACTAGGAATGGATTGATTCCATCCATGTTATGCTACCTTAGCTGGTAGAACCATAAAGGTCATCTTCTCTTTTCCTAATGAGCCAGTGATAGAGTTGGAGGGATATTCCCTATCACTTAGGGGGAAAGTCATATCTTATATTAGAGCCCGTAAGTTTATATAAAAGGGTTATCTATACCATCTTGTTTGGGTCAAAATTCCAGTACTGAAAGTCCTTATTTCCAGTCTGTCCCTATAGTTAAGGAATTCCTAGAAGTCTTTCCTGATGACCTACCCTGGATACAACCAGATAGGGAGATAAATTTTGGCATTGACCTATTACCGAACACCAGGCTTATTTCCATTCCGCCATATAGAGTGGCTCCTAGAGAATTGAAAGTGTTAAAAGAATAGTTAAAAGACCTTCTTAACAAAGGTTTTATCCATCGTAGTGTCTCTCCCTAGGGTGCTCCGGTACTCTTTGTGTATAAGCAAGATGTCTCCTTTTGTATATGTATTAATTACCGTCAGTTAAACAAAGTTATAGTTAAAAATAAATACCCTCTCCCCAGAATCAATGATTTCTTTGAACAACTACAGGGTGACAAAAGTTTTTCAAAGATAGACCCTAATTCAGGGTACCATCAGTTGAAGGTTAGAGAGGATGACATTCCCATAACGACCTTTTGAACATGATATGGTCACTATGAATTCCTAGTTATGTCCTTTGTACTGACTAATGTTCCCCCATTTTTTATAGACCTAATAAATAGGGTATTTCATCAGTTTCTAGATCTGTTCATCATAGTTTTATTGATGACATCTTTATTTACTCTATGAGTGAGGAGGATCATGCCAATCACATCTGAATCATCGTTCAGACCCTAAAAGATCATGAGTTATACGTAAAGTTTTTCAAGTATGAATTCTGGCTTAGTTTTATTACTTCCTGGGGCACATTATTTCTACTGAGGGATTTAAGGTTGACTCTAAAAAGGTTGAGGAAGTGAGTAAATGGCCCAGACCCATGACTCCAACTGATAGTCGAAGGTTCTTAGGTTTGGCAGGGTATTATAGAAGATTTGTAGAGAGTATTTCATCCATAGCTGCTCCACTTACTAGATTAACTTAGAAAAAGGTGAAATTCCCATGGTCTGACTCTTGTGAGAATAGTTTTGAGAAACTGAAAGGCAAGTTGAATACCACACCAGTTTTGACTTTATCTAAAGGTACAAAGGGCTTTGTTGTGTACTGTGATGTGTCCCAGGTAGGACTTGGGTGTGTACTTATGTAGCATTGTAAGGTGGTGGCCTGTACATCTAGACGGTTGAAGGTTCATAAAAAGAACTATCCCACCCATAATTTGGAGTTAGCGGTTGTGGTATTCGCATTAAAGATTTGGTGTCCTTATCTGTATGGGGTGCATGTTGATATATTTAAAGATCATAAAAATCTATAGTATGTTGTCACGCAGAAAGAACTGAATTCAGGTAGAGGCGGTGGTTAGAATTGTTGAAGGATTATGATATGAGCTTGTATTCAAGGTCAATGTGGTGGATGATGCCCTTAGCAGATTATAAATGGGTTGTCTTTCTCATATGGAGGAAGGAAAGAGGAATATGGTGAAGGATATTCATCGTCTTGCAAATTTGGGAGTTCGACTCTGAGATTCCGAGTATGGAGGAGTGTTCGTACATGAGGTAGCTAAATCCTCCTTATGTGTAGAAGTTAAGGAAAATCAGACCAAGGACCCTATTTTGATGCATATTAAGGAAGATGTTGGTCAACAAAAGGTAATGGCTTTTGAAATTAGAGGTGATGGGATTTTGAGGTATCAAGGCAGGCTAGGTCTGCCAAAAGTGGATTGGTTGCGAGAAAGAATTCTTAATAAGGCTAACACTTCTAGGTATGTAATTCACCACGACTCTACAAAATTGTGTCATGATCTTGAGGCAACTTACTGGTGGAATAACATGAAATAAGATATTGCTAATTTATTGGCTAAGTGTTTGAATTGTCAACAAGTTTAGGTGGAACATTTAAGACCAAGTGGCACTTCATAATAGATAGCTTTGCCTCTTTGGAAATGGGAGATGATCAACGTGGACTTTATTACAGGATTTTTGAGTTCCCGAAACTACTATGAATCCATTTGGGTGATCATATATTGGATGACCAAGTCTACCCATTTTCTTCCAGTGTGGACTAATTATTCGGGGGATGATTATGCTGAGTTGTATATTCAGGAAATAGTTTCGTTTGCATGGGACTCCAGTGTCTATTATATCAGATTGAGTTAGCCAATTCTCTTCTCAGTTATGGCGGTCTTTTCAGAGAGGTTTGGGTACCCAATTTAACCTTAGCACCGTCTTCCACCCTTAGATGGATGGATAAGCAGAGCGCACCATTCAGACCATAAAGGATATGTTGTGATCTTGTGTCATAGACTTTAAAGGTAGTTGGGTGGACCACTTGCCGTTGATAGAAAGCATCCAGATGGCTCTTTTTGAACCTCTTTGTGGGAGGAGATGTAGGTCTCCGATTGGGTGGTATGAAGTAGGTAAAACCCATTTGTTTGGGTTTGATCTTGTTCATCAAGTGATGGAGAAAGTGAAGGTCATTAAGGAGCGATATAAGATAGCTCAGAGTCACCAAAAATCCTATGCCGATGTTAGAAGAAGAGAGTTGGAATTTAACATTGTTGATTGGGTATTTCTGAAGGTCTCCCCTATGAAGGGAGTCATGATATTTGGAAAGAAAGGGAAACTCAGTCCTTGCTTTATAGGACCTTATCAGATTACAAGAAAGGTTGGTGGGGCTGCTTATGAGTTAGATTTGTCTGCGAGTCTAGCTATTGTTCATCATCTATTTCATGTATCAATGCTGAGGAAATGTATCGGAGATAACTCTTTTGTGTTTCCTGCTAAAGAGATTAATGTAAATGACACATTATCATATGAAGAAAAACCCATTGCTATTTTAGATCTCCAAGTTTGGAAGTTGAGGAGTAAGGAGATAGCTTCAGTTAAGGTATTGTGGAAGAATCATAGAGCTGAGAAAGCTACTTAGGAGTTGGAGAATGACATGCATACGAGATACTCGATGCTCTTCGAAATCATGGATGATGATATAGAAGGTACAGAATATTATACTACTCTTTTCTTTCCTTGTATTGCTTGAAATCATACTTGTTATGTCCTGAGTCATCATTCGGGGATGATTGAGAGCAAGGGGGGATAATGTAACACCCCGCATTATTCTTGGCTTGATTCAACTCTTAGTTGCATGCATAGGGGTTTAAGGCCTAAAAATTTCTCTAAGTGTTGGGGACTTATTCATATTTTAAGCCTCTTAACTTTGAGGACTTTTAAATTGGTCTTCCCTATCCCGAGGCATTTTTTTGAGTTAATTCATGTTTATGGAGGTAGGTAGTATGTCTCGGTAAGTTTTGGGTTTTTTGGACGAGGGTTGGGTCATGTTTGGACGACGATTCCAGCAGCTCACCATGATAGTGCCGCATCGTGGTGCCTATAGCAATGGCACCTTTACCGTATCGCGGTGAGCATGTAAACCATAGTCCAGTTGCCGATTTGATTGCCTGAGCGGCAGTTGTGTTTTTCCCGTCAACATAATTCATCAAATCATTATTAAGATCATCAGTTAGGGCATTAATTGTCCATCTTCTCCAATTAAATCTCAAGAAAAATCCTCCCCTCTTCCCCAAGATCTATAATTCAATCCTTTTTCCCAAAGTAATCTAAAGTTCAAGAATCTCAAGAAAGTAGAAAGATTAGGGTTCATCCTTTAAGTTAAGAAACTTAAGGTACATGGGGCTATCCTAAACTTCTTGGGCTTAAAGTATACTATTCAAACAAGTTTTTAAGGTATATAGTTTCCTACATTAGTTGAAATTTCGAAATGGCTGAAGAGTATGTATTGTAAATTTATTTTATGATGATATCCTGCATAACCTATGATGTTGTTCTTCCAAGAATTTGGTTATTGTCTAGTATATATATTTTATTTATTTTGAAGGTATATGAGAACAAGATTGAAGTAAATTTCCTCTCTTGTTTAGAAACCCATTGTTTGACAATGTTATAGATTCTTTATATGTATGGTCGAAAGTTGATTTAAATGTTTTGCCAACTTAGATGGATTGTTATCATTTTATGAAAGAGTTGAGAGGGGTTTTGTAACTGTTTATAAATGATCATATTTCCTAATAAAAGGGCTTGCATGAAATGGATGAAAGAGATGACCACACCTTCCAAAGAATAGAAAAGAGGGTACTTTTCATGAGTTTTCAAGTGTTTTGAATCTAAGGCTCTCTCATGATTTGTGTTAAGGTTTTTGGGTGGTCAAATAACATGTTTTGATTGAAAGAACTGAAGCATAATATGATATTTCTTATATATATATATATATATATATATATATATATATGACTTGCAAGTCTTGGTATGACGATACCAAATAGATGATTGCCATAACAAATTCAGAACTAATTAGAATACATAATTTTATTCAGATTTTCAGATTTTGAGTTCAGAAAGATGCATGTTTAGCAAAGGTGAAAAATGGAATCTAAGAGAGTTAAGTTCAGACCAAAATCGTGTTTTGCCGATATGGGTTTGATTATATCCCAATTAGGGATTATATGTTGGCGACGACCCTGTGGCGTATCATATTCAGATACCCCAACCCTTGCGGAAAACATAGGTTGGGGGCTTGACCGCCGAGTCAAGGACGGATCCCATATATCCCGTGGGATACTTTCATATATATATAGGTTGTACCACCTAGCTCAAAAGTAAGACATTGAGTTGAGTTGAGACTTACATAAATGTTTTCAAGCCTATTGATTATGCCTATGTATTTTCAATTGTTTTATGCTGACATGTTTTTATGAAATGATCTCACATATCTTGTATAAGAATATATATTGTTTTTGGATTGTTCTATGTACCAGTACATTGTGTATTAACCCCCTATATTTCAGTCACGCGGTCCTTCTAAATAGTAGATTGTTTTCAGACATTCAGAGTTGGTGAGCCTCCCTTACTTCAAAAGGTGTTTTGTTCACATGTGTTGGTTTCATTTGATTTAGTTCATGGTCCGACCGAATCCCTTGTCCCAGTTTCAGACAGATTGTTACTTTAAGTTTAGAAGATATTTCGCAGACTTGTTATAGATGGTTACGGGTTTTGTTATGGTCTTATGTTTCGTATTTTTTAAGTTGAAATAATAGAACTATTATGTTTCTAGTTTACTTCCACTTTTATTGTGATAGATGAGCTATGCTTATGATGACAAACTAAGAGGGCTTTCGGGCCTTCACTGTCTTGGTTCGGGTCGTGACAGTTATAAGATGGATTAGAATTTTAGCCTTCAAGTTGGATAACTTGAAGACTTTGAACACAAACCATGGAAAGTTTGTGTGTTTTTGGATAGTAGAGTTAGTTTCTAGCTAGAGTTTTGTAATCTAAATTCTAACTTAAAGTGAGAATCAATAGTCTTGAAAGATTGTTGAATTAGAGTTTATAATTTCTTAGTTATAGAGTTTGTAATCTTTTGTTGTGAGGTCCATTGCGATTAGTGAAGTTGTTTTTAAATCATGTATAGCTACATGTCATTGATAACACTCAACTTACATGTCAATTTAAGTGCAAGGTAGTCGTCGTCAATATATTTACCCAACTTTAGAGTTGGAATCGAATCCATGAGGAACAATGAGAGTGGCCATCAAGTTAATTCAAAATAATAGATACAAGTCAAATCCAAACCAATGTTACAAGGACATAAAAGTGGGGGAGATAGGTATCTACCCTAATGTTTCTTTTTGGATTTTTCTAGTATAAAGTTGGGGCTACGAATAATTAGAGTTTTAACAGGTAAGCATGGATCATGGGATTATGCATTACTAAGGGAGTGATATGTGGGTATTAACAATCAACATCAATTTAGTAAGTCAAATATGGGTAGGTGTGGTTATAGATTTTGATGCTAGTCTTTCAACAAAACACCAAACTTTTACCCATTGATTCTTTCGAATACCTAATAGGTGTATTTAACATTTGGTAACCACAACCTCAATAAAAATCCCTATTTCTAGGATGATCCCACCATATAGTCAAACCACATATTCACCCTTATGTCTAAGATAGTGAAAAATTAGCAAACCACACACAATTGTCTATCATTGCGTTGGTCTCCAAATCCCTCTTTCAAGGATGATATGGATTCCTAAAATTCACCCAAAACCCTTCTTTTGAAGATGGATTTGGGTTTCCTAGAGCATGGAGCTTTCACTCATCACACTTATGTGGGTATTTGGGGTTTTCACCCATCAAACCTTAACCAAGTTAGCATAGCAATGATAAAATCCATAAACACGAACTATTAAATAGAAGCTAATCAATAACAATGCTAACACACTTTAATCCCTATTCACAAATAACCCCAAGAGGGAGATCTAGCTACACTTAAGATAAATAAGCATAGACATACCCATAATCTCCATTGAAGTGATTTATTGAAGCTTAAGTGAATGTTACTTCAAAATTGGAACTCCCACAAATCTATAATGGAAGTGAGTTAATTTTCCACTTAGAAAGTCTCCAATGTATTCTTCACCCAAAAATTATACAATATTTTCTTCTCCAAGAATGGAGTCAATGAATTCTAGAGCTAAACCTAAAAATTGGGGAAGATAGAATATGATTCATGATGCTAGAGTTTGAATTATTTTGTCAAAATTGAGATCAGCCACGTGTATTCCCAGTTTTGCCCTTGGGCTGATTTCTTCCGCCAAGCCATGATCGCATAGGTCTGGCTGCGACCACGGTTATGCGACCATGGGTAACTTTTGCGATACTGGTTGGATTAATTTTGCTTGACTGCTGTGTTTGTAGTCAGAAGACCGCAACTGCGGTACCTAAGGCCTTGCTGCTCCAAGTCTTCAGCTGCACTTTTCTTGCTCTCTTTTGATTATTTTCAGCTCCAATCCACATCCTTTGATCTCCTCAACTCTATGCCTACAAAGAGTGGATATTAGTGCATTTTATCACTAATATGTCTCATTCATTCATTCAAAATAAGGTAATGTGCACAAATGTTTAGTGAGAATGAATGGTAAAATCATTACTCATTAACACCCCCAAATTAAAGCATTTTCTTGTCCTCAAGCAACACTGCCTATTACCATGTGACAACAATTCTCTATGCCCAAACTTTATACCTTAAAGCTCACAATGACTTCAACTTTAGTCGCATCCACAAGTAGCTCATTGCACACAGGCAAAGATAATTTCCACCTTACCTTTCATCATAAGATAAACATTCAAGGATACATAGTACTTTAAAGAGCAAATAAGCAACAACAACCAATAATCTAGAGGTGTCTTTCTCTTGTCCACAACTAAGCTATACTCTTTTTGCCTCATTGCTCGGAAGGTGACTAAATCACCCACCTCAATTTGTTTCACATGCCAACCTTACAAGAAAAAGAATTTCACACACCAAGCTACCAAATATGCAAAAAGGAATTTTAAGTGCAAAAAATCTCTCCCTCACAAAAGAAATCTCTATGCAACAAGTGTCATACCTTAGGCTTGCCCCTATTTTCAATTGGCACTACAAAGAGACTAGATTGTCAAAGATCTTAAAGGACTTTTCAATCTTGTAATGTAGGTTTGGGCTAGGGTAGGATATCATTTAGAACAACATGGCTGCACCCTTCCTTGAAAATCTACATCACCCTTTTTAATCCTCCTTTTTTATTATGGGCCACTTCTTCTTTCTTTTCTCTCTTTTGTCATGCCTACTTTTTTCTTCCTTTGTTTACCCATTTCTTTCATTTTTTTTTTTTGCAAATATTATGTAATTCTTTCCTTTGTTGAGTTCTTTCTTTTTCTATTCCTTTATTTTCACACTTAGGCACATTCGGCATTTTACTAACACTTTGTGGCTTCAAAATTCCTTCATCAACCTTTACCACCCCAACTTAGGATTTTAGCCTCATGTTACATATCCAAGTTCAGGGAGGGTTTGGTTCAAAAGAGCGATAGAAAGAAAGGATCGCAAGTTATAACGAGTTTGCCAAAGAAATGTCCAAAGACTCAAAGTGGGTACTAGGGATTATAATTATGCATGGGTAGGCTTTTTAGGCTAGAGTGGCTTCCAAAATCACAAAGGTGTCTTAATATTATTGCTCCAACCACATACAATGAAAATTAGTTTTGAAAGACTAACGTGGCAAGTTCTAGATAACACAAGTCTACAAGAAATGAATACTAAAATCTCACCACACATGGCATGCAAAATTCACCAAGGGGAATCAAATGTCCCTCCTATGAGAGACACAATAGGAGTATCTTTTTCTATTCATAAGTCAAAATTTATGAATCCACATAAAGAGAAAGTTTTGATACAATATTGCTCACGTTCATGCCCTTGATTTTTCAAAAATTTTGGATGGATGGGTTTGTTCATTTTGCATTAGCCGCTCATAAAATTTGCTAAACTATGGCTACAACTAAAGCCTTAGTCTCACATTTTGTCTTCAAAATAGGCAAACCAACCATATGGCTACACAGACTTCACAATGGTGTAAAATGTGATCCAAAATTTGAACTTTACAATTCTACAGGTACTCAGACTTCCCTTTCATTCATGACATTTATACTATGGGTACTCAAAATTCCCATGCACCTCTACCTCAAAACCCAAACATGGTTCTTTAACCTTAAGAAAGCCGTCACTCAATCAATCATGGGGCAAAACTAGTCAAGTATCATCAAAATAAAAATAGAACTATAGTAAGAATAAAAACTAAAACTATAACCATATGATAATCCATAAAACGTGAGCACCATTAGAGTTCCCATAAATGTATCATCCCCCCCCCCCCCCCCAAAAAAAAAATCCAAGATGTCAAAGAATTATCCAGTAACACATCACCAAAATAATACAAATTTGGGGGCACCCCCAACTAAAAGTAATACAGTGTCCTCACTACATGTGTAATAGAGCAAGGGTAAGAGGGGTCTCCCTGAATCTTCATCAAGAGCTGCTCTCTCCGACTGATTTTACACCATTACCTTTACCATCAGCATACCAATCTACAGGGGCCTCATCTTCACTATCCAACCTCAGTGAAGTTAGTCGATGATTAGGCTTGAGTACCTTAAAGATGCACTTTACTCCCTTCCAAATCTTCTTGAAGAACTTATATCTCTTCTTCTCTCTTTTCATCATCTTCTCATGTACGTCTCTAAGGTCCCTGTGTGCTCCGACTAAGGCTGAGTAGGCTCTCTCCAATCTGGCAGCAGTGGCTCCCTTCTTCTTCTGCTCCTCGTGGTATATGTTATAGTCTGACCGAGTCACATAGGAGTGGTGAGCAGTGGAGAATTATCCTGGTCCCTGAGACAATCTGGACACTATATCCCTGACCTCTCGCATCTAACATGAGATGTCATCAAGGGGATTGGCTGATGAAGGCCTGCAAGAATCTGTGTCCAGTTGGGCTGATTTGCCCGTGTCCATCTTCCTTTTCTTACACCGGCCTGGGGCACCCTCACTTCTGAATTTGAGTGAGTAAATGAGGGATCCTAGATGCACCCACATATCTACAACATACTCTTCTACTTCTGCTCTCTTGTAAAGCTTAGTTATAAGGGAAGGAAAAAGAAGGTGCGTACCTTCATGATTCTGGAAATACCTTCACTCCAAAAGAACAATCTCTCCCATATTGAGAGGGATTCCATATAGTATGTAAGCCACCATGCGATCTCTCCTATTTGTGTCAATGGTTATATGGGTTCGTGGTGATACTCACTACATTTGATGTTCAGTGAAAGCCTGGCTCTGCTGCGAAGTCCTTCATCAAAATATCTCTCTTCGAGATGGACCAAGGAATTACTTTTCCTGGTTATAAAATGTTGGCCATCCAGGTCCCTGGCTCATATGCTCTTGCCTAGAACTTCCCCATGTCGGAATCTGGGAGACCATACACCTCATTAACCTGATCCGCTCCAAAGTTCACTTGTTTATCCCCGAATTGTCATCACTAGGTTTGTGAGGAAAAATAAACTGAGGTTTGCATAGAACTCACACACCCACTACTCATTAGCATAGTAGGGTTCCAGGGCAAAGCACATCCACCGGGTTGTAATGAGTCTGGAATGGTATTTTGGGAGCTTTTCTGCAGCCTTGTCTAAGCTAATACCCCTTTCAGAGAGTAGTTTTTTCCTATTGAAATACTCAAAGTAAAGGTGTTGATATTATGTGTCCATGAATCTAGTGTTGTCGAAATCTACTATTTTTTAGGCTGAGAACCTGTAAGCAATGCAACTCAGACCAATATTAGTATTATCATACCAAAAACATACTAAATTAAATAGGTAATCTTATGTGGTAGTGTTTTATGAGGTTTTAGGGGTAGTAGAGGATGTGCAAAAGTTTTTGAAGTCTACCTAAAACTTCCCTCAGATATGGAGATCGTGGAGCGTTGACCGCGACTATTGTGCCGCAATTGCGGTCATTAGGGTTGTGATTGCGGTACCTGAGACCAGGTTTGACAGTTTCTGCATAATGTTCAAAATGCAGTTTTACCCAAATCCTTTGCTTAAACTAAACATGTTAATATTATAAACAGATAATTTAAAGCCTAGAGTGTGTGATCATAGCACTGAACTTAAAGAAATTGAACATCGAATTCATAGGGGCATTTTAATCGCACACATGGTATACACCTCAATTTAAGCAGTTTAAGGCTTAATTTTGGGTACTCAAGAATTCCCTAATAGTGTGTACACTAACTACAAGAACTAACCACAACGCCATAACAACTAAGCAAGAATTTAGTAACAAACATTATTTCAGGCCCTTTTATACATTACGAGTTTAAAGCATGCAATTATATCAAAATCAAAGGATGAGTCAACTTACCAAGTTAGATGATGATATTGAAATAAGATGACACTTGGATATGCAATGTAATTCTAAAAATTGGAGAAGATGTTGAGAGAAATTGAGAGAGGGGCATAGGAAAAATGGGAATTTGGTTGGTCATTTAAATGGATTTGACCATGATCGCGGTCCTAGTTACGCGATCACAGTTAGGTGGCCTCCGCGATCATAGTGGCATAGACCACAGTCACGGTAACTAAGACTAAGCAATCGGGTTTCCTGCACTTCTTGTTCAGTCCAACTTTCCAATTTCACATGTTCCCTTTTCAAATTCAACCAAAATTCCTCCTAGCACCAATATTTCATGGATTATGCATGTACAAAGACAAAACAAAAATCTACTCTATTATGCATAGATTAAAGGATATGGGCCACTTTTTGTGGCGTGATGAGTTGCCTTCCATTGAGCACTTAGTTTAACATTGTAACACGATGCCTCCTCCACTTTCGTCTGTGTCTCCACTTAGCAAAGATGAATTTCTGTCCCAACTTTTGCTCAATATGCAACAAGCGGCATAGGAACAGAATATTGGATCTTCCAAGATGAGGCTTTGAAGAGGGGAGAAAATGGCAAGCAAACCTCGACCTCGCCATTTTGAAGACTTAAACCTTTTACCCATTTTTATATCAATTTTCTGGATTGGATCCTTGGGTAAAAGATTGTATATCAATAGGACATTCCTTGTACATTGGGAGTTTTGTTCCCTGGCCATTAATGGATGGGGTTCTATATGCTCCTTTAGAATGTCAAATTCCAAAATATAAGAGTCAGACTCCCTCTCTCCACAATCCACCATTGTTCAGAGGAATGGATCCTTATCACATCCTCTAAGCATAATATTGAAAAGTGGTTTGACTGATTTCCAACCCTTAATTTCGAGTTAACCTCCTCTAAAGCATCTTCACCCCAAACTGAACTAGAGTCATCATAAGCGATTTGCCTCAATTCTTCTTTTGACTCTAGTACCATTTATTTTATTGTGGCTTCTTCTTCCTCATATGACTCGGTGGATTAGGAAGTTATCGAGGAATATTTTCTACCCAACTCATCATCATATCTTGATTTCTCTTCTGGATGGACCTTTTCTTAGGAAATGGGCATGGTTGTTGTAATAGCTTAAAAATCTAAACCAATGCTAAAGTCATGTTTCAAGCTCATTCCTAGTACATTACGGTTATTTGGTAGACTTATGAGTTAGTTTGATGTATATTAAGGTCTCAAATAACTCCCAACTATTAGACGAATCAAAATAACCTTTACCAAGTAAAGTTTTGATTAGAATATTGCTTTATTCAACTTCAAATAAGAATATCTTTTTCTTTACTCAGAATTATCCATCTTAAGACCCACCAAGTTATGGGAAAATAAATTATCTTTCCAACGATACAAATTTCGTCAAAATCCAATACTTGGGTGATAAGTTATGACACTTTTAGTGAAAGCAGTAGCTCAATACGAGCAGCACCACATCGCGGTCAACCCAAAAAAGGCGTTCATCCTGTTTTAGTGTGCCATCGTGATAAGCGTTGCATCATGCTGATGGTTCAGTTTTTAATCATCAATTTCCAGTGACACAACACGATTCCACTGCATCACGTCAAACTATATTTTCGCACTTGTCCGTGGAATACAATTTTAGCCAAATTCCAGTGGCTCACCGTGATAGTGTCGCATCACGATGAAGCCCAACAAGGGGATTTCCAGTTTCCAGTTCCGCATTTTAATTTTTCCAAGGGCTTTTGAGTCTTTTTTCTTTACCTTGTTTAGTCCAAACATGGGATTTAAGTCCCTAAATACCACTTTTAACAATTTTTCCCAAATTGAAATCACTCTCTCAAAACAATAAACCCTAGCCTTCAAGACCAAATCTCAAGAAATTCACCATCAAATCTCATGAATTCATCAACCCAGGTATGTTAAGTGTTCATTCATGGGTTCCTTCCACCCATGGAGTCCAAGTATCCTTTTTTAAATTTAAAGCTGTAATCTTTACACGTTATTAAGATTTAAAAATTGTGATTTCAACCATAAATCTCCATGAATCTTGATTTCATACCATGCTTACATGAAATTGTTGTTGTTATTAAACCCCGCATGTTTTAATGTTGCTATTTACTGAATTAAATCATGATTAAGTGTTATGAATGTTAAAATCGTGCTATTACTCCAAGTTTAAATTATTCCCATATTTAGCCTAAACCATGCATATCAAGTGTTTGATAAAATACCTACAAGAATGTACTTTTAATAAATGTTTCCATGTTATGTCCCTAAAGTTCATTACCATTTTACTATTATTGCTATTGAGTCCTGGAGGTTATGAATACCCAAAACCTTAACTGTTTACCTAGTCTTAGTAACTTCAGAATAGTTTCAGAATATGTTATGAGCATTATCAGTTCAGTCAGACATAAAAAATAGTTAACCTTAGAACAGTTTAGCATTCTGAGTCAGTTTAGTTGGGGGTAGGATTTAGCACCAAGCAAGTGCAGGGATGGTGGATTCCCTGTCAGATAGGTAGAGCCATTAGGAATAGTACCTGTACTCTAGAACTAAGTATCCAGTGTAGTATATGAGGAGTCACCCGGCAATTTAGGCTAGATTACCTCGCAGGGGTCACCCGTCAGTTTAGGCTTAACACCCTTAGTCCTTTGGGACACTACATCAGTATAGTGGATCCACATAGCCAGCGTTAGTACCCGTGGCATGGTACTAACACCCTTTCAATTGGGGTTACAGCTTGGACCCCGATTAGCTCAAATTAGGGAATATTAGTTAGATGATACCTCTTACAGTCTTAGTCCAGTAATCAGTTCAGTAATTCAGTTTTAGATGCTTGACCAATGCCATACAGATATCAGTGATTCAATTATCATATTTTAGTATTTTAGTATTTACTGATTTTATTCAGAACATGTTATATGCTTGATCATGTATCCTCAGTACTTAAAGATTTTATGCATACTCAGTACTTAAAGATTTTACGTATCCTCAATATCTATAGATTCTATTCAATACTTCACGTTACATATATATATATATATATTCAGACAGTTATTATTCATATTCATGAAAACATGCATATCATCCTACCTTATTTAGTATACCAGTACATTCAAAGTACTGATCGCATACTCTTTTCTTGCGCTATGATGTATCATATCATAGGTTCAAACGCTCAGTTCCTGGATCGCACATAGATTTTCTAGACTATCAGCTGTAGCAGTGGTGAGTCCTTATATTTTGAGGACATGATTTATTTAGCTCAGATTACTTTATCGGTTTTAGTTATTTCCATTCAGTCAGGGTTAGTTGAGGGTTTGTCCTATCAGCTCCTCAGTCAGTATGTAGAGGCTTTTCAGACTATTTCAGACAGTTAGTCAGTTTTTCAGATTTCAGTTGTCATTGTTAGACATTTTGTCAATATTATAAGTTATGCCTTATAGATTATCAGATTTATGACTTAAAACCTTATGGAATTCCTCAGTTAAATTCCATATATATATATTCTAGTATTATATTCAGTGCTTACAACAGGAACCAGTCATGGGTTAGCTTGTGGTTCTTTGGGATCGTAAGCACCGTATGATGCCCAGGGTGTACTCTCGGGGTGTTACGGTAGTAATGTTTGCAAGAATTATGTTCTTTCCCGATTCCTTTGCCTTGACATTTTCCCATTTGAACACCTTCTAGGATTGATGCAAGTCTTGTACATTCTCCCTGGTTATAGTTACCCGATCCAAAATGGCTTGAACCATTGCTCCCAGACCAAAGGGTCTAGTTTGTTGCTTCTCCTTCTTCTCATCATAATCCCTATCAATCTCATAAAAAGAACTAGCAATCGTTTAGTATAATAGGGGGAGGGGGTATTTAGACAATCACTTCAATGTCCATTTCGACCACTACATAAAGAACACCTATACTCCCTATATGATCCAGATGGTGAATCCATCTCTCTCTCGGGAGCATAGTCACAATCTCTCATAAAGTATGGTACATCATAATTTGGACATGGGTCATCACGATAAGATTTTCAACTACCAATATCATATTTGTAAGGAGATGCCATAGAGAAAAATAAAAATAAAATAAAATCTACCTATGAAGGAAAATCACAAAAAATATGTATAAGCTTAAATTCAAGAAAGTAACTAAAATTTCAAACTAACTTAATATGCCAAATTGTTCCCGAGCAACGGCACCATTTTTCATAACGCTCAACTTACACGTTAATTTAAGTGCAAGGCGGTCGTCGATAATATATTTACCCAACTTTAGAGTCTGGGTCGAATCCACGAGGAACAACGTGAGTAGAAATCAAGTTATTTTGAAATAATAGATACAAGTCAAATCCAAACCAATGTTACAAGGAGATAAAATTGGGGTAGATAGTTATTCCCACTAATGTTTCTTTATGGATTTTTATGGTATAAATTTGGGGCTACGAATAATTAGAGTTGTAACAGATAAGCACGGATCTTGGGATTATGCACTACTAAGGGAGTGATATGTGCATATTAGCAATCAACATCAATTTAGTAAGTCAAATATGAGTAGATTTGGTTATAAATTTTGATGCCAGTCTTTCAACAAAACACCAAACTTTCACCCATTGATTTTTTGAATACCTAATAGGGGTGTTCAATATTTGGTAACCACAACCTCAATCTAGGAATCCCTATTTCTAGGATGATACCCATCATATAGTCAACCTCACATTCACCCTTATGTCTAAGATAGTGAAAATTTAGCAAACCACACACACAATTGTCTGTCATTTCTTTGGTCTCTATATCCCTCTTTCATTGATGATATGACCTCCTAAACTTCACCCAAAATCCTTCTTTCGAAGATGGCTTTGGGTTTTGTAGAGCATGAAGATTTTACTCATCATACCCATGTTGGTATTTGGGGCTTTCACCCATCAAACCCCAACAAGGTTAGCATGGAAATGATAAAACCCATAAACATGAACTACTAAATAGAAGCTAATCAATAACAACCCACACACACTTTAATCCCTATTCACACATAACCCCAAGAGGGAGATATAACTACACATAAGATAAATAAGTATAGATACACCCATAATCTCTGTTGAAGTGATTTATTGAAGTTTGAGTGAATGTTACTTTAAACTTTGCACTCCTACAAATTAATAATGGAAGTGAGCTAATCTTCCCCTTGGAAATTCTCAAATGTATTCTTCACCCAAAAATTATACAATATTTTCTTCTCCAAGAATGAAGGTTATGAACTCTAGAGATAAACCTAAAAATTGGGGAAGATGAAATATGGTTCATGCTGCTAGGGTTTGAATTATTTTGTCAAAATTGGGATCAGCCACGTGCATTTCCAGTTTTGCTCTTGGGAGAATTTGTTCCGCCAAGCTGCAATCGCATAGGTTTGGCTGCAACTGCGGTTATGCTACCGCGGGTAACTTCTGTGATCGTGGTTGGATACTTTTTCTTGACTGCCGCGATTGAGGTCAGCAGACTGTGACCGCGGTACCTGAGGCCTTGCTGCTCAAAGTCTTCAGCTACACTTTTCTTGCTCCCTTTTGATTATTTTCAACTTCAATCCACATCCTTTGATGTCCTCAACTCTATGCTTGCAAATAGTGGATATTAGTGAATTTTATCACCAATATGTCTCTTTCATTGATTCATTCAAAACAAGGTAATGTGCACAAATATTTAGTGAGAATTAATGGTAAAATCATCACTCATCAGTCATGGCTTTTTATACTTTTTGTAAGTGTGGTTTTTTCCACGTAAAACTTTTATGTTTATTATTTATTGACTTTACTGCTTTTTTTAAACACGATAGGCAACTCGATCCATCCTTAGGTGAAAATCGAGCATAACACGCATGAGTTATTTAGGACGTGCAGAAATAATAGAGACCCCTTACTCTATTTGATTTTTAGAAAATAATTGCACGATGTAAACCTAAGAAAGAGAAGAGTCTTCAAAAAGTCTTCAAAATGTCATACAATTTATAATGTATGTAGAATTTCAGTTCGTTTTTTGGTTGTTGAATAATTGAAAGGAAATTTATATTGTATGTAGAATTATCTTGTCCTCACATTTTTGTACTATTTATGATCTCCATTTTTACTTTCTGACTTTTGTACTCCTTCTGTTTTGATTTGTTTATCGTACATTCTGTTTTCGTCAATTTCAAAGAGAATGTCTTCCTTTTTTGGAAATTCTTTGATTCTAACTTTTCATATGACATGCTTAAGACACAAAATTAAAGAACATTTTGGTATACTTTAAATATCTTTAGTTTAAGATCACCATATCCAAAAGTGTTCTTTACTTTCTTCAACTTTGTGCAAGTCAAAAGTGGACAAATAAATTTTAAAAAAAAAGAGAGTATATATTTCTGTACCAGTAATAGATTAATTCAGAAACTAAGCTTTTTCTCACTTGAGGGTGTAGATGGTTAGATTTGTATATCTTTATGTTGTGGATTAATTTTTCTTTTTAGTTGCTTCTTCTCTATATCTTACTAATTCTATTGAATTATTCCACCGAGTCATGTTCATGATGAAACTTGAAAGAATGATACTTCCACAATTGAGATGCAAATGTCTAACTCCAAAGTTGCATGTGTTAAGAGTATAATATCTATGGAATCTTTTTCGAACTTCGTCTCTTTTGGAGTCACTCAACATAAACATCATAACTGAGGTCATAATTTTTCTCGACTCATGCTCCTTTTTAAATTCTTTAAAGTTTTGAAATTCTAAACCCTTCCTGCCAAAGGAGATACTTAAGGAGAATGTAAGTATAATATCATTAAGATATTTTGTGACCTTAGAACAAAAATGGTCAGGGTTATTGCTTTCTAATCACTAAACAAACTCAAGAAAGGAAAATGATCATTAACTACTAAATTTCTTTGCTTTGTTTATGTTATGAACCCAACCAGTGAACCAACATTAGACAACGAAGTAAATGGGCTGGCTATTCAAACTAAAGAAATTGGGCCTGAGATGCAGCCACATTAGAGCAATAGGCAGAAACATGTCAATAGGCTTTTGAAGGATTATGTATGTCAATTGGGATGAGGCACGTGTCAATAGTTCATTGGTTTATTGGGGAATACTACAGAATATTATGCAGTATCTAGGATAGAAGTAGGGCATCACTATATTATGTTGCAGAATATTCTCGTTTCCTCGCCTCTCTTTTTCTCTATAACCCTTCTCATCTTTACCCTCTTATTCCAGCAGTAGTAACTATATAAGTTAGTATCGTTCACCTTTTCTTTTGTTTCAATAAAATTCATCTTTGTTACTGGTTATTGAGAGTTTAGATTACTGCACTGATGCATTCATTATTGTATTCCAATGGTGGATACTCGACTCAAGCAGCTTGAAGAGACACAAACGGGCATGGCTCGGGAGATGTTAGAACTTTGATTAGAGATCGACGGTTAGAAAAAATTGATTAAATATTTTCTTAATCAAGTATCGTCGATTGTTTCTCAGTTGAAAGCTCCATCAACAGAATCCTCTTGCTCGAACTTGGTCGAAATTGTTCTTTCTTCCCATACCGACGGTAGTAACCCAGTTATGCTCTGACACAAACCAGCATCTGTGGAGCTAAGTAGGCTTTCTGTAGAACACCTGGATGCTTGGGTATTTAAAGTTGAATGGTATTTTATTTTTACTCTATCCTCCCAGAGCACTAATTATCTCTAGCTTCTTTTTATTTAGATGGGACCAATCTTGAATGGTATCGCTGGCTCTTCCAAAAAAAGCAGTTGGTTGATTAGCCTCATTTTGCTTCTAAGATAATCATTTGATTTCAAAAAAGGAATTAGAGGATCCAGAAGGCTGGCTAGCAAAACTTCATCAAACTTCCACTGTCGCTAACTATCAGGCTAGTTTTGAAGTTATTGCTAATGAGACTAAGGATATACCAGACATCTTGATGGTCAAGCTATTTTAATCTGGGCTTCATTTCAATGTCAAAACGAATGCGTTGGTTCATAAACCTAACACTCTTGATAAGGCTATTTCCTTGGCCCATACCCATGAGCAGCGTCTTAATCTAGAAAAAGGGCAGATACAACCAGCTTTTGCTAGGACCCAACCTGTACTACCCAACCCTCAGTCTCGATCTCTAGCACCCTCTAGAAACACAGATTTTCCTATCAAATATTTGCCTCCCGTTGAGATGCAACAACTTTGGGAAAAAAGGATTGTGTTATTTTTGTGATGAGAAATATGTGGCTAATCATCGGTGCACAAATCTGCCTCAAATCCTTCTAATCAAAGATGATTTTTAGACTCTTTGTCTGGCATTAGAGGATGAAACCATGGAGGATTTGTTAACTAAGGAGATCCAATGCTTGGAATTGCAAGCTTTATCCATAATTTCATACCATGCCTTGGCTGAAGGACATTTTCCTACTATTTTACATTTCAAAGGGAACTTGCAGGGTCTTCGATTAAGAGTTGTGTTATTATTGTGATAAGAAATATGTGGATAATTATCGGTACACAAATATGCCTCAAATCCTTCTACTCGAAGATGATTTATACCTCCTTTGTCCAGCATTAAAGGATGCTACCGTGGAGGATTTGATAACTAAGGAGCTCTAATTCTTTGAATTGCAAGCTCAATCCACAATTTCATACCATGCCTTGGTTAGAGGAGATTCTCCTACTATTTACATTTCAAAGGGTACTTCCAGGGTCTTCGATCACTGTTTGGTTGATGGGAGAAGTACACATAATTTCATTCAAACTCGAGTTGCTAAGTTCCTAAAAAACATATTTACACCGATTACTAATTTAGCGGTTGTTGTGGGAAATGGCCAATGTCTCCAGAGTGAAGGGAAGATTCGAGATATACAATTCTCAATCCAATGGACTGACCTCACTATGGACTTGCATGTATTTGGCTTCCATGGGGCAGATGTGGTGTTTGGAGGGGCTTGGATGGCCACTCTAGGACCTATTCTAACTGATCATTCCAAACATCAAATGGAACTTTATTTGGATAGAAAGTAAGTGGAATGGGTAGGTGTAACAACCTGGTAGTACACCCTGGATTCCACACTGTGCTTACGGTCCCGTGAGACCACAAGTTAACCCATGAGCTGGTACCTACTGTGAGCACTGAATAAAGATGATAACAACAAATGTGGAATTTCAACTTAAATGCGATAAGGTTTTTAACAACTAAAAACAATAATAAAATAATGGTTCAAAAGATTTGCAACCACGCTGAAAATGGGGATAAAATATCTGACAATCAAAACTGAAAACTAAACAACTATCTGTACTAGTCTGAAAGTCTCTAACTGACAATGGAGTTGATGGAACATGTCCCCAACTAACTCCGACTAACTGAATAACCAGACTACTAACAATACTGAAAGGAAGATAACTCATCCTTGAAATAAGAGGACTCACCATGGCTGCTGTTGTTGATGAGATGGAAGAGCTAAGTACGATCGAGAATCTGAGCGTTTGAACCTATGACATCATAGTGCAATAAAATGAATATGTGGTCAGTACGTCTAAATGTACTAGCATGCTAAATGAGGCCAGGATAATATGCATGGGTTTATATGCATGTAATAATAATAATTGATTGAGTAACATAAGGTAACTATATGAGAGTACATATAAAATTGAAGATGCTGAACGTGCAAGACAAAGTGTATGTTGTGTATTTGAAATAATCTAAAACTATTGTACTGAATTCTAATAACTGATTAACTGTAACTGAAAGCTATAATCAAGCAAAAGATCTAAACTGAGTTCTGAATTGATTACTAAAACTGAAATTGTGGGAGTTTTCATCTAACCGACATGCCCTAATATAGACTGATTGGGCCCCAACCTATAACCCCATACAGAAGGGTGTTAGCACCATGCAACGAGTTACTAACAATGTCTGGGTCAACCCTAATTTGGCAGGAAGATTCTTGGGATGTAAATACTTATGTCAACCCTAGACTGGCAGGAAGACATATCAACCTACGCTGGCTACATATTTCTATAACTTAGGGATTTCTAGTAGGGGTCAAACCCTACTTTGGAAGGAATGACCCTATCCCTAGGTTCGCTCAGTGATAAATCCTACTACCAACTAAACCGATACTAGTCACTAGACTGTACTAAGCTTGACTGGACTCATACTGATTCTGTTAACAGGCCGAAGGGTACTATTTGGGATATTACGGGGATCACCCTATTGCGACTGAGACTAAGTACACAGCTAATTTTGGGTATTCAATACCCCCAAGACTTGATAATAGATAAAATGGGACCGTATCATAACTTTAAAAACATAACAGGTAGATCACCATGCACATTTTGTTCACATTGAGATTTTGTCAAACACTTGGGAGCACAATTCTTATACGTGATAATAAACTACACATGAATATCATGACTACCACATTCCACTTACAATTTAAAGGTTTTACATGAGCAGTTACATCAATCAACATACATACTAGTTTATTTACAATGAACATTATATATTTTTTAGTTTAAAACCAACAAAAACACTTACATGAACACAATTTCAATTCATAACATATGGAACATAAATTAAGTTTTTAAAAGGATTCTTGAACTCCAAGGGTGTAACTTACGGGGTCTTACAATATCTCCCCCTTAGGAACATCCGTCCTTGAATAAGGTTACTTAACTAAGAATATAGAGAAACTGTGATTACCCTGAGACACACAACTAACATGACTGAATCTAAAATATGGCACATGACTGAGTTGATTCATGAATGCATGAATGACAAGAGAATAATCTATAGTGGGAACTGATCATGAAGCAGAATAAGTCTAAGGAAGACTATTACCTTGGGCTGAGTCTTGGTTTATGGAGAAGAGGTGAGAGTACTTGGTTTGTAAGTCTTCTTCTTCTTCCCAAGTAGCTCCCTTAGTAGAATGGTTTTTCCCAGAGAACTTTGACTAAGGGAACTTCTTTGTTCCTTAGTCTGGGGATCTGTTAGTCAAGGATTTTGACTGGAACTTCTTCGTAAGAGAGACTGTTCTAAATATCTATACTTTATGAGGGTACTATGATTGCTGGGTCACTAATACACTTCGTTAGCAAAGAGATGTGAAATACTAGGTGCACTAATGCTAAGTCTGCAGGCAACTCAATCTTATAGGCTACCTTTCTAAAACGGGTCAGAATTCAAAACCTTCTTGAATTCGAGATAGATCTTCAGATACACAAAGTGTCCAATCTCAAACTCGAGATCTTTTATTCTCACATCCGTGTAAGATTTCTGTTGGCTTTGGATAGCCTTAATCCAAAAGAAATATTACACATTATATACTAACTCAGGCCCTATCAAAGCTGTCTGACTTACCTGAAACTAACCTATAGGATATCTATATCTCCTCCCATAAAGAGCCTCAAATGGAGCCATCTGAATGCAAGAATGATAGATATTATTATATGCAAACTCCATCAAAGGTAAATGATTATCCCAGCCACCTTTATAATCAAGGACACATGCTTTCAACATGTCTTCTAGAGTCAGAATAGTCCTTTCTGCTTGGCCATCCATTTGAGGGTGAAAGGTTGTACTGAGATAGACTTGGGTACCAAGACCTTTCTGAAATGCTTTCAAAAAATGAGGGGTAAACTGAGTACCTCTATCTAAAACGAAACACAATGGGACTCTATACAATCTATACAAATCTTTAAGGTAGATCTTAGAATAGTCCTCGGATAAATAAGAAGTATAGACTAGCAAAAAATGGGATGATTTGGTCATTCTGTCCACAATGACCCAAATCGAGTTATGCTAATGACGAGTACGAGGTGAAACTGTCACAAAGTCCATGTCCACTTCTTCCTACTTCCAAGTGAGAATACTGAACTCCTATATATAACCACTAGGCTTTTGGTGCTCAACCTTAACCTGCTAATAAGTTGAGAACTTAGCTATAAACTCTGCAATATCCTTCTTCATACCACTCCACCAATAGATTTCCCATAGATTGTGGTACATCTTAGTGGCCCCTGAGTGAATAAAGTAATGCGCAGTGCAAGAAGTCGTTATCTCAAGCCATCTCCACACGACAGATATATCCTTACCCTAACAATACAACATACCATCTCTCCATTGGGCGAAGACCTCTACTTTCTAAGCTCTAACTGACTCCTTCAACCTAACCAAACTAGGATCTATATCCTGCTTTTCTTTCACTTTGGTAACCATAATAGATTCTGAACTATTTTGCACCCACACACTACCTTCAGCTGAATCACCCAAATGAATGCCTAGTCTAGCAAGCTGATGAACTTCTTGAACTAGATTCTTCTTATCTTCCTCAACTTGAGAAACACTACCCATAGATAATCTACTCAGGGCATCTACCACGATATTGGCCTTGCTCGGATGATACAAAATACTCATATCATAGTCTTTTAACAACTCTAGCCACCTTTTCTTATGGAGATTCAAATCTTGTAATGAAAATAAATATTGCAAGCTCTTGTGGTCTGTAAACACATCAACATTCACTCCATACAAATAATGACTCCAAATTTTCAAGGCAAATACTACAACTGCTAACTTAAGATCATGGGTAGGGTAATTCTTTTCATAAGGTTTAAGTTGTCTAGAGGCATAAGATATGACCTTACCTCTCTGCATAAAAACACAACACAACCTAACTCTTGAAGTATCACAATAGAGAATAAACCCATCTGAACCTTCTGGCAAGGTCAAAACTGGAGCTGAGTTAAGTCGAGTTTTCAACTCCTGAAAACTCTACTCATAAGAATCTGACCACCGAAATTACAATTTCTCTTAAGTCAATTTGTACATGGGAGATGCAATAGATGAAAACCCTTCATCAAACCATTGGTAATATCTATCCAAACCCAAGAAACTCCTGATATTTAATGGGGAGATGGGTCTAGGCTAGTTTCTTACTTCTTTGGTCTTTTGAGGGTCAATTCTAATGTCATCAGTAGAAACAATGTGACCAAGAAAAGCTACTGACCTTAGCCAAAATTGACACTTGATGAATTTGGTAAATAACTGATGGGCTCTAAGAATCTGTAATACTATTCTGAGGTGGTCTGCATGATTATTTTTGGTATGGGAATAGACAAGGATGTCATCTATGAAGACTATGACAAACATGTCCAAGTATTATTTGAACAATCGGTTCATCAAGTCCATAAAGGCTATTGGGGTATTTGTGAGGAAAATGGATATGATTAGAAATTCAAACTGGTGCACCCCAAGGAGATATATTGGACCTGATGAACCCTTTGTCTAAGAGGTCCTTTAACTGTTCTTTCAACTTTTTAAGTTCAGCTGGAGCCATTCTATATGATGAAAAAGAGATGGGCTAAGTATATGGAAGAAGGTCTATTCCGAAGCCAATTTTTCCTTTGGGAGGAATTCCAGGAAGGTCTTCAGGGAACACATCTGTAAACTCACTTTCTACTGGAACTGACTCAAGATTGTATGTTTCGAAACAAGGATCTTTAACTCAAACTATATAATAGACACATCCCTTCGATATTATTTTTCTCGCTCTAAGGTATGAAATAAGTTGACCCCTAAGCCTTGTGATACTACCCCTCTACTCAAGGACTGGTTTATTCAAAAACTAAAAATGAACAACTCGATTACTATAATTGACTAAAGCATAGCATGAATGGATCTAATCCATGCTGAGAATGACATCAAAATTAGTCATCTCAAACTCTACAAGGTCAACTGAAGTGACTTTTTGGGATATCATGATCGGACAGTTCATGTATACCTGCCTGACTACAATAGTGACACCTACTAAGGTAGATACTGAGAAAGGTTCTACTAAGGTTTTAGGATTGACTCCAAAGTTGATAGCTATATAAGGGATTACAAAAGAAAGAAAAGCCCCAGGATCAAGTAAAGCATAAACCAGTAAATAAAAAACCTACAATGTACCAGTAACCACATCAGGAGAACTCTCTTGATCCTGTTGGTAATGAAGTGCCTAGATCCTATTTGGGTGCTGCCCACTGGTGGCACTAGAAGTGCCACACTGTTGAGATGGGCAATCAAACTGAGCTGAGGGATGGTTATACTAACTCTGCAGACCTGCCTAAGGATATTTTTTGATCCTATGACCTGGTTTGCCATACCCAAAATATATATCACTGCCAGCTCTACAAATACCCTGATGGTTCCTACTATATTTTGGTAGAGAGGATTTGTTTGAGCACTATTCACACTACCCTAAGACTTAGAACCTAGCACAATATTCTTGTTGTCATTCCTGAATTTGGTCATTGGAGCACTAGCCAAAGATGGAGATAGGACTGAAGATTTAGGGCAAAACTGAGGCTAGTTACCCCTTTTTGATTTTGGCTGAGTAAAATTAAAGCTACCTATTCTATCCCTCTTGTTATCTCTTTCCATCTTCTTAACCTTCTCCTCCTTTATCTTTCACACATGAAAAATTAACCTCATCAAGTTTATCTCTTTAATCAACATCATAGTCCTACACTCCTTGACCATGCTACCAAACACCCCAGATATAAATTTGCTCATCCTGAACCTGTTATCAGCTACTACATGAGGAGCATACCTGGCTAAATGAGTAAATTTGAAGGAATACTCTTTCACACTCTTGCTGGCCTACTTCAATTTAATAAACTCTAACACCTTAGCCTCCCTCAACTCCAATGGGAAGAAACTATCTATGAAGGCAATAACAAACTCCTCTCACTTTTTATGTCCTGCCTCTGTACCTCTATCACTTTTCCACTTCTTGAACTAAGTATGAGATACATCTTGCATCTGGTAAGAAGCTAACTCAGAACTCTCACTAGAAGTCACCTCTATAATATATGTCACCTTCAGAACCATGTCCAAGAATTCCTGTGGATCCTTATCGGACTTAGACCCTGAAAATGAAGAAGGATTTAGTTGGGTGAATTCCTAAATCCTGGCTGCAGCAGTACTGGCCACTAGGTTGGCCTGAATAGCAATTGGACACATATTTTGTGATGCAACGGAATTGGCTAGAATGGTGAATGCTTTTCTAAATTCTACATGAGAAATATGCTCATTTAGGGGATTTTCCTGAACGCGCAGAGGTGCTGGCTAGTTCTTAGTTCTTGTTCCATTATTCTTTCTAGGAGGCATGTTCTATAAATGGAAGTAAAAGTTGAATTAGATAAAGATTTTAACTTTAGCTCATGCTCATTCACACGATATGAACACTGAAAGAAGGGAAAATTTTCCTAAACATCTTGTATTCTCTTGCCCATAAGTGTGGTGCGATACATGCCGATGTATAAGACCCTACTTGACGTGGCTTTCAAACTCTGTAGGATACTTTTACAACCTTAGGCTTTGATACTGAGTTTGTAATGACCCGGGAGTACACCCTAGACGCCACACGGTGCTTACAGTTCCATGAGACCACAAGCTAACCTATGAGCTGGTACCTACTATAAGAACTAAATAAAGCTTATAACAACATATGGGGAAGTTCAACTGAATAGCCAACCTACTAACAATATTGAAAAGAAGATAACTCATCCTCGAAAGAAGAGAACTCACCACGACTGTTGTTGCTGATACGATGGAAGAGCTAAGGATGATCGAGAATTCAAGCATCTGAACCTATGATATAAAAAATCATAGCGCAAGAATACGAGTATGCAGTCAGTACGTCTGAATGTACTGGTATGCTAAATGAGGTCAGGATAATATGCATGGGTTTATATGCATGTAATAGTAATAATTAACTGAGTAACATAAGGTAACTATATAAGAGTACATATAAAACTGAAGATGCTGAACGTGTAACACCAAGCATATGCTGTGTATCTGAATAGTCTGGAACTATAGTATTAAATTCTAATAATTGATTAACTATAACTAAAAGCTATGGTTAAACAAAAAAATTGAACGAAGTTCTGAACTGATTACTGAAACTAAAATTATGGGAGTTTTCATCTAACCGACATGCCCCAATGTAGACTGAGTGGGGTGTAACCTGTAACCCCATTTAGAAGGGTGTTTTTACCATGCCACGGGTTACTAACAATGTTTGGGTCAACCCTAATTTTGCAGGACGACTCATGTGATATAAATACGTATGTCAACCCTAGACTGGTAGGAAGATATATCAACCTACGCTGGCTACATAATTCTGTAACTCAGGGATTTCTACTAGGGGTCAACCCCTAATTTGGCAGGAATGCCCCTATACCTAGGTTCGCTCAGTGATGAATCCTACTACCAACTAAACTGATACTGATCATTAGATTGTACTAAGCTTGAGTATACTCTCCCTGATTTTATTAACTGACTGGAGGCTACTATTCGAGATACTACGGGAATCACCCTATTGCGATTGAAACTAAGTACACAATTAAATTTGGGTAGTCAATACCCCCAGTACTCAATAACAGAGACAATGGGACCATATCACAACTTTAAAAGCTTAACAAGTAGATCACCATGCATATTTCGTTCACATTTACATTTTGTCAAACACTTGGGGAGTAAAATTCTTATACATGAGAATAAACTGCACATGAATGTCATGACTACCATATTCCACTTATAATTCAAGGGTTTTACATGAGAAGTTACATCAATCCACATACATACTATTTTTTTAACATGGAATATTATATATTTCTTAGTTTAAACCCGACAACAGCACATACATGAAAACAATTTCAATTCATTACATAAGGAACATAAATTAAGTTTTTAAAAGGATTCTTGAACTCCAAGGGTGGAAGGAACCCGAGAATGAACATCTAACATACCTTGGTTGTTGAATTCGTGAGAGTTATAGGCAATTTCGTAAAGCTTTAACTTGAATTTGATGAACCTAGGGTTTTATTCTTGAGGGGATTTGTTAAAAATATGAGCAATTATGCTATTTAGGGAATTAATCCCGTGTTATGGACCTATTGGGTGAAGGTAAAATGACCCATTTGCCCTTACCAATGCTGAAAAAAATGGTAGAAATTACACGGACCAGACTAGCCAGGGCTCCACGGGCTCTGGAGTGCTGCTCTGGGCAGGGCATCATGGGCTCCATCATGGTCTTCCCCCCAGAATCGGACTGGGAAGGGTGCCATGGGCTAATCTCCCTGAGCCACTATTTTAGAGTTTTAAGTACGCCCTTACGCTTGTCCGAAAATTCTAAAACTCTCCCGAAATGTTCTTCCCCAATCATGAATCAACTTAAAACTAAATTTTTGATATCATAAAGGTCGGAAATAAATTCATTAAAGTTTGAGGGCTTTAGAAATGACTAATTCCTAAAACTTAGTAAAATATTCTAAGTCTACACGCAATAATGAGCTGAAATGAACCTAGGATCTTACGGGGTCTTACAATAAGTGACTCACGAAACAATCTTTAACTGGATTAGATTAAAACACTACGTTGTTATTCAGACACCAATGCAATTTCATCATGTTTTTGCCTTTTCCTGGTGCACGAGGGCACTATGATTGAGAAGGATAAGGATATACCTCCTGACTTAGGAGAATTATTAAATTCATAGACTAGAGTTTCAATAAACCATAGGGGTTGCCTTCTATTTGGGCTATAGATCATGCCATTTACCTCACTCCAAATGTTGGGCCTGTCAATGTTAAGCCCTATCTCTATTCATATTTCCAAAAATAAATTATGTAGAAAATAGTTTATATATGTTAAGGGATGGAATTATCTAGCCTAGTACAAGTCCTTTTTCATCACCCATGTTATTAGTTTGCAAGAAAGATGACTCATGGAATTTTTGTGTTAATTATCGAGCTTTTAATTTCATCACTATATGAGATAAGTTTATGATTCCTTCTATTGATGAGCTATTTGATGAATTGTATAGGGCTTAATTTTTCTCCAAGTCGGACTTACTATCTGGCTATCATCAAATCAGAGATTGTCCTATTGATGTCCCAAAGACTACGTTCAGGACCCATGACGGCCATTACAAGTTCTTAGTCATGCTATTCAGTATAACTAATGCTCCCTCCACCTTTCAAGCCACCATGAATGACGTATTTCACCCATATCTTCACAAGTTTGTGCTAATCTTCTTCGATGATATTTTTATTTACACTACCTCATGGTTGATACACTTGGAATATCTAGAATTGGTGCTCAAATTTTTCCAACAACATCAACTGGTGGATAAACACAGTAAATGCCAATTTGGGAAGAGCATTATTGATTATTTGGGCTATGTGATCTCCCTTGATGGACTGGCAGTGGATCCTTCAAAAATTTTCACTATTAAACAATGGGTTGCACCAAAGACAGTGAACAAAGTACAGAGTTTTTTGTGCCTCACTGGGTACTAAGACAATTCATTCATCACTTTGAGATTATTTATAGTCCTTTTGTTTGATTTACTACAAACGGACACCTTCTGATGGACTGCTCAAACCCAACAGGCTTTTGAAGAATTAAAAGTTCGACTCAGTTCCACCCATGTCTTAGCCTTGGACAACTTTGATGAGGACTTTCACGTGAAGACTAATGCTTCTAGTGTTGGTATTGGCGCTATTATTTCATAAAAGGCATATCCAATTGCTTACTATAGTCAAAGGTTAAGCCATCAAATGCAAAAGGATTCCACTTACCATCGTGAGATGTATGCAATTACTCAAGCCAAGGAAAAATGTAGTCAATACTTTTTGGGTTAATGTTTCACCATTTTCACTGATCAGTAATCTCTCAAAAACCTTACTAATTAGGTAATTCAAACCCCAGAGAAATAAAAGTGGCTTGGAAATCTAGTGGGATATGATTTCATGATACATTACCGACCAGGAAAGAAGAACAAGTTCATTGATGCCTTTTCCAAACCACCTAATGCTGGAGTATTGTTTGCTATTTTAGAGCACACTTATGAGTGGTTTAGGGAACTATTAGAAGTGAATAAAAGCCAACCAGAATTGTTGTCCATTCAACAGGGGCTGGGGAGCGAACTTGCTGCATACGCTGACTATACTTTTCTCAAAGGGCTCTTGTTCTACATAGGACATCTATTAATACCATGAGATTCTCCCATGAAGTAATTGTTACTTTGGAAATTGCATGATTCAAATATAGGAGTCATGCTGGAGTTGCTCGTACTTTTCATTGTTTGGCCTCGAGTTTTTATTGGCCAGTAATGCATGATGATGTTAAGGTTTATATTGCTTCATGCCAGAATTGTTAGTGATCTAAGGATATTAATCGATTGCCAACAAGTTTGTTACAACCATTATCCATGCCAAAGGTGGTTTTTGAAGAGATAGCTATGGAATTTATTACTTGTTTACCAAGATCTAAAGGGAAAGCTACCATCATAGCTGTGGTTGATAGACTGTCCAAAGTATGGACATTTTATTCCTCTCTCAACAACTTTTAATGCTCAAACTATGGCTGCGGCTTTTGTTATTCATGTGATTAAGCTTCACAGCCCACTGTGAACAATCATAACTAATAGTGACCCTCATTTCTTGCATACTTTCTTGGAAGAGATAAATATATTACTTGGGACTATTTTGTCCATGACCATAATGTATTACCCAAAGACAGATAGATAATCGAAGGCGTTGAATAAATGTGTTGAACAATACTTGCAAAGATTTGTAGTCGATAGCCCTCATTAATAGGTATTTATGCTGCCATCGGCTCAATTTTTGTATAATACAACACTTCATACATTAGCTAGGTTGATACCTTTTCAGGCTTTATATAGAAGAGAACCTCCTAACATAGATTGATACATTCTTGGCAGTGCTTCTGGTGATCTCGTTGATCAATCCATGTTACATTAGGATGAAGTTTTCAATCTATTGAATATCAATCTCTCCAAGGCACAGGATCGAATAAAAGAGTACACTGATAAGGGTCAAATTGAGGATCATTTTGAAGAAAGTGATTGGGTCTTTGTGAAGTTGCAGCCGTATAAACAACAATTCTTACGAAACAACCAGCAACATAAACTGTGTAGGAAATACTTTGTCCCATACAAGGTGCTCAAGTGAATTGGGTTGGTGGCATATAAACTCTAGATACCCGAGGAGGCTTGCATTCACTTGGTGTTTCATATTTCTTTTCTCAGACATTGTAGAGGACAACCTGATCAACAAATTACTCCATTGAAGCTCAGAGATTCAATTACTCACAACCTTGAGGACAAGGTTCTCTTTTCAGGAGGGAGTAATGTTATGAACACAACCAGTGAACCAACATTAGACAACGAAGTAACTGGGATGGCTATTCAAATTGAAGAAGTTGGGCCTGAGAAGCAGCCACATAGGAGCAATAGGCAGAAACATGTGAATAGGCTTTTGAAAGATTATATATGGCAACCAGGATAAAGCACGTGTCAATAGTTCATGTTGGGAAACTATAATAAATTTCATTATCAGTTGTGAAAATAAATAAACTTCAACAATAATAATATTTCTTATTATCAATAGTATTAACAAGTAACAATAACAACAACAACAACAACAACAACAACAACAATAATAATAATAATAATAATAATTTTAAGTAATATATAAAATACTTGAGTCGTGCTAGGCACTGTCCTAAGAAACTATTTCCGCAATGTGAAATGTTTCCCCAAGATTAAACAAGCACTTCCATAATTAATTAGAGGATATTCAAAATTAAATAAATCTTCCCTAATTATTCAGAGGATACAAGAATCAACAAAATTAACTATAAACCAACAAGTTTTAATTTATATGATAAATAATAAAATTATTATGTATAAAACAATAAGTAAAGCAAGAATTAGGCAGAGAGGAGAAAAAAATATCGAAGTTTGTTTTCTTTAAAATCCTGTGTATCTACTACAAAATGGGAAGGGTAATATATATCGGTGTTGAGACAGTGAAGTATGTATAGCAACAGTGAGGCGGTGACTTGGGAAATTAAAAGAACATGTGTTCTTGGCCATCAAGTTACTTGGCCACAATTTTAATGGGACGTGTATTAATAATATGCTTCACATAATTTTTTTGTTTAGTCAAAAGTTCATAAATATTTTAAAATATCTCACCGTCTCCCATATATTTTAAATATTTAAAATAAAAAATTAAAACTTGTTGGGTTTATAAGGACAAAATGCAATAGGTTTGGTCTTTTTTGGACTATGAACCAAACTTAGACAGATAAAATTTAACTTACAAAATTATTGGTGAAATATAATATTTCTATGAACCAAATAATCTTATTGTAATTAAGAGACTTTATCAATCAAATTTTGACCATAACTTTGTTGTTCAACGCGGCTTTACGTCAATAGGTCATGCGCATGCCTGGTATTCATGAAATCTCTAGAGACTAGGCTGAAGTGTCATAGGAACGGCCTCATTTCACTTCTTATATAGGTGAATTCATCAAGTGTACACTGCTTTAAATACACCATCCATAAGGACTATGAATTCATTAAGAGTTAATAACTCATCCCTAAATTTATTAGTAGTTCAAGAACCCTCAATAAGTGCGCAGTATCAATATCGACTTGTTATTACCCATATGAACCTACTTCATGGGATCCCCAATCATATAGAATGGGTTACCATCTCTATTGACAAGCATATTGGTCTTAACCCCATCTCTTTTGAGGCTTGAAGAATTAATTTTCTTCCCACAGGTTTAGTCAGTGAATCAGCCGAATTATATTCTGACTTCACATAATTAATGAAAATTATTTCATCTCTCAGCAGCTGCTTAACATTATCATGCCTCAATTTCATATGTCTACTTTTACAACTGTAAGATTTATTCTTTGCAATAGCAATTACGGCTCGACAATCACAGTGTATGTACACAGGAGACACCAATTCATCCCTTTTTAAAGGGATATTAGACAACAGATCATCCTTTTCTAAAGGGATATTAGATAACAGATCATTCCTTTTAAAAGGTCTATGAGGCAATAGATCATACTTTTTAAAAGGGATATTCGCTAAGAAATTTCTTAGCCATTCAGCCTCTGTACTAGCTAACTCTAGAGCTTCAAACTTTGATTCCATAGTTGATCTAGCAATGATCGTCTACTTAGATGATCTCCACGATACTGGACCACCACGTAATGTGAACACATAACCACTAGTGGATTTTGTCTCACCAAATCAGAGACCTAATTTGCATCATAATATCCTTCTAAAGTAAAAGGAGATCCACTATATAAAATACCATAATTCATGGTTCCTTTTAAATATTTTATTAGTCTCATTAATGCAGACCAATGCTCTTTATTTGGGTTATGAGTATATCTACTAAATTTACACACAACATTCGCTATATCAAGCCTGGTAAAATTCATCAAGTGCATTAGACTTTTAATAATCTGTGCATATTTAGATTGGGCAACTAGGTCACCATTATTCTTTTTCAATTTAGAGTTAGCATCAGAAGGAGTGACTATAGGAGTTACCTTCTAACACTCAAACTTCTTAAGAATCCTCTAAACATGATGTTCTTGTGTTATCATTATTCCATTGTTACTCATTATAACTTTAACTCCCAATATCATATTTACTTCACCCAGATCTTTTATATCAAAGTTAGTAGACAAAAATAATTTGGTACTTTGCATAATATTTAAATTTGTACCAAATATAATCATGTCATCAACATATAAGCAAATTATCACATAATCATTGTCTACTACATTAGTATAAACACATTTATCTACTTCAACAGAAGAAAATTCATCTTTTATTAAACTTGATCAAAGTTCTCATGCCATTGTTTAGGAGCTTGTTTAAGGCCACAAAGAGATTTAATTAATTTACAAACTTTATTTTATTGTCCAAAAACTATACATCCTTTAGGTTGAACCATATAAATTTCTTCTTCTAAATCACCATTCAAGAAGGCTGTTTTTACATCCATTTGATGGATAAAAAGTTTATTAATCGATGCCAAAGAAATTAATATTCAAATAGAAGAAATTCTTGTCATTGGTGCAAATGTATCAAAATAACCAATATTTTGTTTTTGAAGAAATTCTTTAGCTACCAAATGAGCTTTATATTTATCTGTAGATCCATCATGATTAAATTTCTTTTCAAAAATTCATTTACAACCAATAGGTTTTGCACCAGGAGGTAAATCAGTAAAAATTCATGTATTATTCTTCATAATTGAATCAAGTTTAATTTTTATTGCCTCTTTCCAAAATTTAGCATCAAAAGAAGATATAGCTTCAAAATAATTTGATAGTTCATTATCAACAAGAAAAATTTGAAAATCATTTTCATAAGAAAAATATTCTTTTTTAGGCCTTTTACTCCTCTCAGTTCCTCAATATTAGAGGTAGATTCATTTTCTCTTTCAACAGGTGCATGAGAGATTTCATCATATAATGGAAAAATATGTTCAAAGAATTCAGAATTCTTCGTTTCAATTATAGTATTACTATCAAGTATATCACTTTTCAAAACAAGAAATCTATATGCAGCACTATGTTCAGCATATCCAATAAGCATTCAATCAGCAGTTTTAGAACATATTTTTCTCTTTTTAGGTTCAGGTAAAAGGACTTTAGCAAGAAACCCCCATACTTTTAAATATTTCAAATTAGGTTTATAACCTTTCAACAATTCATAAGGGGTTCTACCTGCTCTTTTATGAGGAATTCTATTTTACAAGTGACAAGCAGATAAAATAGCTTCACCCCACAAATTATCAGGTGCATTAGAGCTAATTAACATAGAATTTATCATTTCTTTCAATGTTCTATTTTGTTTTCAACTACTCCAGTAGATTGAGGTGAATAAGATGGAGTTACTACCTGAATAATTCCTTCTTTTCCATAAAAAACATTTAAGGACAAGATTTCACCACCTCTATCCGATCTTATTCTCTTGATTTTTCTACTAAGTTGATTTTCAACTTCATATTTATAAGACACAAAAGCATCAAAAGCATCATTTTTATTTATAATTAAATAAAATTTAGTAAATCTAGAGAAATTATCAATAAAAGTCACATAATATCTTTTACCTCCTCTAGTCATAGTTTGTTTTAAATCACCCAAATCACTGTGACTCAAAGATAACAGTTTAGTTTCTCTATAACTGAAAAACATAAATTTTTAGTAATTTTAGCTTCAACACATATTTCACATTTATCATAATTATTTGAGTTTAAATCATATATTGAATCAAGTGATTGCATATTCTTTATCTAACAGAAATTGACATGTCCTAATCTAGCATGCCATAAAGAAATAGACTCATTCAAATACGTAGAGGTAAATATATTTTTTGAATTATCATTATGAGTAGTAAGCACAAATAGTCCATGATTACAAAGTCCATTTTCAATAAAAATAGTATTTTTAGTTAATATAACCTTATCGTTTTCAAATATAACTTTTATTCCAACTTTTCCTAATAATGCCACAGAAATCAAATTAATTTTGATATTAGGAACATGCAGCACATTACTCAATTCCAAAGTTTTACCAGATGTGAGTTTGAGAAGAACTTTGCCTTTTTCAAGAACTTGACTCGAGGTCCCAAGATAAACAATTTCTTCTTCTTTCTCAACTTGGGTGTATGATACAAAATTATTTTTATTTATACAAATGGGCCTAGTAGCACTAGATTCTACCACCCAATTTCTCATGTTGGTCTCAATATTCATTTCTGAAATGACCGCAACGAATCATCCATTTCAGTTAAATTTATTTTTGACTTAGCGGGATTGTCATTTCTTTCACATATTTTCTTACATTGAGATCCATCTTCTATGAAGATTTTATTATAGTATTAGATGTATAACCAAGTTTATTTTCATACCTGTATTCTACAATACCATAATGTTCTGGCAAACTGCCTTAAGACAAATACTATATGCCTTAGTTTCTTAGATTGTTGGGAAACTGTAATAAATTTAACTATCAGATGTGAAAATAAATAAACTGCAACAATAATAATATTTCTTATTATCAGTAGCATAAACAAGCATAATTTTAAGTAATATATAAAATACTTGAGTTGTGTTAGGCAATGTCCTAAGAAACTATTTCCACAATGTGAAATATTTTCCCAGGATTAAACAAGCACTTCCCTAATTAATTAGAAGATGTTCAAAATTAAATAAATCTTTCCTAATTATTCAGAAGATACAGGAATCAACAAAATTAATTATAAACCAACATGTTTTAACTTATAGGATAAATAATAAAATTATTATTTATAAAAAAAATAAGTAAAGCAAGAATTAGGCAGAGAGGAGAAAGAAATATAGAAGTTTGTTTTCTTTAAATTCCTATGTATCTACTATAAAATGGGAAAGGTTATATATATAGGTGTTGAGGCAGTGAAGTATGTATAGCAATAGTGAGGCGGTGTCTTGGGAAATGAAAAGAACGCGTGTTCTTGGCCATCAAGTTACTTGGCCACTACTTTAATGGCACGTGTATTAATAATAGACTTCACATAATTTTTTTTTCTTTGGTCAAAAGATCATAAATATTTTAAAATATCTCACAGTTCATTGGTTTATAGGGGAATACTATAGTATATTATGAAGTATCTAGGATAGGAGTAGAGCATCACCGTATCATATTACAACACATTCTCGTGTCCTTGCTCTCTTTCTCGATGTCACCTTTCTTATCTTTACCCTCTTCTTCTAGCAGCATTAACTATATAAGTTAGTATCATTCACCTTTGCTTTCATTTCAATAAAATTCACTTGTGTTACTTGTTATTGAGAGTTCAAATTACTGCAGTTTTTGCTATTTTTCAATGTTTTTGGGTACAAGAATCTATATTTAGAAACAACAACTTTAACTCAAGTTCATGTGTGAAACTAAGAACACCTATGAAGTTTCTTAACACCTTCAACACAAGATTAAGAATAATCTTTCCAAGAAGTATGATAAGTTTCAAAAGTAAGATGAAACAAAATTTTTAAGGCCAAGTCCCCCAACTTCATAGAGAGTTCTTAAGGAATAATTCCCCTCACTGTACCCGAGGTGATGAATTTTTTATCTCAGGATAAAATGTCCTTCAATCTAACAATAGCAGTACCTCAAATTGCTGGATTGTTTGAACTCACTCAACAAAGAATGATCAAAACGAGTTTTTGAAGATTTGTAGAGTGTTTTTGCTGTCAAAAATCATGTTAATACCTGAGGAATACCTCAGTTATTTATAGACTTTATGTGTCCTTTCAGAATGAATGCATTGGTTCAGCAAAAAGGAACCTGCATTTATGCCCGTAGGTGTAACGCCCTGAGTCTGGTACCCTGGATGCTACACGGTGCTTATAATCTCAAAGGACCACAAGCTAACCCTTAACTGATATTTGTAACTGAGCACTGAATAATACACTATAAAAATGTGGAAAACTAATGGAAAACTTGTCATAAGGTTCAAACATCTAAAATACAACTAAAAACTGAATGCTAATACAACTTTCTGAACATCTAGTCTGAAAAACTCTAGTCTAAAAGCCTCTAAATGTCTGAATAAGGATTTGAATAGGACAATACCCCAACAAACTCCATCTATTAAAAAATACTAAATCTAATGCAGTAAAATAAAATAAGAACCATCCCTTAATGATGAGTACTCACTGCTATCTACTACTCTTGGCTGAATCTGGACTACTACGGGTGCTCTTGAGCTCATACTTCTGAACCTATGATAAAAAACACCATATTGCAGGAAAGTATATATCAGTACATGAGAATGTACTGGTATGTTAGATGAGGTAAGGCTAAATAAAAAGGCTTATATGTATGAACTATAGTAAGCGGAATAACATGAGTATACTAAATGAGGAATACCTACATGAATGCATAAACTATAACTGAAATCATAGTAACACTGAATATTGAGTTCAACTAACTAGATTACCGATAACTGGGTTAACTGATGCTGAATTATAAATACTAATTTACTGACATTTGAGTTTACTAACACTGGGATACTGAATAACTGAGTCTACTAATATTGATCTCAGAGTTTTTCTAATACTGATTGACTGTATCTGAGATCAGTCCTATCTATCGGGTGATCTTTGAATCTACTGATACTGATTCTAATTGATTGTACCTGAGCTCGGTCCTATTTAGAGGGTGATTTTTGAATCTTTATATGATGAAAAAGATTGACTGTATTTGAGATCAATCCTATCTAGCAGGTGATCTCTAAATTCTATGGAACTATCTAAGTTCCTTACAGAGCTGAGTAACTATTTCTAACAGTCCTAATTTACGTAATACAGAACTGAGTTCTATTACTGAGACTTAATTTAAAACTAAGACTATGGGAGGTATCCATCTAACCGACATGCCCTGAATCTGAACTAGTGGAGTCCAACATGTAACCCCAGCTGGAAAGGTGTCAGTACCGTACCACGGGTAAAGAAAACTGTAATGGATTCAGTCCTAACCTAGTGGGTGATCCCTAAGATCAGTCCTATACTAGCGGGTGATCCCCGAGTATGTCAGTTCAATTTAACGAGTGAAATTTCATGCCTACGCTGGCTACGTAGTTCTCAAACTTAGGGATTGCTTCTAGGGATCTCGATCTTTTCTAGCAGGTGAGCCCCCATCCCTAGGCTTGCTCGGTGCTGAATCGTACTCCCAACTGAAAGACACTGAACTAATTTCCTAGTTCATACTAGGATTGACTAAACTGTTACTGATCGTACTGATTAACTAAACTGAATTGATCTCACTGAGTTCCGTTTACTGATGAAATACTACTAAATTCTGAACTGAATACTGAACTGGAATAGACTGATACTAAGATTACTAAGTCTCTCTAAGTTCTGTAACTGACTGAGTTCTACTGATCATGGTACGACTGAGATTATCTTGAAAACTGACACTAGCTCTAGACAATCAGCTACATTGTTGGGTATTAAATACCCCCAGGACTCGATAACATAAATAAATAAGGCATGACAATTCTTGAATAGCATAACAATAGTCTGTCATTCACAATAAAATCAAGGAGACATCTCTTTAATCACTTGGAAGTATTAAACATGTAAACGTATAGGGATGCATACCAATGTCTCATAATTCATTCATAAAGAAATGTACGTAAATGAGAGTGCATGCAACATAACATAATTCATTCACTAAGACCTTTCAACAAACACTTGGCATGCATTAACTTATACATAATTAGGGGTTTCATGCTAACATGCTATAATGACTCTATTTTCTTCACATAAGTATTTTATCAAACATTTGGGGAGCATACTATGGTTATACAACAATCAATACATCCAATTAACATGGATAAATCGATAAACTTGCAACTTAAAGGGGTTTATCATAAACATTATGCAAATTATCACATGCTAGGACTAAATCATGAAACTTGTAATCTTGAACATGAATCACAACTCAATAATAACATGAACTTCAACTCACATAAATATTCAATCTTTATAATTTTAAAAGGGTTCTTAAACTTCTTGGGTGGAAGGGACCAAAGAATCAACATCTAACATACCTTAGTTCTTGAGTTTAGGAAGATTGGCGAGAGAATCTTGAATTTGGATCTTCAATTGGAAAACCCTAACTTGTTCTTGCAAGAAATTGAGAGAAGAGAGTATATTTTGGGGGAAAATTGGGCTGAATCTCGTGTTATAGGGTTATCTGATGCATGGATACTTGACTGAGATATTATCATAAAAGCATGACTGAAATTATTGATAAGCTGAGCTTCTTCTACTAAACATGCATATATAATGCATCAATATCTGACTAAGCCTACTCTCGAATGCATGACTAGATATATAATAATAACAGATATTGACTTTGTAAGGAACATCTGAACATGCAAATGAATGAGCTTAAGGACATGAAAGCATCAGGGAATTATAGAGTACCTCCCCCTTGGGACACTATGTCCCTCTAAGAACACTTACTTTATTGAGATACTAGGAAAACTAAGATGATGTACAAGGCACTTACGAACTGGATCATGACTGAACATCTGGGATCTGAAGCTAATGCATGATACATAAACTGAACTAATCTTGAAACTACTGGGACTTTCTATCTTGGAATCGTTTCATTCCTAATATTTCTAACAGTATGACTAAATGGAAAGATGGGAAACAAACTATATGAATCTTACTGCCTGACTATTAAACTAAATTTCTAGTTTTACTAACTAACTCATGCTGAAAACTTAATCTCAAATGGGAGCAAGGATCAAACAATTCATATCATGAAAATTGAGGACTTATAACATATCCAAATCTATGTTAGGGGAACTTCCATGATCATGGCGAGTCTGGAGTGCATAAAATCTGTTTTGACGCTGACCACTAGTGGGACTGGAAGTGGCTTCCTATTGATGCAAATCTTTACCCCTCTGAGACAAAACTCTACACTCTCACAACCTGTGGCCTAGCTTTCCACAACCAGCACATACATCGTTGCCTGCTCTATATGCACCTAGGTGGTTCTTACCACATTCTTCACAAAGCAAATAGGTACGCTCACTTCTCACACTACCCTGGGCTTTGGAACTTGGCACCCCATCAAGATTATCATTCTTGAACTTTGGTACTGGTGCACTAGCTGAGGAAGGAACTGGGACTGAAAACTTTTGACTATACTGAGAACGGTTACCACCCTATGACCCTGGCTAAAAAAAAACTAAAACTACCTTTTCTGGCTTTCTTATTCACTCTCTCTCTCTCCTTAGCTTTTTCTGCCTCAATCTGCTGAGCGTGCATCATTAATCTAGAAAGATTTATGTCTCTATTGAGCATAGAAGTCCTACACTCCTTAACTACCAACCCAGACACACCGGTCACAAACTTACTCATGGTAGATCTAAGGTCAGCCATCTGCTCAAGAACATACTTAGACAACTAATTGAACTTGAGGCAATATACCTTCACTGACATAGAGCCTTGCCTTAGGTTCATGAACTCTTCTACCTTAGATTCCCTTATCTCAAGTGGGAAAAACTTATATAAGAACGCATCCTGAAATATCTTCCAAGTCATGGGAGCTGCATCCTCCCCTCTACTTTTCTTCCATATCACTACCCAATTATGAGCAACATCCTTCAACATATATAATTCTAATTCTACACTCTCCTCTACATAGAAATACATAATTTGGGCGATCTTCTTTACCTTCTTAAGATAAAGTTGTGGGTCCTCGCCTGCTATTGACCTAAAGAATTCTGGCAGGTTCATTCTCATGAAATTTCTGATCCTAGCTGTGGCTAAATCCCTATCTTGCTGAGGTTGGGCTGCATCCTGACAGTTACCCTGAACACTAGTTGTCACAACTTGGGTTAGCGCCTGAAAAGCTACCCAAAACTCTGCAAGTGACACATTCTTATTTGAAGAATCTACGGGCTAAGGTGGTTGGTTATCATGCAAAGAGGCATATTCTATAAATAAAAGAAAGAATAGATTAGAAAGAGAGTCTTCACTTGATCTCATGCTCACTCGCACGACATAAATACTGAAAGAAGACAAACTGATCCTAAAACAACTTATAGCCTCTTGTACATAAATGTGGCGCGCAATACACCCATGCATAAGAAACTACTAGATGCGGATTTCAGACTTCCTAGGACACTGTTGAACCTTAGGCTTTGATACCAAGTTTGAAATGCCCCGAGTTTGGTACCCCGGATGCTACACGATGCTCATAATCTCGAAGGACCACAAGCTAACCCTTGACTAATATCTTTAACTAAGCACTGAATAATACACTGTAAAAATGTGGAAAGCTAACGAAAAACTTGCTATAAGGTTCAAACATCTGAAATACAACTGAAAACTGAATACTAATACAACTATCTGAACATCTAGTCTGAAAGCCTCTAACTGTCTGAACAAGGAGTTAAATGGGACAATCCCCCGACTAACTTCATCTAATAAAAATAATGAATTTAATGCAATAAAAAAATAACAACCATTCCTGAATAATAAGGACTCACTACTGTCTACTATTGCTAGCTGAATCTGGACTACTAAGGGTGCATTGGAGCTCATGCTTCTGAACCTATGGTATAAAACACCATAGCATAGGAAAGTATGCGTTATTACATGAGAATGTACTGGTATGCTACATGAGGTAAGCCTAAATGCAAAGGCTCATATGCATGAACTATAATTGACTGAATAATATGAGTATACTGAATGAGGAATACATGCATGAATGTATAAACTAAAACTAAAATCGTACTAACACTGAATACTGAGTTCAATTAATTGGATTACTGATAACTGGGTTTACTGATGCTGAATTCTAAATACTAATTTACTGACATTTGAGTTTACTAACACTGGGATACTGAATAACTGATTTTACTGATATTGATCTTAGAAATTTTTTTGATATTGATTGACTGTATCTGAGATCAGTCTTATCTAGAGGATGATATCTTAATCTACTGATACTGATTATGATTGATTATACCTGAGATCAATCCTATCTAGTAGGTGATCTCTGAATCTCAGGATGATAAAAATAATTGACTTTATTTGAGATCAGTTCTATCTAGCAGGTGATATCGAAATTCTATGGAACTATCTAAGTTCCTTCCTGAGCTGAGTGACTTATCTAATAGTCCTGATTTCTGTAATACTACACTGAGTTCTATTACTGAGACTGAATCTGAAACTGAGACTATGGGAGATAGTCATCTAACCAACATTCCTCGAATCTAAACTAGTAGGGTCTAACCTCTAAGCCCAGCTGAAAGGGAGTCAGTACCATGCCACGGGTAAAGATAACTACTATAGAGTCAGTCCGAACCTAGCGGGTGACCACTGAGATCAGTCCTATAACTAGTGGCTAATCCCCGAGTATGTCACTCTTATCTAATGGGTGACATCTTATGTCTATGCTTGCTACGTAGTTTTGGAACTTAGGGATTGCTTCTAGGGATCTCAATCCTATCCCGCGGGTGAGCCCCCATCCCTAGGCTCGCTCGGTGCAGAATCCTACTCCCACTAAAAGGCACTGAACTAATTTCCTAGTTCATACGAGGCTTGACTGGGCTATTATTGATCATATTGATTATCTAAACTGAACTAATCACATTGAGTTTTGTTGACTGACGGAATACAACTGAATTTTGAACTAAATACTGAATTGGAATATACTGATACTAAGATTACTGATTCTCTATAAGTTCTGTAATTGACTGAGTTCTACTGATCATGGTACGACTAAGATTATCTTGAAAACTGACATTGGCTCTAGACAATCAGCTAAATTGTTGAGTATTAAATACCCCCACGACGCGATAACATAAAAAAATATGTTATGAAAATTCCTTAATAGCATAACAATAGTGTATCATTCACAATAAACTCAAGGAGACATCTCTTCAAGCACTTGGAAGTCTTAAATATGTAAATGTATAGGGATGCATACCAATGTCTCATAATTCATTGATTGAGGAATGCACATAAATGGGAGTACATGCAACATATCATAATTCATTCACTAAGACCTTTCAACAAACACTTGTCATGCATTAACTTATACATAATTACGGGTTTCATGCTAACATGCTATAATGGTTCTATTTCCTTCACATAAGCATTTTATCAAACATATGGGGAGCATACTTTGGTTATACAACAGTCAATACATCCAATTAACTTGGATACATTAATAAATTTGCAACTTAAAGGGGTTTATCATAAAAATTATGAAAATCATCATATGCTAGGACTAAATCATGAAACTTGTAATCTAGAACATGAATCATAACTCAACAATAACATAAACATGAACTTCAACTCACATAAATCATGAAAAATCATAAATATTCAATCTTTATAATTTGAAAAGGGTTCTCAAACATATTGGGTGGAAGGGACCTAAGAATCAACATCTAACATACCTTAGTTCTTGATTTTAGGAAGACTGGTGGAGAAACTCTTGAATTTGGATCTTCAATTAGAAAACCCAAACTTGTTCTTGAGAGAAATTGAGAGAAGAGAGTATATTTTGGGAGAAAATAGGGTTGAATCTTGTATTATACGGTTATTTAGGGGTGGAAAATTGACCCAAATACCCCTCTAGATGAAGATTTTAAAGAGCTAAAAATTGGGCAGCAACACGATTATTAATGAGGTGCATCCATGGCATTGACACGATACTCGACGCGTCGCACCAAGACTCAGTACTTTTTACCAGCAAGTCTTGCACAATATTAACCAACACGATAGGTAACGCGGCACACCTAGATTGTATTGGTTTACTATTTTGGGACACCAAACGTGGTCTAAACGTGATCCAAAAAAATTCAAAACTCATCCGGGAATACCTACTGACATAGATGATTATGAATCAACTTAAAGATCGACATTTAAGGGTCGTATGGGTCGAGAAATAAGATTTCCATCTTATGAAGGCTAAAAAGATTCTAAATGTAAACACTTAGCTGAAGTTTCTAAGTCTGGGAACTCTTTTTAAGCGTTAAAGGACTGAGTAAAGCTTGGAATTTTGTGGGGTCTTACAGCTGGTCACAATATTGCATTACGTATGCATTAGCATGGCATCCGAAATGCGCCTGCACATGGAGAAAAACAATTCTATCAGATTTTTAGATTAAATTTCACTTGTTTTCCAAGTTTCCAAATAAAATTTGTCTTAAAAAAGATCTCATCGATCGATCATTTGACAAATCCAAATCAAAAACTAAGTCGAAGTTGAGCCGAGAGAGCGACGATGACGACGACGTGAGGCACCACCTTCTTCATGCCTCACTTATCCATGTGGAGATGTGTTTCTCAATATAAACACATTAAAGCTTCTTTCTCCCGCCAATGTGGGAGAATTGAGTAAGATTTCTAAAAAGAGTACCCTTTTTATTTTTAGTGACTCTCTTTCCCTCCATTATTTTTTCCTCTATTTTCCATTCACATATATACCTTGAACTCAACAATCCTCCACATGACTAGGGAATGGATATCTTATCAAGAAAGATATGGAAAAGTATGTGATCATTGAGCAAAGACTGATTGAATCTGGATAAATGGGTTTCCTTTTGAACTTTCCATAGTGAACATGCATCGAATCCACTCGGTTAATTGGTAGATTTGATATCTTTGAACTGTTGAGCTTTAATGTACACCTGGACAACATATGTCATACAACCAGCCTTTTACTATATATGGTTCTCACGGTTTTATTCTTTTCAGCCAACACGTTACGGTTTCATGAGATCTTAGAGAATAGTCCTTTAATAACATTCTCCTTGAAGTTACTGTATAACACCCTAATTTGCTGAACCAAAACTCTACATCGTGCTCATGACCCCAAAGGACCACAAGCTAACCCATGACTGATATTTGTACCTGTATACTGCATAAGATAACATAATAATGCAGAAACATGCACTGATAGGACATAAGGTTCGATCATTAACATGACTGAATAACGTAATATCTATGTGGGGTAATATAATACCCAAAACAAAACTGAAGTCTAAAACATGACAGTCTGTATCTAGTCTACATCTAGTCTAAAAGCCTCTAATATCTGAAGAATCTGAATAAGGAGTTGATGGCACATGTCCCCAACTTACTCCAACTAATAGGCTAATCAATGAGATACTAAAAATCATTATGTTCCTCAAAGGATGAGGACTCACTTCTACTCTGACTGCTGAATCTGGAATTTACTTCTGATCTGGAACTCGTGTCTCTGAACCTATGGTGTAACATAAAAAGAAAGCACCATAGCATAAATGTGTCACTAGAATAGAATATACTAAGTATGTATGTGAGGTAGGATATATGCAAGGGTTTAGATGCATGATAAATACTAACTGATTGTCTAACATGAACGTGAGAATGCATAGATAAATACACAACTATAGATGACAATGTGATAACATGATACTGATATCATTATAGCATGACTACTAAGTATGGATACTGATAAAATTACCTAACTGATAACATGGATGACTGTATCTGAATGTAATTGATAACATGGGTAACTGTGTCTGGCAGTCGTAAATCTAATGGAACTATCTGAGTTCTATACTATGTCTGAGTTGACTGTGTCTAACAGTCTTGAAATCCAAAGAACTATCTGAGTTCTATTACTGACACTGATTGACTGTATCTAACAGTCCTGATTATGTAACATGAAGTTATGGGAAGTAGTATCTAACCGACATGCCCCAAAGATGCTATAATAGCTAAGCTGGGGTCCAAAATATGCCTTGATTGGAAGGGTGTCAATACTACACCACTGGTAAGGACAACATGTAAGTAACCCTTATATAATAGGTAACTCTAGTAAGAACGGTGGGAACCCTCAGATAATAGGTTAAGCCACCTCATCTACCCTTATATAGCAGGATACGATCTCTCAACCTATGCTGGCTATATAGTTCTAGAATGCAAGAATTGTTTCTAGGAATCACACCCTCATGTCATAGGTGAGTCCCCATTCTTGGGTTCACTCGGTGCATATTCCAACTCCCATCTAAATGGACGCTGAACATGATTTACTGAATAGAACTGAGCATTGACTGAGTTACTGAATTTCCGTGGCTGATGGAATACTATTGATATCTAACAACTGACTGAGTCATGAGATCATGGAGATTTTTCTTGAGTCATAAGACTATCTAAAGTCTAAGAGTTCATAGCTTGACTGAGAGTATCGTGAAAACATGAAATGTCTCTAGAAAGATAGCTAATATTTTGGGTACAAGTATCCCCAGGACTCGATAAAAGGAAACTGACATGACTTGATATTCTTGAATACATGATAATCACCACAATACGTTTATTGAAGCATTTCATCAAACGTCTAATAGGAATAAGCTTGTACATTTATGGGGATTTTCATGTTATCATGCTAGTTAGACAATATTCCTTTATCTAGGCATTTAATCAAATATATGACAGGCATGGTAAATGTAAACATCATTATTCAATTCTAATTTCATCATTCATGGGTTTAAATCTTTGGGTTGAATGAATCTATGGCTATAGTAATTAAAACCACATAGAAACTATAAACAATCATGGAGTAGAATCAAATTTCACATCTATCAAACATGAACATGAGCAGCCAAAACATGAAAACATATAGAAAATCCATAACTTCAGTTTAGAAAAGGGATTCTTGGACTTCATGGACGAAAGGAGTCCATGAATGAACACTATGCATACCTTAGTTCATGATTTTGTGAAGATTGATGGTGAAACCTTCCTGAATTTGAATCCTCAATAGAAACCCTAGTTTGTTCTTGAGATAAACTTGAGATAAACTAAGATGTTTTGGGTGAAAAGTGGATGAATCAAGTGTTAATGGGATTATATAGGGGTAGGAAGTTGACCCTTTTAACCCTGGATACGTCATTAACTTTTTAGTAAAATTTCCCGAGTTGGGCCCTTGGCGCAATGCGGCGCTATCGTGCCGTGTCACTGGAAATTGACAATTAGGAAACTGAACGGTGGTGTGATGCGGAGCTATTGCGTTTCCACCTCATCTATGACCTGGAATTTTGGTGTGAAGCGCTAGTATCGTAGAGCAACACTGGAATTTGACAATTGTCATTTGATCTATCTCCGTAACGTGCTGAAGGCTCAGGTCAAACATTGTCTCACTAAAAAGGACCTAACTCTTTGCCCAGGTGTCAGATTTGGGCGAATTATATATTGATGGAAAGATTATTAAATTTCCCACATAATAGGAAGTGAAAATTATGGAAATACTATGTGTATAAGAATGAATTATTATTTTAAAGAAAGTTATAACATTCTTTAGATGATTTTTAAGCTAAGAAAAAGCACAGGTATTACAATATCTCCCTCTTGAGAACTTTCATCCTCGAATGAGACGAACTGAGAGGGGAAACAATGAGCGGAACATGAATAACTGGAACATGATCTCATGATGGATGTAACTGACAAGATGAACATAACATACTAAACATGCATATCTGATGCATGCGTAACTAATTCATAAATGCATAACTGAAAGTTCTGAAGAACTAAGTTTTTTCACAATGAGAATGCATTTCTGATGCATAACTATATAAATGATATAATACATAAATGCATGACTGAATATGTGGTGTTACTTGATACCAAGCTTATCATAGGAACATGAGCATGAGACTGAATACTAAGTTAGTGATGTACACTAATCATGAAACTGAGTAAGCTTAAGGAGAACTATTACCTTGAGCTTAATATGAGTTGGTAGGGAAGAGGTGATGATACTTGGTACGCATATCTTCTTCTGCTTCCCAAGTAGCTCCCTCAACGGACTGATTTTGCCAAAGAACTTTAACTAGAGGGACTTTTTTGTTCCTTAATCTATGAGTATGATAGTCTAGGATTTCAACTGGAATCTCTTCATAAGAGAGGTAGTTCTGAACATCGACGCTCTGAATAAGGACTACGACTAATGAGTCACCCATGTACTTCTGGAGCAAAGAGACATAAAAGACTTGATAAACTGAGGTTAGATCTAAATGTAATTCGAGCTCATAAGCTACCTTTCCATATCGACTAAGAATCTTGAAGGGACCAATATATTAGGGACTAAGCTTTCTCTTCTTGCCGAATCTATTCACTCCATTCATAGGAGAGATCTTGAGGTAGACATAGTTACCAATCTCAAACTTGAGATCCTTTCTATGAACATCTGTATAATATTTCTATCGGCTCTAAGCAGATCAGAGTCTTTCTTTAATTAACTAAACTTTCTCTAAGGCGTTGAATACTAAGTCAGGATCTATGACTGAGGCTTTACTAACTTTGAACCAACCTATTGGAGATCTACATCTCCCACTATAGAGATCTTCAAATGGAGCCATCTGAATATTGGAATAATAGTTATTATTGTATGCAAATTCATGAAAAGGCAAGCGGTCTTCCCAACTTCCCTTAAAATCAATTGCGCACACCCTTAGCATATCTTCTAAGGTCTGAATGGTCCTTTCTGCTTGACCATTTGTCTGAGGATGAAAGGCTATACTAAGATAAACTTGGGTACCATGACCCTTTTGGAAATCTTTCCAAAAATAAGAGGTGAACTAGGTACCTCTATATGGGATAATAGATAACAGAACACCGTGCAATCTGACCAACTCTATGATGTAGAGCTTGGCATAATCCTCAGCTGAATAAGAGGTATGAATTGGAAGAAAAAGAGCGGATTTTGTCATCCTTTCTACAATGACCCAAACTGAATCATGTTGATGACGAGTTCGAGGCAAACCCATCACAAAGTCCATGTTCACAACTTCCCACTTCCAATTAGGAATACTGAACTCCTGCATAGGAATACTAGGCTTCTAATTCTCTATATTAACTTGCTAATATGTAGAGAACTTAGCTACAAACTCTGTAACATCTCTTTTTATCCCACTCCACCAATAGATTTCCCATAAATCGCAGTAAATCTTAGTGGCCCCTAGATTAATAGAGTAACGCGCACCATGAGTTTATGCAAGAATTTGCTGCCTTAATTCATCTATGTCTAGAACACAAAGACAACCTTGACAACAAAGAACACCATCTCCCCCTTGGAATAAAACCTCTATTTTCTGATTCTGAACTGAGTCTTTTAGCTTGATAAGGCTAGGATTCTTATCTTGCTTTTCTTTCACCTTAGATACTAGAGATGATTCTGAACTACTCTGAACACATACACCGCCCTCTGAAGAGTCGACTAAGCAAACGCCTAGTCTAGCAAGCTGATGGACTTCCTGGACTAACTTCTTTTTACTATCATTAACATGAGAAATACTACCCATGGACAGTCTACTGAGAGGGTCGGCCACTATGTTGTCCTTGCTCGGATGATAGAGGACACTAATGTCATAATCTTTTAAGAGCTCTAACCACCTTCTCTGATGAAGAATGAGATATTTTTTAGAAAAGACATACTGAAGGCTCTTATGATCTATGAAGACGTCTACATAAACTCCGTAGAGATAATGCCTCCAAATATTTAAGGCAAAGACTACGACTGCTAACTTAAGATCATGAGTAGGATAATTCCTCTCATGGGGTTTAAGCTATCTGGAGGCGTAGGCTAGGACCTTACCATGATGTATGAGGACACAACCCAAACCTACTCTGGATATATCATAGTACACTACGAACCTATCGAAACCATCTAAAAGAGCTAAGACTAGAGCTGAGGTGAGTCGAGTCTTCAATTCCTGAAAACTCTTCTCACAAGGATCTGACCACTGGAACTTAACTTTTTTTTGAGTCAATCTGGACATAAGGGATGCAATGGATGAAACTCCTTCAACAAACCATCTGTAATAGCTAGCCAAACCCAAGAAACTCTTAATATCTGATAGAGAAATAGGGTAAGTCCCATTTCTTACCTCTTCAATCTTTTGAGAATTTACCCTAATTCCATCACCGGAAATGATATGACTAAGGAATGATACTGACCTTAGCCAAAATTCGCACTTACTAAATTTGGTGAATAACTGATGATCTATGAGAGTTTGAAGTGCTATTCTGAGATGGTCTGCATGATCTCGCTCAGTGCGAGAATAGACCAAAATATCATCTATGAAGACTATGATGAACATGTCCAAGTATTGCTTGAGCACGCGATTCATCAAGTCCATGAAAGGTGCTGGGGCATTGGTAAGACCAAATGACATTACTAGAAATTTGAAGTGACCATAACACGTATGAAAAGCTGTCTTTGGGATGTCACATTCTCTAACTCTAACCTGATGATTGCCGGATTTGAGGTCTATCTTAGAGAAATAAATGGCACCCTGAAGTTGGTCAAACAAGTCATCAATTATGGGAAAAGGATACTTTTTCTTGACTGTGACTTTATTGAATTGATGGTAATCTATGCACATTCTGAGTGAACTATCTTTCTTGCACATAAATAAGACTGGTGTGCCCCACGGGGAAATGCTGGGTCTGATGAATCCCTTATCTAAGAGATCCTTCAAATATTGTTTTAGTTCCTTGAGTTTTTATGGTGCCATTATATATAGCAGAATAGAGATAGGCTGAGTGTCTGAAAGAAGATCAATATCGAAGTCTAATTCCCTTTCAGGAGGAATTTCTGAAAGATCTTCAGGAAAGACATCTGAATATTCATTCACTACTAGGACTGATTCGAGACTGGGAGCCTCAAAACTAGAATCTGTAACATGAACTGATGATAAACACATCCCTTAGATATCATTTTCCTTACCCGAAGGTAGGAAATAAGTTGACCACTGAAAGCGAATACACTACCCTTCCACTCTAGGAAGGGTCATTTGGGAACTAAAACTGAACTTTTCTATTTCTACAGTCGGCTGTGGCATACCAGGAATAAAGCCAATCCATACCGAGAATGACATCAAAACTAGTCATCTCTATTTCGACTAAGTCTACTGAAGTGACTTTTTGAAATATCATAACCGGGCAGTTCCTGTATACCCACCGGGCTATGATGGTTTTACCCATTGGGGTAGATACTGAGAAGGGCTCTGCTAGAATTTTGGAACTAATTCCAAAATCAACTGCTATATAAGGAGTAACAAAAGACAAGGAAGCTCCTGGATCTAGCAAAGCGTAAACATGCACATAAAAGATCTATAATGTACCAGTAACTACATCAGGAGAATTTTCTTGATCCTGTCGAGTCTGAAGAGCCTAGAGACAATTTGGGTGTTTTTCGGTAGTAGCACTGGAAGTGGCACCCTACTGATTTGGGTGACTGGACTGAGCTGAAGAGCAATTCTATTGACCCTGAGGACCTTGCTATGGATAGTCTCTAACTTTATGGCTTGGCTTTCCACAACCAAAACAAATGCCACTACCTACTCTACACATACCCTGATGGTGATTACCGCAAGTCTGGCAAAGAGGATAGGTGTGGGCACTAATAACACTGCTCTGGGTCTTAGTGCCTGGCACTCTATCTTTGTTACCCTCTCTGAACTTAGGAACTAGAGCACTGGCTGTAGAGGGAGCTGGAATTGATGACTTAGGATGAAACTGAGAATGGTTTCCTCCTTCTGATTTAGGCTGAGCGAAGTTGAAACTACCTGTCTTCACTTTCTTATTCTGCTTTTCCCTCTACTTAATCTTCTGCTCGTCTATCTGCTGAGCATGGGTCATAAGTCTGGCTGAAGTCATGTCACTATTTAGCATGGCGAATCTTCACTCATTAACCACTTGTCGTTCATTCCTGAAGCAAACTTACTCATTTTGGATCTACCGTCTGCAACCACATGAGGGTCATATCTGGATAATTGAGTAAACTTTAGAGAATACTCTTTCATCATCATATTTCCCTACCTGAGGTTAATGAACTCTAGCACCTTAGCTTCTCTAAGATCTTAGGGAAACAATCTGTCTAAGAATGCAGTGAAAAACCCCTCCCACTCTATAGGACCTGCATCATCTGATCTGTCGGACTTTTACTGTTTGAACCAAGCATAAGCCACATCTTGCAAATGGTATGCATTTAGCTCAGCACTCTCAATAGTAGTCGCCTCCATGGCGTCTTTCACTTTCTGAACTTGATCTAAGAATTTCTGAGGGTCTTTATCTACCTTAGACCCGAGGAAGGTTAGAGAATTCATTCGGGTGAATTCCCGAATTATACCTGCGGCTGAATTGGCTACTGGGTTGGCCAAAATAACTATTGGTCGTTCATTATGAGTAGCAACTGATTGAGCAAGAGTGGAAAATGAGGTCCTGAACTTCGCATGAGAAACATGATTGCCCAAAGGTTCTTCGGGCTAAGGGGCTGACTAATTTCTTCTCTTAGGAGGCATGTTCTGAAATAAAGAGAAGAAATGGATTAAATCAAGACACTGAATTGTGATTATGCTCATTGGAATGACATGAATACTGAAAGAAGGGAAACTGTTCTTAAACATCTCATAGCCTCTAGCACATAAATATGGCGGGCAACACACCCATGTATAAAACTCTACTAGATGTAATTTTCAAACTTCCTAGGACTCTATTGACCCATAGACTCTGATACTAAGTTTGTAACACCTCAATTTTCCAAACCGGAATGCTACACGATGCTCATAACCCCGAAGGACCACAAGCTAACCCATGACTGATATCTGTACCTGTATACTGCATAAGATAACATAATAATGGGGAAACATACACTGAAAGGCCATAAGGTTCAATGATAAACATAACTAAATAATGTAGCATCTGTGTGGGGTAATATAATACCTAAAACAAAACTGAAGTCTAAAATATGACAGTCTGTATCTAGTCTGCATCTAGTCTGAAAGTCACTACTATCTGAAGAATCTGAATAAGAAGTTGATGGGACATGTCCCCAACTTACTCCAAATAATAGGCTAATCAATGAGATACTAAAAATCATTATGTCCTTGAAGGATAAGGACTCACTTCTACTCTGACTGCTAAATTTGGAATCTACTGTTGATCTGAAACTCGTGTCTTTGAACCTATGGGGTAACATAAAAAGAAAGCACCATAGCGCAAATATGTCAATACAATAGAATATACTGAGTATACATGTGAGGTAGGCTATATGCAAGGGTTTGCATGCATGATCAATACTAACTGATTGTCTAACATGAATGTGAGAAAGCATACATAAATACTCAACTGTAACTGATAATATGATAACATGATACTGATACCGCAATAGCATAACTACTGAGTCTGGATACCAATAACATGAATGACTATATCTGAATATAACAGATAACATAGGTGACTGTTTCTGACAGTCCTGAATCTGATGGAACTATCTGAGTTCCGTACTATGTCTGAGTTGACTGTGTCTGACAGTCTTAAAATCTGAAGAAACATCTGAGTTCTATTACTACGACTGATTGGTTGTATCTGATAGTCCTGATTCTATAACATGAAATTATAGGAAGTAGTATCTAACCGACATGCCCCAAAGGTGCTACAATAGCTAAGCTGGGGTCCAATCTATGCCCTAATTGGAAGAGTGTCAATACCGTACCACTGGTAAGGACAATACATGAGTAACCCATATATAGCAGGTAACTCTAGTGATAATAGTGGGAACCCTCACATAACAGGTTAAGCCACCTCATCTACCCTCATATAGCAGGCTACGATGTCTGAACCTATGTTGGCTACATAGTTCTAGAATATGAGGATTACTTCTAGGAATCACATCCTCATATAATAGGTGAGTCCCCATCCTTGGGTTCACTTGGTGATAATTCCTACTCCTATCTGAATGGACACTGAACATGATTTACTGAACTGAACTGAGCATTGACTGAGTTACTTAATTTCCATGGCTGACGGAATACTACTGATATCTGACAACTGACTGAGTCATGAGATCATGGAGATTTTTCCTGAGTTATAAGACTATCTGAAGTCTAAGATCTCATAGTTTGACTGAGAGTATCATGAAAACATGATACGGATTTAGGCACATAGCTAATATTTTGGATACAAGTACCCCTAGGACTCGACGGAAGGAAACTGACATAACTTAATATTCTTGAATACATGATAATCACCACAATACGTTTATTGAAGAATTTCATCAAACGTCTAATAGGCATACGCTTGTACATTTATGTGGATTTTCATGATATTATGCTAGTTAGATAATATTCCTTCATCTAGGTATTTAATCAAACATATGACAGGCATGGTACATGTAAACATCATTATTCAATTCTAATTTCATCATTCAAGGGTTTAAATCTTAGGGTTGCATAAATCTATGGCTATAGTAATTAAACCCACATAGAAACTATCAACAATCATGAAGTAGAACCCAATTTCACAACTATCAAACCTGAACATGAGCAGCCAAAATATGAAAACATATAGAAAATCCATAACTTGAGTTTAGAAAAGGGATTCTTAGACTTCATGGACAAAAGGAGTCCATGAATAAACACTATCCATACCTTAGTTCATGATTGCGTGACGAATGATGGTAAAACCTTTCTGAATTTGACTCCCCAATAGAAACCCTAGTTTGTTCTTGATATAAACTTGAGAGAAACTAATATGTTTTGGGTGAAAAGTGGTTGAATCACATCTTAAAGGGAATAAATAGGGGTAGGAATTTGACCCTTTTAACCCTGTACACATCATTAAATTTTTAGTAAAATTTCCTGAATTGGGCCCTTGGCGCGATGCGGCACTATCGCGCCATGTCACTAGAAATTGACAATTGGGAAACTGCACAGTGATGTGATGCGGAGATATCACATTTCCACCTTATCTATGACCTGGAAGTTTTGTACGATGTGACAGTATCATGGAGCAATACTATAATTTGACAATTTCTATTTGATCTATCTCTGCGATGCGCTGAAGGCGCAGGTCAAACACTGTCTCACTAAAAAGTACCTAACTCTTCACCCAGATGTTAGATTTGGGCGAATTATATATCGATGAAAAGCTTATTCAATTTTCCACGTGATAGGAAGTTAAAATTATGGAAATACCACATGTATAATAATGAATTCTAATTTCAAAGCAATTTCTAACATCCTTAAGATGATTTTCAAGCTAAGAAAAAGCACGGGTATTACAGGCTTCCATTTTGCCCTCACATAGGTGATTTCTAAATGTTCAATCCTATAGATTAAACTATTCAGTCAACTCTTCCAAATTTAGATAATTATTAAAAGAATTTTCACCTTAATTCATATCCTTTTTTACCAAACATTATCTACATCATGAGATTGGGTTGGTATATTGACTATGTTGAACCTGTTAGACACAACATTGTTTGATCTCTTTGAACCTAGATCTTGGGATCTCCATTCTTCTAGGTAGATTTACCGCTATGTTGACTTGTCCTAGGCCTTAAAACCATTCCCTTGGATTTCCTCTCAACTCCTTCTCTAGACAGGCCTTTTATAAGTGGATCCGACATATTATCCTTTGACTTCACATAGTCAACAGTGATAATTCCACTAGAGATGAGTTCTCTAACAGTTTTATGTCTTTGTCTTATGTGATGAGATTTACCATTGTACATCTTGCTCTATGCCCTACCTATTACTGCTTGGCTATCACAGTGTATACATACTGGTGCCACTAGTTTAGGACAATAAGGAATATTTTCCAAGAAATTTTGGAGCCATGTTGCTTATTCACCGCTTTATCCAATGCAACAAATTCAAATTACATTGTAGAGCGAGCAATATATGTCTGTTTGGATGATTTCCAAGAGACCGCTCCTCCACCAATAGTAAATGTATATCCATTTGTGAATTTTAATTTGTTCGATCTGGTGATCCAATTTGTATCACTATATCCTTTAAGTACCGCAGGATATTTATTATCATGCAAAGCATAGTCTTGAGTGTATTTAAGATACTCCAAATCCAATGAGTTTTGTTGGGATTACTCGTGTACCGACTTATCTTACTAATAGTGTATGCTATGTTTGGTCGTGTACAATTCATTTTACATTAAACATCCCAATACTCTTATGTACACCAATTGTGAGTCACTTTCACCTTCATTCTTTCAAAGTGCGATCTTGGCAATACTAAATTCCATTTACTTGAATTTTTCAAGTACCTTTTCGATATAATGAGATTGTAAAAATTCCAACCCTTGTGGAGTTCTATGAATTATTATTCCTAATATCACATCCGCAACTCTAAGATCTTTCATATAGAACTTGCTTTCAAACATTTATTTGGTTGCATTTATGTGAAAAATGTCTCGAATGATGATCAATTTATCATCCATATATAAACAAACAATGACTTGGTGATTTGGAGTGTCTTTAATATAAAAACATTTATCACATTCATTAATCTCAAATCTGTTTGCCTTTATGGTTTGGTCAAACTTCATATGCCATTGTTTAGGTTCTTGTTTTAGTCCATAAAGTGACTTAAAAAGTTTACATACCTTATTTTATTTTCCTGGAATCAAAAACCCTCAAGTTGTTCTATGTAAATTTCTTCCTCCAATTCACCATTTAGGAATGTTGTTTTCAAATCCATTTGATAGATTTCAAGATCATATACTGCCTCCAAGGAAATTAACATCCGAATTGACGTTATCCTAATTACTAGCAAGTATGTATCAAAGTAATCAAGGCCTTCTTTCTGTATGAAGCCTTTTACTACAAGTCTTGCCTTGTATTTGACAATAGTATCATCCACTTTCATTTTCCTTTTAAAGATCCATTTAGAACCTAAAAGTTTATTTCCTGGAGGAAAATCAACCAACTTCCATGTATGGTTGCTTAAGATTGAATCAATCTCACTATTGACTACCTCTTACCAAAAGGATGAATCTGAAGATGTCATCGCTTCTTTAAATATTTGAGGCTCATTTTCTAAGAGAAATGTTACGAAATCTTATCCAAATAAAGATGACATTGTTTGATGTGTTCTACGTCTTGAATTCTCATCATTATATACATTCTAACTTGGTTCATCTCGAGGTTGTTTAGACCCCCCACTAGACTGCTTATGTATAGTTTTATATGGATAAATGTTTTCAAAAAATTCAGCATTATTTGATTCAATTATTGTATTTTCATTAATATTCGAATGTTCGGATTTATGAACCAAAAATCGACATGCTTTACTACTTTTAGCATATCCGATAAACATGCAGTCCACCATCTTAGGTCTTATCCTTACTCTTTTAGGCATAAGAACTAGGACCTTCGCTAGACACCCCCACACATTAATATATTTCAAGTTGGGTTTCCTTCCTTTCCAATTTTCATAAGGAATTAATTGTGTCTTACTATGGGGCACTCTTTTGAGTATTCGGTTTGCGTAAGGATAGCTTCTCCCCACAAGTTTTGTGGTAAATCTGAACTTATTAGTAAGGCATTCATCATTTCCTTTAAGATTTGGTTTTTTCCTTTCCGTAATTCCTTTTAATTGTGGTCAATAAGGGGATTTATTTTGATGGAAAATTCTATTCTGTACACATAATTGCTCAAAGGGAGATTCATATTCTCCATCCCTATCACTTCTTATCGTTTTGATCTTTTTCTCTAACTAATTTTTAACTTCAGTTTTATATTACCTAAATGCATCTATTGCTTTATCCTTACTATTTAGCCAATATTCATAACAATATCTAGTGCTATCGCCAGTAAAAGTTACAAAATGCTTTTTTTCACCTCGAGATAGTGTTGACTTCATATCACAAATATCAGTGTGGATTAAGTCTAAGGCATTGAAATTCCTTTCAACGGACCTATATGGATGCTTAGCATACTTTGATTCCACATACGTTTGATACTTTGATTTATTGCACTCAAAGTTTGGCAAGACTTCTAAGTTAATTAGTTTTTGAAATGTTTTGTAATTAACATGGCCTAATCTTTCATGTCATAAATCATAAGACTCAAACAAGTAAGAAGAAACTGAACTTATTGATTTCAACATTCATTACATTCATTTTGAATAGGCTCTAATTGAGGTAGCCTTTCGTAAATACATTTCTCCTTTACTAAGTACAATTTTTCCAAAAACAAATGCACATCTAAATATGATTTTGTCTAGAAGTGATATAGAAACTAAGTTCTTTCTTAACTCCAGTATATACAGGACATTATTGAGTGTCAACACTTTGCTTGAAGTCATTTTTAGGCATACTTATCCTATTCCTTCTACTTTTGCAGTAGCGGAGTTAGACATGAATATCTTTCCTTCATTTTGAGTCGGAGAAGAATCAACAAATAACTACTTATTAGAACAAACATGGCAGGTGGAACCTTAATCCATCCACCATTCGTGAGGATTTTCCACTAAGTTGCATTTGGATAGTATAGCACATAGATCGCTACTTCTTTCTTGGACTCAGCCATATTTACTTAGTCCTTTTTCTTGTCTTACTTTGCAGCACGACAATCTGAAGACTTATGTCCAATCTTGCCACAGTTAAATTACCTTTCCTTGAATTTCTTCTTGAGTTGATTCTTTTCATGTCCAACTTTCTTGCGCTTTTTGGAGTTGTGATCGCCTTCTACGATATTTGCTCCATTCATTGTAGAATTTTCTCTTAACCTTCTCTCCACAGCCTTATTTTCTTCTTTAATGCGCAATCTTATGATTAGATCTTCAACAGAAATCTCTTTACATTTGTGTTTCAAATAGTTCTTGAAATCTTTCCACGTGGGTGGTAGCTTCTCTATTATTGTTGCTACTTGAAACGCTTCATTCATGATCAAACCTATAATAAAATTTATGTGACTACTAAGAATATTTTTAAACTGTTCAACAAAGGTATTTGTCAAAATCATACCTTCTACTAGGAGTTCATGGATGATCACTTGCATTTCCTGCACTCTGGAGACAACTGACTTGTTGTCTATTATTTTATATTCCAGGAATCTTGCAACGAAGAACTTTTTAGTTCCTGCATCCTCTGTCTTGTACTTCCGTTCTAGCGCTCCCCATAACTCTTTTATTGTCTTTGTTCCACTATACACATTGTAAAGGTCATCTTCGAGACCATTCAAAATGTAGTTCCTGATACCAAACGATATCTAAAAGATCACGAAACAATCCGCAATCATACAAACAGTCCACACGCACAAGACACTTAACGGAAACAACAAACACCAACTTAAATGATAGAGAAGATATGTAACTTAACGCAAGGAGAACTCATAATGCATCAAATAAAGAGTTTATTAATACTCTAAAACCTCTACAAAACAAGTTAACAAGCACCACGTTCTTACGAAACACAAGAGGATCTCGGTTCCCTCAAGCACTCTCGTTTCTAGCGGATACACACAACACAAGAAGAAACCATTTCTTGTGGTGTCAAATGGTGGTCTACTCTCTTCTTTATAGGATGATTATGTTCAATATTACAAGTGATTTTTAAGAATAAGCTAACTAAAGAGAACAAGACTAAAGAAATACCATAAATAGTCTTTACAAAAAAAAATGGGAAAAGGACCCCTTTGCCCTTAATGAAAGGGGAGGGTGTGGAGTGTTTGGGGCATACTTGGGTTGTATTTTGGGACCCTAATGTCATCCCCCACATGTCAATACAGACACTTCCTTGGATGAGTTTACAACAAGCTCAACCGCGTCCATTTTTATAAGCACGCCTTAAAGCCTTTGTAGTTCCCGAGCTTGACTTGTAGTAAATGGTCTCGATCCCGTGACACCCATATTATCGTATCCATCTTGAGAGGAGTTTGACCTAAAACTCATGGGTTTTTTATCTTCAATGGTATCAATCCGTGATAGGTCACACGCATTGAACGTGTTATGCACTTGGTATTCCGGTGGCAAGTCGATCTTGTAAGGATTATCGTTGATTCTTTCAAGAACTTGGAATGGACCATCACCTCTTCACAGAAACTTACCCTTTCTTTGGTCAGGGAACCGGTCCTTACGTAGGTGTACCCACATCCAATCTCCCAGCTCAAGTACAATATGCCTTCTTTCTTTGTTGACTAATTTAGCCACCTCTTGCTTCTTCTTCTCAAGCGCATCCTCACCTTCTCACGCAAGCTTTTCATGGCTTCAGCCCTCTTGTTTCTATCTAAGATAATAACAACATCACTTTACAAAGTATTTAGATCCAACAAGGTTAGGGGATTGAAGCCATAGACACATTCAAAGGGCATAATGCCCGTACTCAAATAGATTACCCGATTGTAAGCAAATTCTATGAGAGGTAGGTGATATTCCCAAGACGTCAACTTACCTTTAACTATGGAACATAGCATGGAATCCAAGGTTTGATTTACTACTTCTATTTTTCCATCGGTTTGTAGGTGGAAAGACGTAGAAAACAATAATTTAGTTCCGAGCCTACCCGACTTCCAAAAGTGACTAAGGAACTTAGAATCCCTATCACTTACAATGGTCCTTGGGATGTCGTGTAACTTAACAACATTTTCAATAAACAAATAATCTACACTATCCGATTCTTCACTATTTTTTCATGGAATAAAGTGTACCATTTTGGAGAAAAGATCAACGACAACAAAGATGCTATCCCGACCCCTTTGAGTCCGTGGCAGCCCCAAAATGAAATCCATAGAAATATCAAAACACAGATGTGATGGATTGGGAAGCGGGGTGTATAACCCATGAGAAAGGATCCTCGACTTAGCACTCCTAAAATCCATGCATTGGCCATAAATTTTGACAACATCTTTGCGTATACTTAGCCAATAGAATTGCTCCTCCAATATCCCGACGGTCTTATCAATTCCAAAGTAACCCATGAGACCGCCATCGTTTTCCTCCCTCACAAACAATTCTCTCCAAGAGATAGAAGGTACACACAACCATATCCCCCAAAACAAGAAACCATCAAACACGTCATAAGGACTAGACTCCAAGGGCCTCTTTTCCCTTCCCTAAAGATAGGAGCGAAGCAAAAGTTCTCAAGATACAAAGACTTGAGGCTCTCAAACCCCATTAGCTTGGAAGAAAAAGTGGACACAAGAACATAATTTATAGATAATGCATTGGCTACCACATTATCCTTCCCCCTTTTGTATTAAATCACATAGGGAAAGGTTTTAAGAAATTCAATCCATTTGGCATGTCATTTGTTAAGCTTAACTTGTTCCCAAAGGTGCTTCAAGGATTCATGATCCATTTGGATTATGAATTTCTTGGGCCAAAGATAGTGTTTCTGATTGCCTAATGCTCTAACCAAGGCATACAACTCTAAGTCATACATAGAGTAGTTTAGAGTTACTCCTTTGAGATTTTCACTAAAATAAGCAATGGGCTTTAAATCTTGCTTCAAAACAGACCCTATGCCTACTTTACTAGCATCGCATTCAACTTCGAACATTGTATCAAAGTTAGGCAATTGCAACAACGATGCAAAAATAAGCATATCTTTCAAGGTCTTAAAGGCCTTAGATTGCTCCTCACCCAACTAGAAAGGTTGGTCCTTTTGGATGATTTCGGTCAAGGGAGTGGCAATGGTACTAAATCCTTTGATGAACCTCCTAAAAAAACTTGCCAACCCATGGAAGCTCCGAACTTCACCCACGGTTTTTAAGGTTGGCCAATCTTTAATGGAGGTTATCTTGGATTTGTCTACCTCCACTCCCCTCGATCTTATAATAAATCCCAAAACACAACTTTATCAACACCAAAGGAGCATTTTTCAGTATTAGCATACAACTTTTATTTCCTAAGAACATCAAACACACTCATTAGATGTAATACATGATCATTAAGAGAATTACTATAAACTAAAACATCATCAAAGTACACGACCACAAATTTTCTAATAAACGGCTTCATCACATGATTCATTAGCCACATAAAGGTACTAGGATCATTGGTAAGACCAACTCATATAGACCAAATTTGGTCTTGAATTCGGTCTTTCATTCATTACCTGGTTGCATACGAATTTGGTGATATTTGCTCCTAAGCTTAACCTTAGAAAACACATAAGATCCATTTAGTTCGTCAAGCATATCATCTATCCTAGGAATAGTATGATGATACTTTACCATAATTTTACTTATGGCTCGACAGTCCATGCACACTCACCATATTCCATCCTTCTTCAGCACAAGCAACACTGGGACCGCACATGGACCCATGCTTTCCTTGTATATCCTTTGTTAAGGAGGTCCTTAATTTGCCATTGGAGTTCCTATATATCCGTGGGTTGCTCCTATAAGCCGTCTTATTTGGAAATTACGACCTCGAAATAAAGTTGATTAGGTCTTTCATTCCTCGAAGTGGAGGAAGACCTTACGGCAACTCACTTAGGAACACATTATCAAATTCTTGCAAGACATTAGAATTAGAAGATGGGATAGGAGAAGTGGATGAGTTAACATTCAAAACATGTTCCAAAATTAGCATGGGAGTATTATCATCATACTCTTTGAAGAGGTCGCCCTTATAAGCCAACATTACAATCGAATCCCTACCCCTCAATGACGAAACTCCCTCTTCACCCTCACCCTTCCCACTCTCGGGTTCCTCGCCTCTACCTGTGGGTTCTTTATTTTTCTTTCCCTTTCTTGGAAAATTCTTTATTTATTGATGTGCCACACACACTTGTGATGGTGATAGTGGTCAGAGGTTGTTCTTTTGACCCTTGAACTCAAATTAATAATAGTTGGTTCAGCTATTATTCTTGGTCGACCTATCATATTTCCATGGCCAACCCAACAAAATTTACAAGCATACATAGGAATGATGTTGCAAAGTACCTCATCCTTATAATTTCCAACCTTGAATCGAATCACCACTTGACAAGTCACCTTCAACTCTCCATAATCATTAAACCATTAGAGTCTATACAGACTCATATATGGAGTAGTTGGCAACTTCAAGTGATTCACCATTGAGGTACTAGCTACATTAGCACAACTTCCTCTATCAATAATCAAGTAGCACATACTCCCCTTAATACGACACTTAGTATGAAAGAGGTTTTCCCATTGGCTAGGATCATCCAACGATTTGCTAATCATAACTCTCCAGACCACATAATTAGGTACTTCAAGTTAACCTTCTTGAGGCCAAACCTCCTCTTCCTCATCATCACTAGGCCTCTCGGCCTCTCCTCCCTCTCCATCTTGAGCGACTTCTTTATTTTCAACCCCTTCAAGTCCCAATTCTTCCCCCAAGAAATACAATTTTCCTTTTCTCAATATCACATTTCTCCGATTAGGACACTCACTAGCCTTTTGTCCCTATACATGGAATTTGAAGCATTGGAATCCCTTGACATTGGAAGAAACATTCGGCTTTCCCTCAAGTCGTGGAGGAGGTGGTTGAGCACTCTTTCTCATGAGTGGATGGGTTTTAACTGGTTGTTGTTTGGATTTGTTCCACCCCAAAGATAAGGGAACCACTTCTCTCCCCTTAGTCCAACCCGAGGGCCCTTGGTAGGCTTTGGTTTTGTAGGTCGACCTTTCCTTGTTCTCTCATTCAATATCTAAAGCCACTTGAAATATCCCTTCTATAGTTTCAAACTTATGAAGTGCCATGTGTGTAGAGATTTCCTTATTTAGGCTGACCTTGAACCGGATGATATCGTGGCTAACTTGTTCTCCTCTATGATCAAGTTTCAAGATGAGTTGTTAAAATTCATCATAGTAGGCTACCACACTTTTGTTTCCTTGCTTCAAGTTGTAAAAGTTTGTAAGGAGTTCATGTTGATAGCTTTCAGGAAGGTACCTTTGCCTCATAAGATACCTTAATCAAAACCAAGGAGATGGTTTCCCCTCAATCAATACGTTGCCAAAATGTTTGACATACTCCCACCACGTGGTAGCATATCCCTCAAAATGAGCAATGGCATAGAAACTTTTTTTTCTCCTCTATGAGATCATTTACTTGAAAGACTCTCTCGCATGTGGATTTCCATGCGAGAAACTCTTTGGGATCGCTTTCTCCCTTAAAGATCGGAAGACCCATTTTGATAGTGTTGAGGCCAATATTCCTTTCCCGAACACCTTATCCACCCCTACCTTCAAGCCTTCGGTTCTCCCTCAGTTCTATCCTTCTACCTCTCATCCCCTCTTTCATCAAATAAGGATCATCATATATTCCATATCCTCCCCTTTGGTTCTCTCTCGCAAATCTCTCTTCTTGCATTGACGGGTTTTGGACATTTGGAATTTGGTATGGTGGATTGGCATTTAGTGGTGAAGTTCTTTGGATTGGCTGATTTTGGTTTGGAGGAGTCGGATTTAAGGGTGTCATTTGGGTTCCAAGTCCGACATGTGGGACTTGGTGATGTAGGGAATGGCTTGGTCCATCAAGACCTCGGCCTTGTGAGTAATAGTTGGCTTGAGGTATGGCATTTGGTGGATACATTCTTTGGTGTGTGGCTTTGAGGGTGATGGTTGAGGATGTGTTTTAAGGATTTAAGGGTCGATAACTATGTTGGCTTTCTACCCTTTCCATTCAGCCTCTAATAGAGGCCACTTCCATTCCCAACTTATCAAGACCCGCATTCACTCTAGCCACGTCCCGAGACAAGGATTCAAGATTAGCCACAAGAGCATTCAAAACATTTTGGTCCACGGTTTTTGCATTGGAAGTTTTAGGTTCCATGTGTAATGGTTCCATTTGCCAATGTGCCTACAAAAAAAACAAACGTTAGTTTAAAATATCCTTACAAACTCTTCACACTTGGCTTCCTCACTTAGTCCTTCAAGTGTTGTAAGTCGGCTATCAATCCTTGAGTACTTAGGAATGAGTCTACTATTGAGTTATAATGGATTTTAGTTTTGAAAACTCAAGGAAGTTTCGTACGCACTTGAACCAAGAACCACTACAAATGGTAAACGAGCAAAGCACCACAAAGAATTTTGACACGAAGATGTACTAAAAAACTAGTTCACAACTTAGTAGGTTATTACTTAGTTTCCAACTAGTGCAGGAGTCAATACAAATAAAACTAATAGAGAAAAGGAAAGAAACTTGGAAGGTCCTATGACTTGAGTTTTGTGATGCAGGCCACAATTTTATTTTGGTCGCTCGGTGTTGTTGTTTTGTTGAAGTTTGATGTTGTCCAACTTGAATGATTCAATTTTTTTTGTTAGGTGAGGCTTTTTCAGATTTTGGAGTGAAATACAAGGACTTGGAATTTTTTCCAAAGGCCAAAAAATAGGTATCAATAAACTTTTCACCAACTTTCACCAAAATGGCAAAACACCTTTTTGCTTTGGCTTTGTCCCTTTCCGCTTTTGGTTTTTTTTTTTTTGAAAAAAGGCTTTACACTCTTTTGGTAAGTAAGATTTTGGGAGGTATTTTATTTACTTGCCTCTTTGGTGTTGTCTTGAAACTAATTCCAATACAAACACAAGACTTTGCTTCTCTCTTCCTTTTTTTCAAATCAAACAAGCCTTTTATCCAACATTCATCTCAAGAACAATATGAACAACAACAAGAACACTTATGAACCACAACAATAGCTAATCCATCCAACCCCTCAACAACATCTAAAAAAAGGCTCAAATTTTGGACCTTAGACTCAAGTGTTCTAGGGAAACAACAAGCTAAAACACAAAACTTCTAGGACAAATAAAATAACACCTAAATCTAGACACTTCTCGGCCAAACACTAGTCACCAGATAACACCCTTTTTTATTATTTTCAACTACAAGAGCCCAATATTGGTGGTGTAAGAATATGACCAGACTTATCTCTGATATCAAATGATACAAAACGGTATCTAAAAGAACACGAAACAGTCCGCAATCACACAAACAGTCCCACGCACAAGACACTTAACGGAAACAACAAACACCAACTTAAACGATAGAGAAAATATGTAACTTGACGCAATGAGAACTCATGATTCATCAAATAAAGAGTGTATTAATACTCTAAAACCTCTACAAAACAAGTTAACAAGCACCACATTCTTACGGAACACAAGAGGATTTCGGTTCCCTCAAGCACTCTCGTTTCTAGAAAATACACACAACACAAGAGGAAACCATTTATTGTGGTGTAAAATGGTGGTATACTCTCTTATTTAGAGGAATATAATATTCAATATTACAAGTGATTTTTAAGAACAAGCAAACTAAAGAGAATAAGACTAAAGAAACACCTTAAATAGTCTTTACAAAAATGATGGCAAAAGGACCCCTTTGCCCTTAATGAAAAGGAAGGGTGTGGAGTGTTTGGAGAAGCCTTGGGGTGTATTTTGGTCCCCTAATGTCATCCCCTACATGTCAATACACACACTCCCTTGGACGAGTTTGCAACAAGCTCAACCGCATCCATTTTCATAAACACTGCTCTAAGCCTTTGTAGTTCTTGAGCTTGACTTCTACTCAATGGTATCAAACCCGTGACACCCGTATCAGTTCCTATAAAGAAGATCTAAATTTTTCCAAGCCTCCATAATTAAAAATCGCTCTTATTCAGAGGTTCCATCAGGAACCTCAGGTGCTTCCTCAAATGTGAACCTTTGAAGACAAAGAGTTGTAAGGTAGAAAAATATTTTTTTTCTACCACCTTTTGAAGTTAATACCTGCAAACTTTCTGAGTTTCTCCGCTGGTGCCATAGCCGGTGGAGCATTCGTACAACTTGTCATGGCAATACTAGTTGCTTCCACAGGCGTTGCAGTATCATGCATTTGACTTTCATTAGTCATTTTCCTATCACAACAAGATAGTAACTTTAGTATATCAAAATACTATTAATAAAGTTTTAGCAACTTTAAACACCTCTTGTTTCTAGTTTAACGATGAAGTTTTTATGACTTCCAATCGTCAAACGAGTAAAATTTAACTTGTGATAAAGATTTTATGTCTTCAAATCACCAGTTATGTTCAAATGGAGTAGAAAGCTTAAAGTTTTAATCTCCAAAAATCAAGCAATACAGATTCTGAAACTTATTCCTTAAGATTGTTATTTTTCAATATTTTCGGGTACAAGAATCTATATTTGGGCACAACAACTTAAACTCAAGTTCATCCGTAAAATCAAGAACACCTATGAAGTTTCTTAACACCTTCAACACAAGATTAAGAATAATCTTTCCAAGAGGTACGTTAATTTTTAGAAATAACATGAAACAAAATTTTTAAGGCCAAGTCCCCCGACTTCATAGAGTGTCCTTAAGGAATAATTCCCCTCACTGTACCCGAGTTTATGGAATCTTTCTTCCAGGATAAAATGACCTTCAATCCAATAATAGTGGTACCTCAAATTGCTGGATTCTTTAAACTCACTCAATAGCTAATGATCACAATGAGTTTTTGAAGATATGTAAAGTGTTTTTGCTGTCAAAAGTCATGTTAATACCTGAGGAATACATCAGGTATTTATAGTCTTTATGTGTCCTTTTAGAAAGGATGCATTGGTTCAGCAAAAAGGCACATATTCAGTATAGTCACATCACCTGCGCTCAGTCTGTGCTGGACCTATTCCTAATCTGCGGCCACAGGTGACACTTTCTAATTCCAGTAGCTAACTGCACTCCATCTGCGCCCACAGGTCGCGTACCTGTGTTGTATCTGCTCCCGCAGGTCACGCTATTATGCGAACCAGTGTGCCTTTTGTCTCAAAGGGTTGCATCCCTTCGAGATACGTTGCGTATGCGTTGGCATGGTGTACGAAATGCACCTGCACATAAAGAAATACAATTCTATCATATTTTTGGATTAAATTTCACTTGTTTTCCAAGTTTCCAAATAAAATTTTTCTAAAAAATAGATCTCATCGATCATTTTCCAAATTCAAATACTAAACTGAGCAAGCGACAGCACGAGGCACCACCTTGTTCTTGCCTCACTTATCCATGTGAAGATGTGTCTCTCAATATAAACACATTAAAGCATCCTTCTCCCACCAATGTGGGAGAATTGAGTAAGCTTCCTAAAGAGAGTACACTTTTCATTTTTAGTGACTCTCTTTCCCTCCATTATTTTTTTGTCCATTTTCCATTCACACATACACCTTGAACCCAACAATTTATATATTGTGCGTGTGTCTAATAGGTATTTGTTGTTTTGATCATTAGCTGAGAACTGCTCAAAATATATGGTTTATGAGAATTGTTCTACTTTAAGATCATTTAGTTTGTTTTCTATGGATCATTTCCATAAGCCTGTAAACTCATTCTGTATTCTAATTTTATTCTTTGTTCCAGTTTGGTGATTTTCCCTACCAACTTGAGCTATTCTATTTCACTGAAGTCGTTAACATCCATTTATAGAGTTGGATTCTAAACACTATCTTTAAATTTCAAAAATGTTACTATTGTCAACTACAGAACAGGATGTTTGAAAGGGTGGTCCAAAGGGTGCTTTTGTAAGCTTTTCCAACTATCAAAGTTTCTACTAAAGCAATGTCTTTGCAGAAGTTTCTTATAGTACAAAAGAGAAGAAAAAAGTGTCATTATTTTGAGAACTGTGTGTCCGGACATTTATCATAATTGGCTAAGAAATTGTTAGACAATCCAAGATTATCAACAATTTTTTTGATTACTTACCAAGAGTTTAGCTTAGCATGATCGGTCTAGAAGATGTGTTGTTTCGGCATACTTAAAATGTTACCTCAGATTTTAGCTTTTTATTTAATCTAGATGCAATTGTGAACTTGTTGACATTCTAAATGTTATGATATGAGGCTGCTTTTTTTTAGAAGCCTTTGATTTTTGCGCACCAAATATTGCATATGTGTTTGGAATCCAACTTCTGTTTTCCTCGGATTGTCAAGATTGGCTAACCTACAAAACAACATGTTTTCTCATTATAATAATTAAGCTCTTGAAATGCTATATTTTGCTCCTTTGTCAATAGCATCATTATTCTATGATAAGGGCGTGATTCTCTCTCTATCTCTTTGTTTTACTTATAAATAATCTGTAGTTGTATTTGAGGCATACTATGTTGTTGAATGCTTTTACTTGAGGTTATGCTCAAAATAAATGTGTCCAATTTCATCTAATTGCTTGATGATACGAGAATAATCATGGAAATAGACTTATGTGGGTGTGCAATGAAAGCAACCAAGTGTATGTGCAAGACAAGTGTAATTAAAGGCCCAAATATACACCAAAACAGCCCACTCCATAAACTAGAGGGGCAGCCCATTCTTGAAGGGCCTTTTTGGTCATTTTAACTTCTATTTGTTTTGTAATATATAAGGAACATTTAGGGTTTTATTTACTTAGTTTATGAATGAAGTTGGAAGTCTTACAAGACAAAGAAACACAAGTCCTCTTTACTTGAGGCACCCAAAACCGAAATTAGGGCTTAGACAAGTGTAGAATCACTTGTGTTTGCATTTGCTTGGAAACATTTATGCTTGGGAGGTGGATTCTGATCTTGTGTTTTTGTAATAGATAGGTTTATTTTTGCGTAGTGTTAAGGGTCCAACAGTTACCATTCTTGGGTTCTTAACATTATACCTGCATGTGGTCTATCTATCTATCCTTTTTCTTTTGTAATCTTGTATCCGTTTTGTATCTTGTATTGTGAAGCCATTGTTTTGTTGTTGTTGGTGTTCTCATTTTTATTTCATCTTGTGTTGTTAACTTAGTTTGTTATTGGTTTTAAAAGGTGTCAAACACCTAGTTATATTATTCTTCTTGTATTTTATTCTTAAATCCGAGAGTGGTCTTCAAAAGGGTCCTCGATTCTTTGAATTAGTGGACTATTTTTTTGGAGTGTGTTTGGACTGTTTTGAGTGAATTTCTTGTGTTCCTTGGTTTATTTGTATCATTTGATATCAAAGCCATCTTTGATTTTGTTCTAACAAGATCAAACTTGGGATTGAGAGTTGATCATTATTATTGAAGAATACTTCTCTTAGAGTGAGGGAGAGTCCAATTGAAACTAGGGAAAAACATAAGGGTGGATTCTCTTGTGTGTTGTATTTTTCTTGATATGTTGGTGCTTGGATGGTGTACGCCTCTCTTGTCATATAAGTTAGGTGTTTGTTGTGTGAAGTTTTAAAGGTCTGAGAGTGGAATATGCTCCTGGGTTGTTAAGACTACATCAACACTTGTCTAACTACCTATCTTGTATCTTATTTTAGTTTCGGTTTCTTGTGTTGTTAATGTAACCCATTTGTTCTTATTTCTATTGCAATATTGTGGAGCTTCATCTTGTGTTTCTAAACTTGTTGTTGACTGGCTTTTTTAGTGTATTAACACCTTGTATCCTCTTCTTTTTTGTTCTAGATAGTGAATCTGAGATAGGTCTCCATTTGGTCCACGATTTGTTGTGATTTGTGGACTATTTTGGGGTGTGATTTCGTGTTCCCTTGTTTGTTCCATATCATTTGGTATCAAAGCCATCTTTTATTTTATTCTAACAATATCAATCTTGGCTTAAGAGTTGAAAAAAAAATCCAAAAAAAAGAGAGTTGAAAAACTAAAAAAAAAAAAAATTCCAGAAAAGAAGTAATCTGCCCGTTCTTATTGTTCTTCGCCAAGAAAGTTGATGTTCTTGTTGTTGTCTTGGCTGAGACATATTTCTTTGTGACTAGATCTTGTAGTATTTTGCTGTTTAGAGTGTTTCTAGAGTTGGTTTCTTTCTCACCAACACTAAAAAGTGTACAAATCTAAGCTTGAACTTGAACTTGTTGATGTTGTTAATGTTAACAAAGTGTGGCTGATTTGATTTTGTTATCAGTCTAAGCCTTGACCATGTTGAAGGCCTTGTTGTTGTTGTGGGCGTTGGAATATTATTGTTGTTCTTGATGGATTGTTGTGGTGTTCATCTTGTTCTTCATCTCATCTTACAACTTAAGACAACTAAAAGTGTAATATAGATTCAAAAAGGTGAACCTACAAGTTGTGAAGTTGTTTGTGAGAAGACTTGAGCCATCACTTAACTTGACATCTACTTTTCAACCACTTTTCCTTGTTTCAAGGGACCTTGTTTTGTGAGAATTGTAAAAAGTCAAGTCTTGTCTTTTGAAGATGAGACTTAAAGGAGATTCAAGACATATACTTTCCCTCCAAAACCAATTGTTTCCATTACATAGTAACTAAAGTTTGTAAACTTCAACTAATGACTAATTGTGGGGCCGTGACCAATGGTTTGCTGCCACATCACCCAAGTTACTATTCACAAAAAAAATTTTAAGCTCAAATTGTGATCTTTTCATTTCATTTTGTTGTCTCATTAGTTTCGTTTGTTGATTCCAATACTAACTTACAAACTAGTGACAATTTACTAGATTGTGAGTTGGTTTTGAAACCATTTTTTTCGTGTTCCTTTGTGTGTTTTTATTCTTTTGAGTCATTGTACACACTCGGTTAACCTCTCAAAGTCTCACAGATTACAAGAAAATTTACAACAATTGTGAGTTCAAAAGTGAGAAAATCCGAGGGACAAAGGAATAAAGAGAGAGTGTGAGGACCATTCTTTGAACAACTAACTTGTTTATTGTTTTGTAGGTAACTTCTTGGCTACAATGGACAAAAATTCTCTTGGTGCTATCTTGGAAAGACTTGAAACTATCAACCGAGGAATGGAAAATATGCTCATGACTATGTCTTCAATCCGAGGAGAGATGTCTACTATGAATGAGAGGTAGGATCAAATGGAGAGTCGAAGGAACTCTCGTGCTTCTACTCCTCGACACCATGTTTACTCAAGTGGTCATGACCAAAACCCTTCCAGAACCATTTCCTCCGATACTTTGCCTACAAAATTCAACCCTCCAAGTTCACCACAAATGCCATGAGCCAAGTTACTAATTACCCTCAAAATCGAGAACAAGGTAGATCACTTCTCCCGTAAGTTGATCAAGTCCCACAAGAAGGACTTGGAGGCCCATTCCCACCCATCCAAGCTCCACAAACAAATCTCCACATTACCAAAATAGCCTCCTCAACTGAAACTCCACTTCTACAAAACCGATATGTCCATATAGAGAAGTATGAAAGAAAGGGACATGAAATATATGGAGTCTACAATGATGCTTATATGATGGAAGGAGACTTGAGTCAGATAAGATTGAAGCCAAGTCTCAAGATGGGGAGGAAGATGAGGTTCAAAATAAAGATGTTGGCTGAGACTTGTTCATATTGAGCTCTTGGGTTCTTCATGTTTTGCAGACTGCTTTGAGTGCTTGTTTTTTAAGTGGCTAATTGAATGAAGTGAAGCTGTGAATTTGTGGGCAAATTCTTCTCAAGATGGAGAGGATGATACGAGAATAATCATGAAAATAGACTTATATGGGTGTGCATTGAAAGCAACCAAGTGTATGTGCAAGAGAAGTGTAATTAAAGGCCCAAATACAAACCAAAACAGCCCACTCCATACACTAGAGGGGCAGCCCATTCTTGAAGGGCTTTTTTGGTTATTTTAACTTCTATTTATTTTGTAATATATAAGGAACATGTAGGGTTTTATTTACTTAGTTTATAAATGAAATTGTAAGTCTTACAAGACAAATAAACCCAATTCCTCTTTCCTTGAGGCACCCAAAACTGAAATTATGGTTTAGACAAGTGTAGAATCACTTGTGTTTGCATTTGCTTGGAAACATTGATGCTTGGGAGGTGGATTCCAATCTTGTATCTTTGTAAGAGATAGGTTTATTTTTTTGTGTAGTGTTAAGGGTCCAATAGTTACCATTCTTGGGTTCTTAACATTATACCTTCATGTAGTCTATCTATCTATCCTTTTTCTTTTGTAATCTTATATCCATTTTGTATCTTGTATTGTGAAGCCATTTTTTTGTTGTTGTTGTTATTGTTCTAATTGTTATTTCATCTTGTGTTATTAACTTAGTTTGTTGTTGGCAGTAAAAGTTGTCAAACACCTAGTTATATTGTCCTTCTTGTATTTTATTCTTGAATCCGAGAGTGGTCTTGAAAAGGGTCCTCGGCTTTGAATTAGTGGACTGTTTTTTGGAGTGTGTTTGGACTGTTTTGAGCCAATTCCGTGTGTTGCTTGGTTTTCTTGTATTAGGTTACATATCATATCCCCCAGAAATATATTGATGCTATTATAACCTATTCTGTTGAAAAATGTTAGATTCACTGAAGAAGTATTTAGATGGTGATAATAATGCATCTTATTTAGTCTACATTTTTTTTGTGTGTGCTTGCTGAACTCTAAAAAGATAAAAAAAAAAAAAACATCTCAAATATAATGTTCCGGGTGAAGAGAAACAAAGGCACACCTATTATAAAGATTTTTTGTCCATTTATATCAAGAAAGTTATTGTTCCACAAAAAAAAATTGCAACCTCTAGTGAGCAGTTCAGGGATATCAAGTGATACGGAGCAAAGAAGGGAACACGAAATCACACCCCAAAACAGTCGACAAATCACAACAAATTGTGGACCAAATGGAGACCTCTCTCGAATTCACTATCGAGAACAAGAAAGAGGAGGAAACAAGGTGTTAATACACCAAAACAGCCAGCCAACAAAAAGTTTAGCAACACAAGATGAAGATCCACAATATTACAATAGCAACAAGAACAAACGGGTTACATTAACAACACAAGGAGCCAAAACTAAAACAAGATACAAGATAGGTAGTTAGACAAGTGTTGATGTAGTCTTAAAACCCAAGAGCATATTCCACTTTTGGACCTTTAAAAATTCACACAGCAAACACCTAACTCTTACAATTGACACGAGAGGCGTCCACCACCCAATCACCAACGTATCAAGCAAAATGCAACACACAAGAGAATCCACCCTTATGTTATGCCCTAGTTTCAATTGGACGCTCTCTCACTCTAAGAGAAGTATTCTTCAATAATAATGATCAATTCTCAAGCCCAAGATTGATCTTTTTAGAACAAAATCAAAGATTGCTTTGATACCAAATGATACAAGAAAACAAGGGAAACACGGAATTGGCTCAAAACATTCCAAACACACTCCAAAAAAAATAGTCCACTAATTCAAAGAATCGAGGATCCTTTCGAAGACCACTCTCAGATTTAAGAATAAAATACAAGAAGGACAATATAACTAGGTGTTTGACACCTTTTACATCCAAAACCAAACTAATTTAACAACACAAGATGAAACAACAATGATAAGAATAACAACAACAATAATAAAACGGCTTCACAATACAAGATACAAAACGGATATAAGATTACAATAGAAAAAGGATAGATAGATAGACCACATGAAGGTATAATGTTAAGAACCCAAGAATGGTAACTCTTGAACCCTTAACACTACACTCAACGGTAAACCTATCTCTTACAGAGACACAAGATCAAAATCCACCTTCCAAGCATCAATGTTTCCAAGCAAATGCAAACACGAGTGATTCTACACTTGTCTCAACCCTAATTTTGGTTTTGGGTGCCTCAAGGAATGAGGACTTATGTTTCTTTTTCTTGTAAGACTCACAACTTCATTAATAAACTAAGTAAATAAAACCCTACATGTTCCTTATATATTACAAAATAAATAGAAGTTAAAATGACCAAAAAGGCCCTTCAAGAATGGGCTGCCCCTCTAGTGTATGGAGTGGGTTGTTTTGGTGTGTATTTGGGCCTTTAATTACACTTCTCTTGCACATACACTTGGTTTCTTTCAATGCACACCCACACAAGTCTATTTCCGTGATAATTTCTTGTATCATAACCCATGGCGGTAATTCATTAGAGAGGTTAATAATGGCTAGAAGTTCATAAATCTAGCATACTTGGAGGTAGATAACCCCCAAATAATGGTTTCCAAAAATCTGAGCAACATGTCTGAGAGTGAGACTGACTGTACCCTATTTATGTTTGATTTTTAAATGAACTTTGGTTTCTCTTCAATCTAAATTATGGTTGAAATTTTTTGTTGCAACTCCAAATATGCTGATGAAATTTGTTACTTTAGATTTAAAGTTTAGATGTATTATATACTATTCAAAATATGATCATTGGCTCAGTATATGTTTTGTTTTCAGTTGTTCATAAACACAAGCGCATACACAAAGGAAACTTTGGGCATGTTTACATTTCGTTGACTACTTAACACATTGTTTAAAAGATAAGTTTAGATCCTATATATTTCCTAACAATTTTATTACTTGTTGGTTCATATAATGTCATGGCTCCAAGGTCCTGATGGCCTTTCCTCTTATTCTCCCGCTTACTATAAACAAGAAGGCGTGCAACTTGTTTTTCTAAATGATAATCTTCTAAAATCTGAGTCACTTCATTTTTGTAAAGAACTATGTGTTCCCTATATTCTCCATGATTGGCTAAGGAATTGGAAGATTTTCCAAGATCATCCACATGTTATTTCATTGATTTCAAATTTAAGGTTGCCAACTCCTTCGGGGTTTTTTTGAAGGATCATTCAAAAATCCAAACAGGGCCATGAAAAGCTTGTCATACTTTTGAAATTTCTATTAAAAAATGTAGATGCCTGGGAGAAGTTCATTATCATTCAAAGACAAAAAAGTGCGAGAGATGTTCAAGGATATATCAATATGTATTTCAAATGGCTGAGAAATTATTTAGGTTTTTTCAAGATCCTCCACTAGTTCTGTGGTCATCTTCCAGAAATGAGTTTTCCATAATTAAAGTGCCGGTAGTTGGACTTTAATAATGTGAGAGATGCATGTTAGGGGTTTTTTCCTATTTTTTAATTAAATTTAAGTTTTACTTTTCATATTTGGATAATTTCTTTCTTAGAAGAAGAAACGTTTTGAATAGAAGACTCTTCTTGTTGTTGGGTTATTGGGTCTTTTTCCCTTCCTATGTGGATAAATGAAGACCAATTTGGACCAACCCACTTTTGCCCAGAGGCCCATTATTATGGGGTATATATATTGATCTTTTTAGGTCTTATTCGCTATCAAAAAAAGGGAGTTTTCAGCAGATTGGTGGAGAATGATACTTCATCAGAGTTGTGGTATAGAAGGTTGAGTCATATGAGTGAGAAGGGGATTGATAGTTTGGCTAAGAAAAATTTTCTTTCTAGAGTGAAACAAGAAAATTTGAAGAAGTGTGTTCATTGCTTAGCCAGTAAACAGAAAAGAGTTTCTTTTCAGAATCATCCGCCTTCAAGAAAGATTTATTTGCTGGAGTTGGTGCATTCTGATTTGTGTGATCCTTTTAAAGTAACTTCTCATGATGGTGCACTTTACTTTGTGACTTTTATTTATGATTATTCTCTCAAACTCTGGGTATTTCCTTTAAAGTAAAAGGATCAAGTACTTGATGTGTTCAAAGATTTTCAGTCCTTAGTTGAGAGACATGCGGAGAAGAAATTAAAATGCATCCGTTCAGATAACAGTGGTGAGTATATTGGTCCATTTGATAGATATTGGATAGAGCAGGGTATTCGGCATCAGAAAACTCTTCCAAAAACTCCTCAGTTGAATGGTTTAGCAGAGATGATGAACATAACTCTAGTTGAGAGGGTTAGATGTATGCTTTTAGATGCTAAGATGCCATATTCCTTTTGGGCAGAAGCACTTAATACTGCTGCTTATGTTATCAATTTATCTCCTACTGTTTCTTTGAATGGTGATGTCCCTGATACAGATTGGTCTGGTAAGAATAGTTCTTATGATCATCTTAGAGTCTTTGGGTGTAAAGCTTTTGTGCATGTTTCTAAGGATAAATCAAAGTTGGATGTTAAAACTAGGCAGTGTATCTTGTTTGGTTATGGTCAAGATGAATTTGGCTATCATTTCTATGATCCAGCTAAGAAGAAATTTGTTAGAAGCTGTGATGTTGTGTTCTTTGAAGACCAAACAATTGAAGAGTTTGACAAAGCTAAGAAGTTTAATTCTCAGAGTAGTGAGAGTCTAGTTGATGTTGATCCAGTTCCTTTGACTACCACTCCCGAAGAAAATCTTCATGATGATGAAAATCAAGTTGATAATGAAGATGATGATCAAGTTCAGAATTACCAGTATGATGTTGTTAATGCTCCAGTGCAAGTTGATATGGTTGATCAGCAACCATTTGTTGATATTCTAGAGAGTTTTCTTAGATGATCTACTAGAGAGAGAATACTTTCATCTCGTTATTCTCCCAATGAGTATGTACTCTTGAATGATAGGGGAGAATCTGAGAGTCTTGATGAGGCCTTAGAAAGTGAAGAAAAAGAAAAGTGGTTTGATGCTATGGAAGATAAAATTAAATTTTTGCATGATAATGATACCTTTGATTTGGTTAATCTGCCTAAAGACAGAAAAACTTTGAAAAACAGGTGGGTTTTTTGGGTAAAGCATGAAGATGGTAACCCAGTTCCACATTACGAGGCTAGATTGGTTGTGAAGGGATTTAACCAGAAATAGAGAGTTGATTTTGATGAGATATTCTCTCCAGTTGTGAAGATGTCATCTATTCATGTGGTTTTAGGCTTAGCTTCAAGTCTAGATTTACAGGTTGAGAAAATAGATGTTAAAACTGCTTTTCTCCATGGTGACTTATATGAAGAAATTTATATGGAGCAACCTGAAGGTTTTGAAGTCAAAGAAAATGAGAATTATGTTTTTGAATTGAAGAAGAGCTTGTATGGTTTGAAACAAGCTCCAAGCCAGTGGTACAGGAAGTTTGATTCCTTTGTGAGTCAGTAGGGCTTCAAGAAGACTACTTCTTTCCATTGTGTTTTTGTGCAAAAAATATCTGATGGTGACTTTATTATTGTGCTTATTTATGTTGATGACATTGTTGTTGTTGGTCATAATGCTTGCAGGATTCAAAAGTTGAAGCAAAAGTTGAGTAAGTCTTTTTCTATTAAAGAATTAGGACCAGTAAACCAGATTCTTTGCATGCAGATTATCCATGACAGAAAGTACTTTGAAGGTTTAACATGGACAAGGCTAAGGTTGTCAGTACACCTTTAGCTATGCACTTCAAGTTGAGCACGAAGCAGTGTCCTTCCAGTGATGATGAGAAGGAAGATATGAAGAAAGTTCCTTATGCTTTAGCTATTGCTAGTTTGATGTATGCAATGGTTTGCACAAGACCGGATATGGCCCATGATGTTGGTGTTATTAGTCATTTTTTTTCTAATCTGTGAAGAGAACATTGGAATTCTGTGAAGTGGATTATGAGATATCTTTGTGGCACTTCTAGTCTGGGTTTGTGGTTTGGTATGGGGGAGCCTATTCTTTGTGATTATACTGATTCAGATATGGTCGGTGATATTGATACTCGCAAGTCTACTTTAGGATATTTGGTTACTTTTGCAGGGGGAGCTATGTCTTGGAAATCTAGTTTGGAAAAATGTGTTGCTTTATGTACTACAGAAGCTGAATTTATTGTTATTGTTGTAGCTTGTAAAGAATTGCTTTGGATGAAGATATTCTTAGGGGAACTTGGTTGTGCTCAAGAGATGTATGTGCTTCCTTGCAACAGTCAAATTGCCATACATCTTGGCAAGAATTTTATATTTCATGATCGGTCTAAATACATTGATCTGAGATACCATTGGATTCGGGATGTATTGGATTCTAAGTTGCTTGAACTTGAGAAGATTCATACGGATGACAATGGTTCTAAAAAGATGACTAAAGCTTTGCCAAGAGGGAAGTTTGAAGATTGTTGCATGATCACCGGGATGGCGGTCTCCTCCACATAGTTGGGAGGGGGAGAATTGTTGGGTTATTGGGTGTTTTTCCCTTCCTATGTGGATAAATGAAACCCAATTTGGACCAACCCACTTTTGCCCATGGGTCCATTACTATGGGGAATATATATTGATCTTTTTAGGTCCTATTCACTATCACAAAAAGAGAGTTTTTAGCAGCCAAAGAGAGAAAAATAAAATTTATTTTCAGACCTAAATTCCAGCCACAGCTGTCAACTTCAAATTGCAATTCTCGCTTCATTTCTTGTCCGATTGAGCTATTTTTTGGATTTCTTGTTCCTCTTATCTCAATCTTTGACTAGGAACTGATGGATCTTGATCTGATGGTTTGTAGCTCCTGTTCTTCATTCCCGATCAGTAGCTGCATTTTTGGTACTTCTACTCATTTATTTCTCTAGTGTTTGGTGTTGTGGTTTATGTATTGTTTCTTGTTGTTTGTCACTTGTTTTGTGGCCATTTTGGAGAATAATATTGTAACTATTTGGTGATTATATTGGAGGTTTGGTCCCGTGGTTTTTACTCTTCACATTGTTTTTCACGTAAATTTGGTGTCTTGTGTGATTGCCTTTATTCTTGCTCTATCGCATTTGTGTGGTAATTCATTTTCTGTCATATTACGTTATTTTTCTTGGTTTGCTTGTCTCCTTTTATTTCAAATTTGAAGGGTAAGTTTAGAGTTGGGTATTCTTCCGCTGTTACTCTGTCGGGCTCTTTCATAGTGTCTCTGTCTTTCCCAACACCTCTCATATCAAAATACAATAACATCCGCAATGTATTTATCAAAGCTTGTTGTTTAGGGAGAAATTTTCTCCTAATAAGTTTTAAACTTTTTGAATTAGTTTTTAATATGTCGGTCAATAGGCTAAATCATATCAATAATATGTTATTTAGTATGTTTTGATTTATTGTCTGAATTATTGCATCTATTGTTTAAACTACTAATTTCCGTAGGACGCGTTTTCAATTTCAAACCCAACAATATATAGTTTTCTACTTAGTTTTTTTCTATAAGTTTCTCATGCAAAACTTTAACTTATATATATGTAACTAAATTCTAATTTTACTGCTGGACTTACCCTTCCATTGCATACCAAATGTTATGTATGGTATGTTGGATGCTCCCGCACATTGAGATTTTTTGTTACTCTTCTAATAAAAATAATTATTTTAATTTATTTGGTTCACTATAAAAATTTTGTTATATTTTTCCTTTTCTATCCTCAAAGTTCGTTTGATTGGAAATAAATTATTCCAAAATTTATAATCTTGAGATTAGCTATTCTAGGATTAGTTATCACACCCTCATGGTAGAATAAAAATAACACTACAATTTCAAAATAATCAATCTCAGAATAAGTTATTTCATGCATTTTATCCTAAAATTATTTCTGGGATTAATTATTCTTCATTTCTTGTACCAAACAAACCCTTAATATTAAAGAATAAAAGTTAAATTTAAAATTTTAAAATATTAATAATAAAATTAATTTAATAAAATAAATTTTTTAATTAAATTTTTTAATATTAAGGAGTTTGTCAAGTAAAACCAAATAGTGGAAGTAAATAGTACATGGAGTAAAATGCATGTACGAGGGAATATATCAGAATATATTCTGCAATATTATGTTTACTAGTTTAGGATACGTGCAACGCACGTGTATCAAGCGTTAACTAAGAATAAATGTATGTAAAAAAAATTATTGTGTGCACAACATTTTATTAAATACCAAAATTCTAAAAAGATAATGTAAAATTTTGAAGATAAAAAAAAGTGTAGTTAACTAAAGATGAATTTAGTTATTATTTTTATTTCCTAATTCTAAAAGCATTTTATTTTTACGAAGAGTTATTTTTATTCTCAGGATTCTATACTTTTACCAAAATTAAGGGTAATTCAGATGACTATAAATATTTATCATGTTAGGGATGATGGTAACAGGCATGAGGCTTTGGGTTGTAGGTGACAAAAGAGTTTTAAAATGAGGCGTAGGTGACACAAGTCTTAATAATTGAGTGGAGGTAACAATTACTTTATTATGAATTAAGAAAGTTGAAAAATTTTCAAAATAACCCACAATTTTTTAAATTTACACTTTGATTCAAATGTTAGTTTATATAATGGGAAACAAAGGAAAAAGGGGTGTGTTTCTCTCTCTTCTCATCCGTTGTTGTCTTCTCTCTCTTTGGAATTTTTGTTATTCATTGTTGCTGCTACTTTATTCATCATCTTCTACTTCATTATCATCATCTTATACTTCATTATCCTCTTCATATTCTTCTTGTTGACCATTGTTGTTGTTGTTGTTACCGTAACTACTTCTCTTTGACCAATTTCTTAGGTCAAATTTTATTTTGTACATCACTTTCAACTTTGGCATTTACTTGATAGGAGACTTTGGTAAGTCAAATTATGTTTTTTAGTTGAATTTGTTATCTGGGTAACTGCTAGTGTACTATTGTTTCAACAATAGCTAGCACGCAAACATGAATGCAATATAAGAGTCATCTGTTTTAACAGATCCATCATCTGTTTAGATATTATGTTGCAATATAAGACTCATATGTTGGATTCATGTTTATGGTTCTATAGTGCCCGTAGCATGAATCGAATAGATGGGTAATCTGTTGCACCATATTAGTAATCTATTTCAACAAATATTTAATTTGTTGCAACAGATTAGTAATCTGTTCCAACAGACAATTAATCTGTTGCATCAGAATATTTATCTGTTGCAACATATTATAATTCTGTTACAACAGATGAATAATTTATTTCAAACAACACAATATAGCTCCGGTCACAAACCCAACAGATAATCGGTATGTTGATCTCTTTGCTATTGACACTGGATTCAAATTATTTTTTAATCGTAGACATATTTGTTGAGATGAAGAAATAGATAGAATGAAAATTAAACAAGAATTAAAACGTCAAAGTGGATGAAACATAATTTTTTTATTTAAAAAAATACATAGGTAAAAGAAATATTTCTTATGTTGGATTCATGTTTATAGTTCTATAGTGCCCTTAACGTGAATCAAACAAATGGGTATTTTGTTGCAACATATTAGTAATCTGTTCCAACAGACAATTAATCTGTTTCACAAGAATATTTATCGGTTCCAACATATTATAATTCTGTTGCAACAGATGAATAATTTGTTTCAAACAACACAATATAGCTCTTTTCACAAACCCAACAGATAACCCATATGTTGATCTCTTGCTATTGATATTGGAATTTAAATTATTCGTTAATCGTAGACACGTTTGGTGATAGAAAGAAATAAACAGAATGAAAATTTGAAACGTCAAAGTGGATGAAACATAATTTTTTTAACAAACAAAATAAATATAAATACATTTATACATAGAATAAAGAAAAAATAATCTAATTATTATTATTATTATCATCATCATCATCATCATTATTATTATTTCCAGTCGGCCGATCTTCAACCGGCAGCAGCAGCGCCCTCCTCATCCTGTGGATCTCCCGCGACATTCTTACTCTGACAGCAGCCAACTCCCATTGTATGTCATGTACCGGCCTCTGCAGTTCCCATACGGAGTCTCGTAAAATAGCGAAATCTCACACTGGATCATTCATAACTAGAACACACATAAATTACTAAAAAATACAAAAACAAAAGTAAAGAAAAGAATCCAAAAGTAATACTACGTATATTTAAACAAAAAGCAAGAAAAAAAACTTACTAGAGAGGAAAAAGATATCAAGTCCTTGAAGAAAAAGTAGTTTAAGGTGTTATATGAAAGAAGAACAAGAAATAAATAGATATGTGTAGTAGAATAAAAAAGTAAGGATGGACCTATTTATAGAGGATTGAGTTTGAATGAGTTAAACAAAAAGTCGCGACTGTTCACCTCTATTTATTAATTACATTCAAACTGGTGACTTGGGGCTTTGGGCTGTAGGTGAAAAAAGAAATTTAAAATGAGGTGTAGGTGACACAAGTCTTAATAATTTGGTGGAGGTGACAATTAGGGGAGGGCATGGTATGGTATGGTACGGTAATTTAAACTTCGGTACGGTAACTTCGGTTTTCAGTATCTAAAAGAACAATACCATTACCATACCAAATTAGTTCGATATTATTTGGTATTTTTAAATTTGGTTTTGGTATTTTACGATATGGTAATTCAATAACCATACTTTATTTGATTTCTAATTGCATATATTCATATAAAAAACTATAATTTTAAATTTTAAAAACGTCTCACTCATGTTAGGCTAACAACTATCTTTATTAATCAATTACACAAAAATAAAATTTCAATCACGATTAAATATTCTGAGATGCAAACTCTGAACAACAGTACCTAAACTTAAGCATAGTACTCCTAAATAATAAGCTTCCCAAAAAAATTATTTCTGAATAAAAGCTACTTTTGTATTCAATTGACTAATGGATGATATATAGATGTATTTAATAATCTTAAATATAATATATATATATATATATATGTTTTTATATGTTATTAAAAAACTTCGGTGCGGTATACGGTACCGTACCAAATACCAAAATAATTTAAAATTCCTACCAAATATCATAACATCCATACCGTGGTATAAAAAATTTCAGTTTCGGTCTGGTATTCGGTATATACCATACCATACCCACCACTAGTGAAAATTACTTTATTATGGATTAAGAAAATTGGGTAAGTTTGAGAATAGCCCAGAAGTTTTTAAATTTACACTTTGATCCAAATATTTACCTAATATAACCGGAAACAGTGGAAAAAAAGGCGTCTTTCTCTCTCTTTTCATCCATTGTTGTTTTCTCTCTCTTAGCAATTTTTGTTGTTTATTGTTTCTGCTCTTTATTTATCATCTTCTACTTCATTATCATATTCATCTTCTTTTTGTTGACCATTGTTGTTGTTCTTGTTGCTGTTACCGCTACTGTTGCTATTTGACCAATTTCTTAGGTCAAATTTTGTTTCGCACATCACTTTCCACTTTGGCATTACTTCATAGGAGACTTGGGTAAGTCAAATTATGATTTTTAGTTGAATTTGTCATTTGGGTAACTGGTATTGTACTATTTTTTCAAGAAAAGATAGCATGCAAATATGAATGCAACATAAGAGCTATCTGTTTAAACAGATCTATTTAAACGAAAGACTCATATATTGGATTCATGTTTATAGTTCTATAGTGTCGTAACATGAATCAAACAGATGGGTCATCTGTTGTAACATATGACCCATGTATTGCAACAGATTAGTTATCTAGTGCAACATGATAAATATCTATTACAATAGATTAGTAACCTGTTGCAACAGAACCTAAACTCGATTCCAACAAACATGATGTCTGTTGTAACATGGTAATTATATGTTGCAACAGATTATTAACCTATTACAACAGAACCTGAACTCGATTCCAACAGACGATAAATAGTTGTTGTAACATATTAGTAACCTGTTGCGATAGAACTTGACCTCGATTCCAATAGATCATCGTCTGTTTCAACAAGTAAGTCATCTGTCGTAAAAGGTTAATTATCTATTGCAACATGTCACTCATCTATTGAAATCAGCTTCAAAGGTGCTTCATTACTGTAACATCTATCCCAATAGGCATTTCATTTATTGCAACAGATATATAGTCTATTGCAATATATGATTCACCTGTTACAATAGATGATTCATCTATTGAAATCAGCTTAAGGAGCGTAACATTAATCCCAATAGGTAAGTAATCTGTTGCAACTGATTACATATCTATTGGGATTCATTTACATACTATGAAATCACTATTAACTTTTTTTAATAAATGACTTTATTTAGGTACCACTAATGGAGGGATCAATAACAATAGGGGTGGATTGTCATGGTTAAGAGCAATTGATATGTGTGGCGTGGGAAGGAGGGTGAAATACAAGAGATCATATCTATGATAGTCCAAAGTGATGTTTCATATGATAATTTTGTGAACTTAATGATCAGCTATTGTGGATTGAATTGTCAATCGAAATAACTCATCATCAGCTATATGCACATCTCTTTTGAAAATCAGAGGATACTGCCTTTCAAGATAACCAATCAAATTTGTTTGCGTATTTATCTTAGTGATCCATCTAGGTCGGAGTTAAGGGTGTACGTCATTGAAAAGATGAGAGAGAATGAGAACTAGAATATAGAAGAAGAACAATAACAAGACATCTTTTATAATAAGTTGGATGATCTAGACATGAATATTCTAGATAATGATCAAACACCTACGCCTTTTGATGTGACCAATACTGTGGGCAGTTCTTCTCGATCGACATAGTCTAGCAATATTCAATACGACGAGACCGGATTTTTCACAGAAATATCATTCAAGGACAAGAATGAACTATCTACCACTTTTTTAATTTCTTGCTTGAAAAAAGATTTTAGAATAAAGAAGGTGATTAATTCGAGCAGTGTCTTTAACTATAAATGTGCTAATCTGAACTGCAAATGGTGGTTGAGAGCAGTGAAGTACGTAAGTTCTGATAGATTCATCATTTATAAACATGAAAATCATCACACATGTGGTTTAGAGCACGTCTGAACCCAAAATCCTCATGTCACGGTAAAGGTCCTCGGTGAATATTTTAAGAGTTGTTTCCCAGATGGCAAAGGCCCTTCTACAAGGGTTATGGCTAATCAAATCCTTATGGAATTGGGTGTCCTGGTCAGTTATTAGAAGACATATATGTCCATGAGGATTGCCAAGGACTTGGTTAAGGGGACACACGGGCATAGGTATACAACCTTGGATGCCTACTGTTACATGATTGAGTTCACAAATCCCAAAAGTAAGACGACATTTCATGTTGATGAAAACGGAAGGTTCAATTACTTTTTTGTATGCTATGATTCTTGGATTCAAGGTTTTTAATACTTGATAAAAGGCATAGCCATCGAAAATACCTTAATGAGGAGCAGGTATAAGGGAGTTCTGCTAGCATGGTGGTGTAGGATGCGGAGAATTACATCTTTCCTATCGCATTTTGTGTAGTGGACAAGGAATGTGATGCCTCTTATCGGGTATTTTTTTACAACTGCGAAGCTACATTGAAGATACCTAAGATTTGTATTTTGTTTCGGATAGGCATCCAAGTATTCCAAAGATGGGTTCAATTTTCTTCACTTCAGCTTATTTTGGTTGTTGCATCAGGCATCTTAGAGAGAACATTCAAACCAACTATCACAATGAAAGCGTTGTTACCCTTTTTTATAGAGCAGCTAAAACATATAGTAGAGAGTAGTTTTTATACTATTTCAATCAAATAATGGATATGAATCCCGAGGTAGAAGAACTTCTCATACGTGGCAGTTTCGAGAGATGGAGCCGGGCATTCTGTCCAGCAGATAGGTACAGTCTTATGAAATTAATGTCTTGTTTGAGTTACAAGTTTAGTACGATATCGTACTAAGTGATTCTTTTGTATAGGTACAATATTATGACATCAAACATAGCTGAATTGGTGAATTCATTGTTTGGTGATGAAAGAGAATTTCCCATCAAGGCTCTATTTGAAAAAATAAACAAGAAGTATGGACGATTTTTTAATGAAAGGCGTGTGCAGTTCGAGGGCACAAGAAGAACCCCATTTGTTATAGAAATCCAAAAAAATAATATCAACGGACATCATTTTGGGGAATAGGTTATTATCTCATCAAATAGAAGATTACTAATTCAGTACCGGTCATGGTGATGTAGCCACGTTCGATCTTCAAACAAGATCTTTTACATGTAGAGTTTTTGACTTGGAAAAATACCCTGTCCATATGTTATGGCAGCGCTTTGAGCTCAATACCTTCCAAAATATGGACCTAAAGTTTTTGATCACTCCTCTCAATATTATTCAATGGATAAATATAAAATGGCATATAGTGGGCATATTATTCTCGTGCCTCCCGAAGAATCTTGAGTTTTTCCTTCAGAGCTTTTGGTGAGATTAATACCTCCTCCATATATTGACCCAAGCACTATCAAATCAGGAAGAAATCCATATAAGAGGAGGCGTAGGGTCAGAGAATCATTTTCATCAATAATAAACAAGTGCTTCGTATGTAAACGCGCTGGCCATAAAAAAACTACATGCTCGGATCGTAATCCACCATGATTGTTGTAATTGTAGAAACTTGTGTTATGTTTGTTGTGAACTTTTATATATTTAACTCATTGTTGTGAACGTAATGTTATCATTTATTATATATATATATATATATATAATATCTTTTTTAATAACTTGTGCATCAATAAAAAGAGGCAAAACATGAACTAAATAATACAGCAGACCATAATTATTTTGAACAGATTACCCATCTGTGGCAATAGATGGACATTAGCTGGAAGAACATAACACAGTTCCATCAAAGTGGAATGTTTTGCTAAACAGATGACAAATTTGTCGCACCAGATGGATAAGCTGTTGACAAAAACCCAACTGATGACCAATCTGTTCCAACACATGGTCCATCTATTGAAAGAACTCAAAATCCAAAATTGTTATTGCTACTAAATTCAAAATTTCTCCTTACCTTCAACCGTCGACATGTTAACGTGTATGTTTAGAAGAAATAGACAGAATGAAAATTGAATAAGAATTAAAAATCCAAAGTCGAATAAAAATAAATTTTTCATTAAATGAAAAAAAATACATTAGGTATAGATCCGATATAGAAAAATTAAAATACATACGTTAAAAGAAAAAACACATTCTAATTATTATTATCATCATTAATGACAGCCAGCCAATCAACTCACAGCAGCAGGGCCCTCATCATCCTTTTCATCTCTCTGAACATCGTCTCTTTCACGAAGACCAACTGCTTCTGTAGGTCATTAACCTACCTCTGAAGTTCCTATACTATGTTGCGCAGAATAACAATGTCCCAAACAGGATCAGCCGTATCTAGAACACACATGAATTGACAAAAAATATAAGACACAAAAGTAAAAAAAGAGTCATAATGTAATACAACATATACTACCAACTTTTTGATTTACATAGGAAAAAAACTTACCTCAACAAGAAAGGAATATGCTCTTTGAAAAGAAGTGGTTTAAGATGTCATACAAAAAGAAAAAAGGCAAGAAATAAATAAAGTGAAGTAGAATGAAGATTAAAGAGGGATCTAATTATAGAGGATTGAATCTGGATATGTCAGGCCAAAAGGCATGACTTTTCAGCTCTATTGTATTAATTACATTCAAACTACTGGCATTTTGTTTTCTGTGAAAAGTCATGACTTTTTCTTTTACACTAATACTTCTCACATTTTCAAAATAATTTGAGACGTGATAACAACTGTTATTATTGAGTTATTCCAATAGCCCGTCTATCTATTGCAACAGATTTACCATCTTTAGTAACAAATGGTCTTTATATACAATAGATGGTCTGTCACAACAGATTTACCATTTGCTGCAATATCGATTTCAACATATGGATTATCTGTTGCAATAGAAGGATCATCTATTAAAGAAGATTTTTTGAGTTTTTCATAATAGATTTACCATCTGTTGTAACAGATAGTCTATATGTGCAACAGATCGTCTATCATAATAGATTTACCATCTGTTGCAATATGTGTTGCAACATATGGATTATCTATTGCAACATAAATACCATTTGTTGAATGAGATATTTTGATTTTTTCTAACAGTTGATTCATCAGTTTCAATAGATGGAGAATTCGATTCATCAGTTGTTTTATGTGTAGATGAATAAACAACACTGTCTGACAAGTCTTGATGGGGTAGAAAGAATAAGGTGCATGCAGATGAATGGATCCACTTTCATGCGTGGGGGTTATGTATTATTGATCAGGCTACCGTGAAAGACACACATAAAGTACAATGATTTTATGAATACAGGTTTTTTATCGATTAGACACTAATCCTTCAAACAAGATCTTGCATTGTATAGTTTAGTTTGATAGGTACGAACTAATAAGGCCGAAGGGTTCTAAGATGGTGGTGTCGATACTCTAGTACAATTTAATGACAATTTATGCTCATGTTTTTGTGTCAAGTTTGGGGAAAGGTTCAAGTTTTTGGCGGCAGTGTAAATATCCAATAGTGATTGGATCGATTTTAATGGTGCAATGGACTTATTGAAAGGCCTCCGAAGCCTCGCACTGCAGCAAATAATGATGGAACCAATAGAAATTTCCCTAGTCCAAATTTATATGGATGGATTGCTGGAGGAGACTTTTATACAGCATAAGGTGTTTGGGAAAATACCTGTGCAGGAAAAGGGAGGTGGAGAAGGCCATATATTATCTCAGACTTTATTTAAGAGGAAACATAGAGAAGCAATTAAGGAACTTCTAGTGAATCTGGCCAATGAAATTGACATGAGAAATGAAAAAAATAGATGAGCTTCAAATATGGAAGTGTATCTAAATATAAAAATCCGTTAGTCGTTGAAGAAAAGAAAGAATGGTCAACAGGACTGAAGCTAGACACTTTGCTTGAGAATGCAACTAGAGAGCGTAACCTAAATGAAGACTCTCATAAAGTGCAAGACCAAAATTCTAAGAAAGAAGCTTCGTGAGCATAGAAAATTGGTAAGATTATCGGTCAGAATTGAAACCTGAACCAACAACTCTTGAATTAAAAATAAGAGAGCCAAGGCATCAATTCTAAAGCCAAACTTGCATGCCATGCCTTCTGTTTGTGGCTATGATCAGGTCAATGGTAGTAGAAACAAAAAGGTTTAAAGTTGGGAAAAAATCTCATGCCTTCTTGTTTCCACTACCTTTGACTTGACCAGAGCCAAAAAAAAGAGGTATGGGATTCAAGTTTAACTTGAGAAATTATCACCTTGGCATGATCCCGTATTTTTAATTTAGGAGTAGTTGTATCAGGTTTCAATTCTAACCGACAATCTTACCACCTTCCGTGCTCGTGAAGCTGCTTCCTTAGAGTTTTGGTCCTGCATTTTGTGGGTCTTCATTGAGGCCATGTTCTCTAGTTGCAGTCTTTAGCAAAGTGACCAGCTCCAGTTCCCTTGACCATTCTTCTTTTTCTTCAACGACTGATGGATTTTCATTTTTGGGTACACTTTCACATTTGCAGCTCATTCAGTTTTTTTCATTTTTCATGTCAATTTCATCATCCAATTTTGCTAAAATTTCTTTTCTACCCTGTGTTTCCTCTTAAACAAGGTCTGAGATAATATATGGCCTTCTCAACCTCCCCCTTCCCACACAGGTATTCTCCAAAGTGCCTTCTTTCGCATAATAGTCTCATCTAGAAACCCATCTATATAAATTTGAACCAGGAGAATTTCTATTGGTTCCATCGTTGTTTGTTGCAGTGCGAGGCTTCAGAGGCCTTTTAAGAAGTCCATTGAGCCATTAAAACCGGTCCAATCACTATTGGATATTTACACTGCCACCAAAAAATTGAAACCTTCCCCAAACTTGACACAAAAACATGAGCATAAATGGTCATTAAATTATAACAGGGTATCGACACAACCTACTTGGTCCCTCAGCCTTACCAGTTCAAACCTAACAATCTTAACTGTAAAATGCCATATTTTGTTTGAAGGATTAACGCCTAATACGTAAAGAAGAAACATTCACAAAATCATTGTACTAGATGTGTGTTTACATGATAAGTTGATTAACTATACATACCTCCGACATATGAATTGGTTCCATCTGTAAGCAGCTTATTCCTCCGAACCCATCTTTACTCTAGCCTTTAATATTGGTTGGGAAAAAGAGGATCCAGTTTTACTTTCTTTTATCTGTAAACAAGAAAAATACATTTGATCTCAAACAAGAGAAGAACAAAAAAATTACAAAAGGGTAACACAAAATTAAGTGAATCAACAGATGACCAATCTGATGAAACAAATTACCTATCTGTTCAACCCATGAGGCATCTGTTATAATAGATGGATGACATGTTGCAACATATGGTTCATCTGTTGGAATAAATCAAACCAGCCTTGCTACTGGTTTGATTTCTTCAAATAGTTGCTCCGTCTGTACAAAAAGGTAACACAAAATTGAGTGAATCAATAGATGACCAATATGATGCAACATATTATCCATCTGTTCAATCGATGAGGTATCTATTGCAATAGATGGATGATATATTGCAACATATGGGCCATCTATTGGAATAAATCAAACCAGCCTTGCTACTGGTTTGATTTCTTCAAATAGTTGCTCCATTTGTTCCAACAGCTAATTCATCAGTTGCAACAGTTGAGAAAACTGTTGAAACACCACCAACAACAGCATCAACAATAAAGAAACATTACCATATGTTCCAATTCCATCAACAACACAAACACCACATGTTCTAACATGACCACCACCCCTAACAACAGCACCACCAAAGTAACAAACAAAAGACATAAAAAACTATACAGACAATAAGGCTTTTTAATTTCTCCCAACAGATGACTTTTTTTGTATATTTGAATAAAAACAATGGTTCGTGCATTCAAGACTTAAAAGTCACATTTCCTTCAATTTTATCAATAAATAGGAAACTGGTAATGAGTAAATCATTAATAGCAACAGATGTAACTATCTAATTTAAATGACATACAAAGAAGAAGACAAGATGGAAAGAGCAATTGTGAACCATACCTGTAATGTCAAAAAAAGAAAAGTGTCATGACCCAAACTAGGGCCTGGCCATGAAGGACATCCCAAGCCATGAAGGCCCGAAACGCCTTTCTCTATCTGGTAATCATGCACAACATTCATATAATAAAAGAAGATGCGGAAATATAATCTTCTACAGAAACATGGTCAATTCTAAATTCAACATAATTATGGAAACTGCAATTCAAAAACATCTAAATAACATCTGACTTAGTCTGAGAAATCTCTACTACATAAATATCTGACAACTATCTGAAACTAGGACAAGGCCCCTAGTAGACCAAATCTAAAATAAGTGACATAATTTGAAAAGACAGGCCTTATGGAATAGAGAAGGCTCACCACTGAACAATCTGATCAGCTGTCTGAATTATCTACTACTTATCTAGACCCCTAGACTGTACCTCAGAACCTAAGAGGTTGGAGGGGGGTCAATACATATGTACTAGTATGCAGAGCATACCCAAAATAATAATTTATTATTCAACATATATGAGAGCAATTTAAAACAGTTCGTGAGTATATCATATAGTAAAAATTCACATGGGCATTTTAAAGACTCTGTAAAAATTATCAACACTCTAAGAAATCTGTGTTACTTCTGCGCTAGGTGGTATACCCTACAACTATAAAAAAATTCCATGGGCTATATGGAAACAGCCATTAACTCGGCAGCGAAGCCCCCAACCCAAGTGTGCCGCAAGGGTTGGAGTCTCTGAATCTAGTACGCCACACGACCATCGCCAGTGTACAATAATAATCTACCCATATCAGCAAATACGATTTCAGGATAAGAGTTGCTTGAACTCGCACCATCTTCGGGTAACCACCTAACCTCTTTAATCCCCTTCTTAAAACTCTATCAAAATATGCAGTCTCTGAAAACATAATTTGTTATGGCATAAATACATATGGTATCGTCATACCATTGACTTGCAAGTCACATCTCTGAGCCATTATTAGTATATCATAAATCTCTGTATTCAAAACACAAGTTTTGAGAACAGCATTTCAATAATTCAATTCAATGAATCTTTTCCTTCTCAATCCTTAGGTAAACACATGCAATTCTTTCTCATACGCACAAGAACATATTGATATCAAGAAACACCCTCTCAACAATTCCAAATCATGTTTAAATTCTAGGATATAGCAAAAACATCTTTCAAATCACAAAACCATAATTCTTTAAAGCAATACAAGAGAGGGAGTTCATAATTTATGCTCTCAACAATCTTAAATCTCAAATTCATACATATACATATATATGTAAATCAATTTAGGGAAAAAGACCACAAGTCCAAAGCAATAGTAGCATTGAAATTTTTGAAAAGCAGAATCAATAATATAGTTTTCAAAACCCCCATAAAATACATGCATCAAAACCTTTAAATCATGTTTTAACAATTTCAATCCTATGTAGGTTTTTAGGATAAACCCCACATACCTCTATTTTGAAGAATAATGAATGATTCTTGAAGCTTATGGATTGGGGATTCCAAATCTCTAATTATCTTCAAAAACTCACAGTTGAATCTTGAGTTACGAGGATTTTTAGTTTGAAACCCTAATGGAGTTTCTTGAGATATTTTGATGAAAATAATCTTACTTTGGTGTTTTTGGGATTAAATCCCATGTTAGAGATGATAAGGGGTTGGAGAAGTACCATTTTACCCTTAATGAGATGGAGCAAAAATATAACTGGTGCTCGATTTTATGGGCCACCGCGATGGGCCACTATTCCGTTGGCTCACTAGAAATTGACGAATGCGAAATTGGGATCCTCTGCGAAGCACCACTATCGCGAGGTCCCACTGGAATTTTACAATTGCTAATTAAACCATCACCACGACGCGCTAAAGACCAAAATGATGATGTTTTACGACTAGCACATAAAATAGCCATAACTTCTTTATCGAGTGTCCATTTTGGATGAATCTTATATCGACGAAAATCTTATTCAGTCATCTACATATTGAAAAGTAGAAATCTATGGAATTCAACAGGAAAATAAGTTGAAATCATTCTAGAAGCCAGAGTTTGATACTTTAGGGACAAAATTTAGCTAGGAAAAGTTTGGGGGCGTTACAATATCCCCCCCTTGGGAACATTCGTCCCCGAATGTTGACGCGAGACATAGAAAAGCATAATTTCAAGCATACTAAGGCATCGAAAGAATAAAGCAATGGTTGTACCTTTCATTTCGTCATCCATTGGATCAAAAAGGTTTGGGTATCTAGCTCTCATGTCAACTTTTGATTCCCAAGTCGCTTCTTCAATTTTCTGGTTTCTCCACCATACTTTAATCATGCTATCTCTTTGTTCCTAGATCTTCTAACTTGGCTATCAAAAATTGCTACAGGCTCTTCTTCCTAGTATAAGGAGTCTGTCACTTTCATTTCTTCGACAGGCAATACTAAAGAATAGTCTCCAATACACTTCTTCAACATAGATATATGAAACACCGGATGTACAGAACCCAAACTAGCTGGCATAATCCTCTCCCAAATAATTTTTCCTAACAGGTAAAAAGTGAGTTGGCTTTGTCAACCTATCTACAATCACCCAAATGGAATCATACTAGTTTCGGCACCTTGGAAGTCCTGTAATGAAGTCCATATTAATTATCTCCCACTTCCACAAAGGCAAAGCTATCTCTTGAGAAGAACCACCTAGCCTCAAATGTTCCACTTTAACTTGTTGACAATTCAAACACTTGGCAACATAGTTAGCCACATCATACTTCATATTATTCCACCACTAAATGGTTTTCAAATCATGATACATCTTAGTAGAGCCAGGGTGAACAACATACCTCAATGTGTGAGCTGAATCAAGGATTCTCTTTCTCAGACCATCTATATCTGGCACACACAACCTACCGTAGTATCTCAAAAAAACATCACCATCAATTTCAAAAGACAATACCTTTTGTTAACCTATATCTTTCTTGATCTGCATTAAGATGGGATCTTCAACCTGCTTCTCTTTAACTTCTGCACAAAGGAAAGATTTAGCCATCTCATGAACAACCACTCCTCCATCCTCGAAATCCAAAAGTTGCACTCCTAGGTTTGCAAGTAGGTGAATATCCTTCACCATCTCCTTCTTTTATTCACATGAGAAAGACTGCCCATAGATAACCTACTGAGGGCGTTGGCTACCAAATTTTCCTTGCTCGAATGATAGTGCGAACTTATGTCATAGTCTTTTTAAAGTTCCAACCACCGCCTCTGCCTGAGATTCAATTCTTTCTACAAGAAAACATACTGTAAACCCTTGTGGTCAGTAAATATATCAACGTGTACCCCATACAAATAGTGCCGCCAGATCTTAAGTGCAAAAACCACAGCCACTGACTCCAAGTCATGAGTAGGGTAGTTTTGCTTATGCACCTTCAACTCCCTAGATGCATAAGCCACTACTTTACTGTGCCGCATAAGAACACACCCAATTACAACTCGGGATGTATCACAGTATACAACAAAACCTTCTGTACCTTCCAAAAGAGTCAGAATAGGAGCAGTAGCCAAGTTGTCTTTCAACTTCTCAAAACTATTCTCACAAGAGTTAGACCATAAAAACTTTACCTTTTTTTGAGTCAACTTAGTAAGTAGTGCAGCTAAGGAAGAAAAACTCTCGACGAATCTTCTATAATAACTCGCCAAACCCAAGAAGCTGTGAATGTTAGTTGGATTCATGGGTCTGGGCCATTTTTTCACTGCCTCAATCTTTTGGGGATCAACCTTAAACCCCTCACTAGACATAATATGCCCCAAGAACGCAATAGCATTCAACCAGAATTCACACTTGGAAAATTTTCCATACAACTTATGATCTTTAAGGGTCTGAAGGATGATTCAGAGGTGATTGGCATGGTCCTCCTCGCTCTTAGAATATACCAAAATGTCATCAATGAATACAAGGACAAATAGATTCAGAAACTGACAGAAAACCTTATTTATTAGATCTATGAAAGTTTTAGGGGAATTATTCAACCAGAAGGACATGATTAAGAATTCATAATGGTCATATCTGGTTTGGAGAGCTATTTTAGGAATATCTGACTTTTTAAATTTCAACTGGTGATATCCCAAACGAAGGTCTATCTTTGAAAAACATTTAGAACCCTGAAGTTGATCAAGAAGATCATCAATCCTAGGAAGGGGATATTTATTTTTAATTGTGACCTTATTCAACTAGCAGTAATCTATGCACATATGAAGGGAACCATCTTTCTTTTGCACGAAAAGTACAGGTGCACCCCAGGGAGACATACTGGGGTGGATAAAACCTTTATCTAGAAGATCTGCTAGCTGTTCTTTCAACTCTTTTAGCTCTGCAGGAGCCATCGTGGCAGAATAGAAATAAGATAGGCATCTAGTAATAAATCAATACCAAAATCTATCTCCTTATCAGGTGGTATTCCTTGGAGGTCATTTGGAAAGACTTCTGGGAATTTATTCACTACGGGGATAGACTGAAGAGGGAGACTTCCGGCACTAGAATCTTTAACCCAAATAAGATGATACAAGCAACCTTTGGAAACAAGTTTATAGGCCCTGAGATAAGCTATGAAGTGTCCTCTAGGTGCTAGAGAATGTCCCTCGTATTCTATTACCGACTGATTAGAAAATAAAAGGTGACTCTTTGGGTCCTATAATTCAAGGTGGCATAGCACGAATGGAGCCAGTCCATTCCTATGATGGCATCAAAATCAACCATATCAAGTTCTATGAGATCTGCCTCAGTATTGTGGCTAAAAATAGAAATAACACAATTTCTATACACTCTCCTAGCCATAACAGAATCTCCCACTAAGGTGGAAACCAAAAAAGGTTCAGCAATCACATTAGGCTCAAACCCAAAACCAACAGCCACGTATGGGGTCACATAAGACAAGGTGGACCCGGGATGAAGTAATACATATACATCACAAAAAAATATTTGCAACATACCGGTGACTACATCTGGTGAGGCCTCTGCCTCTTGGTAGGTTGTCAAAGCATACAACCGGTTTTGACCATTTCTAGCGGCTGAAGTGGCACCCATCTGAGATTTGGTGCAGATGAATTCTCCTGTGATTTGGCTCCTCCAACATTACTCTTTGCTGCCAGACAATCTCTCTGGATATGACCTGGCTGGCCGCATGAATAACACACCAAAGTGCCAAACTGATATCTCCTTGGATGATTCCTCCCCATCTCCCACAGCATGGATAAGACTGAGAGGTCTAGGCTACACTTCCCTATGACTGCATACCCTACATCCTCGACCCCTGACTAGATTGAAAATTCTGGGTGCACTGCTCAGCTATAGGTCTGGACACTGGAGCACTAGGTGCTCACTGTGCATTACCCTAATTCTTTTTCTTTTGCCATTTTCTACCCCAATTACTGCTCTACTACTGACTATGACTCTGGTTTGTCCCTCTAGCTTTCTTTGCCTGCCTGTCTTTTTTCTTAGATTCAGTTATCTTCTTTTTCTTCTCCTCAACTTGTTGCATGTGGACTGACAGTCTAGCAAAGTCCATATCCCTATTTAGTATAGCTCCGTAACACTCAAGCACCAGATCGTCTGAAAGGTCGGAAGCAAACTTTCTCATTCGGGCCCTCTTACTACTCATCATCTCAGGGGTATAACAGGCCGGCTGATTAAACTTTAAAGTATACTCCTGAACACTCATCTTACCCTACTTAAGGTTATGAACTCCTCTTCTTTAGCTTCCCTCATCTCTATAGGAAAGAATCGATTAAGAAACGCTTTTATGAACTCATCCCAAACTATGGGCTCAACATTGTCACCCTTTGCATCTTCCCACTCGTTGTACCATTGGTTTGCTACATCCTTTCGCTGGTATTTTGCTAGCTCAACACCTTTCAACTGATCAATAAGCATTATTTTAAAAATCTTCTCTATTTCATCTACGAACTTATACGGGTCCTCTTCTACCTAAGCGCCAGAGTACTTGGGCAGGTTCATTCTTATGAACTAGCCCACTCTAGTAGCTTCGGAAGTAAAAGACGCCGAACCTATATCCTCTGACCTCTGAGTCTATGCAGTTACCACTATGCAAGCATGTGAATAGACTATATGAATTCAGCATTAGACACCTCTCCTTCATGAGGATGAGTGTGATTGGCCCCTGTCCAGGGAGATTTGGGAGGACTGGTCGGTACAGGAGGTACTTCCAGAGTAGGAACAAGTTCTGAGGTATGAGCTCTGTATGGGTCCACAACCCATGGGTGGGACAGACCTCATCATCTTGAGTATTAACATTGGTGTGACGGGGAAGCATAGTTGGCTTTCTAAAAAGCAAGAGATCATTGATTAGGGGACAGATTAGACTCTGAAGCACGAACTACATCACAAGGAAGAGAAACATTCCTAAACACCTAGTAGCCCCCTACTTATAAGTGTGGCACACTACACACCCATAAATAAGACTTTACCAAACGCGACTTTGCAGACACCCAAATCTTTGAGCCATTATTAGTCTATCATAAATCTCTGTATTCAAAACATAAGTTTTGAGACCAGCATTTCAATAATTCAATTCAATGAATCTTTTTCTTCTCAATCCTCAGGTAAACACATGCAATTCTTCATCATACACACAAGAACATATTGATATCAATAAACACCCTCTCAACAATTCCAAATCATGTTTAAATGCTAGGATATAGCAAAAACATCTTTCAAATCACAAAACCATAATTCTTTAAATTAATACAATAGAGGGAGTTCATTATTTATACTCTCAACAATCTTAAATCTCAAATTCATACATATACATATATATGTAAATCAATTTAAGGGAAAATACCACAAGGCCAAAGCAATAGTAGCATTGAAACTTCTGAAAAGCATAATCAATAATATAATTTTCAAAACCCCCATAAAATATATGCATCAAAACCTTTAAATCATGCTTTACCAATTTCAAGCCCATGTAAGTTTTTAGGATAAACCCCATATACCTCTATTTCAAATAATAATGAATGATTCTTGAAGCTTACGAATTGGGGATTCCAAATCTCTAATTATCTTCAAAAACTCACGGTTGAATCTTCAGTTACGAGGATTTTTAGTTTGAAACCCTAATGGAGTTTCTTGAGATATTTTGATGAAAATAATCTTACTTTGGTGTTCTTGGGATTAAATCCCATGTTAGAGATGATAAGGGGTTGGAGAATTACCATTTTACCCTTAATAAGACGGAGTAAAAATATAACTGGTGCCCAATTTTATGGGCCACCGCGACGCGCCATTATCGCGGTGGCTCACTGGAAATTGAGGAATGTGAAATTGGGATCCTCCGCGATGTGACACTATCACGAGGTCCCATTGGAATTCGACAATTTCTAATTAAACCTTCTTCGCGACGCGCTAAACACCAAAATGACAATGTTTTATGACTAGCACATAAAATAGCCATAACTTCTTCACCGAGTGTCCATTTTGGATGAATCTTATATCAACATAAATCTTATTCAGTTATCTACGTAATAAAAAGTTGAAATCTACATAATTACATAGGTAAATAAGTTTAAATCATTCTAGAAGACAAAGCTTGACACTTTCAGAATAAAATTTAGCTAGGAAAAGTTTGGGGGCGTTACAAAAAGGGATCATAACATCCAGTTCGGTCGAGAAAAGATATTGATTAGTTGAGATCTAAAAGGATCCTCATCCAAAAAAGTAGAGAAAAGAGAGAAAAAAAGGAAAGAAAGAGAATTGAGAATAAAGAAGAGAGATAGATGAGTTAATTCTTACTTTATGACTGAAGGAGAGAATATTCTTGATATGGGTTTTAAATATTCATTAATGACTTTTTAGGGGCACGAGGAGACGGTGACATTAAAAAGACCAGATAAGACTACTCACTCAGGAGATTTTTGAGTTATCCAAGTAATATTTTTAGGTTCCTTAGTATTTTATGTTTTATATCTCAGATAGAAAATACCTAAATTGCTTTAAAAAGGATCTTGAAAAAACTAAGTGCAACCGATGACTATCTCGATTTGAAAATTTCCACAGCTCGATCATCTGTCACAAAAAATGGCAGCACCTATTTGATAATTTACTAGAGATAAGTAATATGTTGAAACAGATGACTTAATCTATTTGATTAAATCCAACAGAAAAGACATCTATTGCAATAGATTGAACATTTGTTTTTATACAATTTCAATTGAGTTCATCTGTTCAAATAATACCTTAATTGAATAATCTAGGACTAGGGGTAAGTTCTCATAGGGTGAACTACAACTTCAAATTAGTCTTTTGGAAATTGCATGATGAGACGATATTGCATTCCTCCCGACCAGAGTCGTCGATCAATCACTCTGAGCTAAACCAATTTTTATTACCTTGTATATTCAAGTAATATCTTAATTAATTAATCTAGGACTAGGGGTGAGTTCTCATAGGGTCAACTACAATAGATGGCAGTGCCTATTTGATAATTTACAATAGATGGGTAATCTATCGCCGCAGATGACTTAATTTATTTGATACTTTAAAACAGATACATAATCTATTGCAACAAATGACTTAATCTGTTTAATAATTTACAACACATGGATCTGTTGCAATGGTTGAACATTTGTTTTTATACAATTTCAAGTGATTTCATATGTTAGACTAATACCTTAATTGATTAATCTAGGACTAGAGGTGAGTTCTCATAAGGTTAACTACAACTTTAATTGAGTCTTTTGGCAGTTGCATGATGAGACGGTATTGCGTTCCTCCCGACCTGAGTAGTCAATCGATCTCTCTAAGATAAACCAATTCTTGTTACCTCATATGTCAGATTAATACCTTAATTGATTAATCTAGGACTGGGAGTGAGTTCTCATAGGGTCAACTACAACTTTAATTGAGTCTAGATATTGTATGATGGATGGTATTGCATTTCTCCCGACTAGAGTCATCGATCGATCACTCTAAGTTGAATTGATTCTTACTTCCTCATATGTTCAACTAATACCTTAATTGATTAATCTAGGACTAAGTGTGAGTTCTCATAGAGTCATCTACAACTTCAATTGAGTCTTTTGGTAATTGCCTGATAAGACGGTATTGCATTCCTCCCAACTAGAGTCATCGATCGATTACTCTGAGATGAATCAATTATTATTACCTCATATATTAATACCTTAATTAATTAATCTAGGACTAGGGTGAGTTCTCATTGGGGCAACTATAACTTCAATTGAGTCTTTTGATAATTACATGATGAGACGGTATTGCGTTCCTCCAGACCAGATATGTGGATCGATCACTTTGATCTGAATCGATTCTTATTACCTTATATGTTCAACTAATACCTTAATTGATTAATCTAGGACTAGGGGTAAGTTCTCATACTATAACTTTAATTGAGTCTTTTGGCAATTACATGGTGAGACAGTATTGTGTTCCTTCTGACCAGAGTCGTTGATCAATCACTCTGAGATGAACCAATTCTTATTACCTCATATGTTCAACTAATACCTTAATTGATTAATATAGGACTAGGGGTGAGTTCTCATAGGGTCAACTATAATAGATGGCAGCACCTATTTGATAATTTATAATATATGGTAATCTGTTGCGACAGATGACTTAATTTATTTGATAATTTACAACAAATGGGTAATCTGTCACAACAGATGATTTAATTTATTTGATAATTTACAATAGATGGATAATCTGTTGCAACAAATGACCTAATCTGATTGATAATTTACAACAGATTGTAATCTAATGCAATAGGTTGAACATTTGTTTTTATACAATTTTAATTGAGTTCATATGTTCAAATAATACCTAAATTGATTAATATAGGACCAAGGGTGAGTTCATAGGATCAACTACAACTTCAATTGAGTCTTTTGGCAATTGCATGATGAGAGGGTTAAAAATTATGCATATCTTTTGTAATTTTAAAAAATAATTAAGATCAATTCGAACTAAATTAATATTTTCAAAAATTTTCATTCTTTTCCCAAATACAAATTAACCCATATAAATCATCCATTTGCGAGAAAAATATTTCATCATTTCAAATCTCGAGTTCTCGCTTTTTCCTCTTTCTCGACAATACAGTACAGACATCAAATACTCAACAAATTCCTTAATCCTTCCCAACAAATCAATTTTCTTCTCATTTTCGACCACATAGGTGTTATTTTCAACTTTATCCTTGCCTGTATCAGTCATTTTCTCTGTCTTCGTAGGTAATAGTTTTTGAGAAGAATTTTATATTTTTTATTTTTTGTAAAAAATAATGGATTTTAAGTTAATGATGAAAAATAAAACTTTTAATTGTATTATTTTGAGAATGGGTTTATAATTTTGAGTTGTTATGGTAAAATCATAGGTAGAACTTGAGAAAACCCTATTTTCTATCACAGTGTTTCATTGACTTTTGTGGTATTGTTGGATGGTGTTGGTGGTCGTGGTGGTGGTGTTGGTGGTCATCGTGGTGGCACTGGTGGTGGTTGTTGGTGGCATTAATTGGTGGTATTTTTGGTAGCATTGGTTGGTGGTGTTTATAGTGGCTATCAGTGATGTTGGTATTTGTGGTGTTTAGGGGATTGGTTGGTGGTGTTTGTAGTGGTGGTTATTGGTGTGTCGGTAATTGTGGTGTTTATAATGTATTTTTTAAAATCTATGCATACATCAATTGTAATGTAATTTTTATTTTTCTATTGTTTGTAGGTAAAACATGTCTCCCAAAAGAAAACAAAGTGAAAGTAGATCAACGTCTGACTACCCAAAAAAAAGGCTACAGTACAGAGGGATTCAGAGGAGCTTCCTAAACAATCTCAGTTAGGAAAAAGTAAAGCTGAGGAGAGATATGAAAACAACGTTGAGGGAGGTGGACAAGGTTCTGTGGATGGTGATAAAGAAAATAAAAGTGAGAATAAGGAGGAATTAGAGAGTGAGAAAGAGAAAGAGGATGATCATCAACATGATGATAATAGATCACCAATGGGGCATGAATTAATATCAACATCCCAGCAAGATCCTGTCAAAACTTTTAGTATTGATAGATTTCAAGTTGTGATGCCGATAAATGACCCAAAAGTAGAACTAACTAGTGAACTTATACTTAAATGTCAGATGGGGAAAAAATTAATTATTTTAGGAATATTATGAAGAATGAAAACATAGACGAACTTTTTAAGAAAAGCTATTTTGGATGCTTTCTTGAGCTTCCTGAGGAACCCCCTGTCTATTTCCATATGAGGATAGTATATGGTCTTCTCAAGCATAGGATCAAGTACATGAGGGATGATAAAGATTTGGAGAAAGGGGGAAAAAGATGGATGAAATATGAATCAACTACTGTGTCATACCGGTTTGTTTTGGCTTGCAAGAGTTTGCCATAGTGACGGGCTTGAGATGCAATCATTCAGAAAAACCACCTATCGTTAAGGGAACACTCCACAAAATATCCAAGGCAATAAAACACAAGGAAAAATAGATGGGTTGTTTGACATTGCTTGACGTGGCTACAAAGCATTGGATTTGTTGATAGATCTCATGGATAAAACCATACCAAAGCCGTACAGGGAGCAATTGTGCTTAGTTTGGTTTGCCCATTTGGTTATATTGGCAAGAGATGTCAACAAGGTCATAGAAGATGATTTGTTGGCATGTACTGAGGATTTTGATAAATTCAACAATTATCCCTAGGGATATGATAGCTTCTACTTCACTGTCCAATATTTATTGACAAAGCTATCCTCAGTAATGACCACATTATTCTGCTTTTCTTGGTCTTTCATGGTAAAATCAATCACTATTTTTATTTTACTCATCCATTAATTTATATTGAATATAATTATTATGACATTTTTTGCTTGCTTCCTATTTACATTATTTAGGCTTGGGCATTTGAAGACATTCCTCCCCTCCGAAAGTAGGTAATGGATTACCCGAATGAGGTTTCTCATCCAAGGATGTTTAGGTGGTTAGCTGCGAAGAACAACCCAAAAATTAAGGAGGTTGATCTCTTTAACCATCCGGATGATGAAGTACGTCCTCTTCAAGTAAAATAATTTTATTCAATGAAAGATATTGAACAAATGTCATATCTAGAGCAATAGATGTTATGTCTAATGCACCAGATGAGACATCTGTTGCGATAGATTACCCGTCTTGTGCCAACTGGTGCAACAGATGGATAATTTGTTATGACAGATGATTGATAACTTACATCAGATTACCCATCTGTTGCTTTGGTTCTTTGAACCCGACTCCTAACAGATTAACCATTTACTACAAATTATACAACAAATGGGTAATCTAATGTAACATATTGTTAATTTGTTGTGACATACAGATCATCTGTTGTATAATATGTAAACCAGGAGATTAACCATCTTGTACAACTAGTGCAACAAATTGGTAATCTGTTGCGATAGATGATTGATATTTTGCATCAGATTATCCATGTGTTGCTTTGGCTCTCTGAACTCGACTCAAATGGATTTTAACCACCTATTGCAAACTATGTAACAAATAGGTAATCTGATGCAACATATTATTAATCTATTACAAAAGTTGACTATGTTAAAATGTAACCCAACTGTAAAAATTATTATATTATATGATTTAAATATATCTATATTTTTTATAGGTTGTACATCGATGGATCACGCCTACTGAGCAAGAGTCGATGATGACTTCTAATATTACTCTAGGTCATGTTGATACTATTGCAGACCCAATGGTGGAGTTAAAAAAGAAGGAATTGGCTGGAGTAATAGCCATAAGAAGAGTAGTTAGGCTAGGTCAGCCTAATGTTGAGGCTCTTCATGACCAACCTACTGAGGCTGATTCAGGTGCTTCTTCTCGTGGAGTTGTTGGTGTTGGTGACAGGCATGCTGATGCTACTACCACTCAAGATGATGAACATGTTGATGCTTAAGAAAAAATAAATATATTTGAAAACACCCCTTTTCACCCTTACATAGGTCCCTCTCACCCCTCCTCACCCTCGTGTTCTCGTTACAAGTACAACAAGTACAAGGACGGCCAGGATAAACTTTTTGAAAAAGTAGAGGCTATCTCTAAAGTTGTTGAGGAATTAAAATCCAAGAAGGGTGTCATACCATTCAAGAAGGTGAGGGAGCCATACACTCTTACAGCGGTGGTTAAGAGGAAGAAAAGAGCAATTAGTGATGTACTCTCCAGTCAAAAAAATACAACTCCTCCCTCTCCAAAAGTTGTTAAAGTTTAGTGGTCATTCAAGAAGGTGGACATATGCGTGGAACTTGGTGCCAAAGAGAAGAGGGATCTGCGACGGCCAAGAATGCTAAGCAAGGCACACCAGATTACCCCAGGCCTCCCTTTTTATCCCAAGACTTTCAGAGTATGACAGATATGCATATGCGGTATGAGGATACGGCAATTTTACTTTGACTAACCTAGCCTTCTAATCTACTTCATGAAGAAGAAGCTACGCAACAGATGTGAAATCTGTTGCAATAACTGGGTATTCTAGTGCAAGTGGTAGTGGTTCTGTTACAACTTATTATCCATCTATTACATAAGTTGTGTTGAATTATTGATTTAGAGAACCCTATGTAATAGATGTACCATCCATTTCATCTTTACAATTACTAACCTATTTAAAAATTGACTTCTTATATCACAACATATTGATGAAATTCTCTGCCTTATGAGGAAAAGCCAATTAGCATACCCGAAAGTTTATGACGTTGCCGATAGGATAATGGACCTTGACTTCTACACGAATCTCAAGAATAAGTATGATCAACTTAATAATGATGCATCAGCCTGTGGCGAGAGATTTGATTTGTTAGTTTCTACGTTGGACTGGGAAGAAGAAGAAATAATGAAATATGTTAGAGGAGAGAGGCCAAATCCACATGGCAAGAGCTGGACCGAGGAAAAAAGAATTCTTGCAGTCATGAGTGTGGATGGCATACATTATGGGGCTGTTGAGTTACTACTCAAGGATGGAGAAATAAAAGTTTATGACTACAACAAACCTGCCATCAACAAGGTCGATCTTTTTTTTCCATGTGCAACCACTGATGGAGATGTTCCCCATCTTGTTGAGGGAGGGTAAACTAATGAATCATTTGCTAGAGGAAGTGTCAATGAATAAATCATGGGATTTTTATGGTCAAAACAAGGGCATGAACCTTCCAAAAAATGATACCGATTTTGCATGTGGCTCGCACACTCTTGCACACATCAAATGTTTGTTGACTGATATAGAAATGGTCAAGCCAACGACCTTTTTGTGCGATAACGCTGTGGCAAACCTACAAGAGGTCTGGTCTTATGGGGTACTAATTGGACGTTTGGAGCCTATGTATATGGAAGAGCCTGTGAAATAATAATATTTTATTTCAAGTCACACTTCACTTTAATTTAATTTACATGTACTTGTAGTGGCAATAATTTTTTTATGATGAAAGCTGAGTTTTTTTAATGCAATAGATTGTCAATCTATTGTAAAATATATTCTATCTGTTCTGGCAGATAGTTTATTGTTGTAATAGGTTGGTCATTTATTGTTGTAATAGGTTGGTCATCTGTTGCATTATGCCGATATCATTTCTATCTAATCTAAGTCTAATCTGTTGCAATAATAGGAAGACCTATTTGATAATTTCCAACAGATGACCTAAATTTTACAATATATGCCTAAATCTGTTTGATATTTTCTAATGATTATGCTTGAATATCCATCGACAACACTAAACCAGTAGCAAATATACCACCATGAAAGTTTCAGCAATTAGGCTTGAATATTCATGTGTCCAACAACACCAAACCAGTAGCAATAATGGTAATAATGTAGTATCTTCTTGCTCTATTTTTTTTCTCTTCAGAAGCCTTGACTTTGTTCAACAAACCCCGAATTATACAATTTACTTGTGAAGGGTGTTGTTCTTCATACCAATCAAAGTAATTGCATCTACCCAATTTCTATAAAAATAAGAACACAATTACAAAACAATTACAAGTCAATAATTAATCAACTAATTAAATAAAAAAATATTACCTTTGAAATATTACAAGTAAAAAACCTACGATATGGATTTTTTTGAGTCCAAGAAGTCTTCAATAGAGCTTCATGACCGCACTTATAATATCAAAAATCTCTATGAAAAAAAATAGCGAAAGATGTGCTCGACAAGCTTAGTTAGAAAAAATAAAATAAAAAAATAAAGAAAAGAAAGACCAAATGAAAATAATTTGAAGAATTTGGATAGATAAAAAAAAAAGATGATGATGAAGAAGATTTGGGAATTTAGGGTTAAATTTTAGGAATAAGAAGATGAATATATAAGATAGTGGGGAAAAACAAATGACTGTTGGTGGCCAAGTCAGACGCCAAGTCAAATGTATAACTGACATATTTGATGCTTATTTTATTTTACGTGTTTAAAATGAACACTGTCTACTTAATGCCTATTTTATTTTAGGTGTTTAAACTGAACATTGTCGATGGGTTCTTCCTTTTTTATTTCAATTCACTTTTTTACATATAGTGACAAGTTTATATGTCCAATGAAAGTTGAATTTTAATAATGCAACAGATTCTTTATTCGTTGTAACAAATATTCTACCTGTTTTGACATATAGTTTATCTGTTGTAATAGGTTGGTCATCTGTTGCATTATGTCGATGTTTCTATCTAAGTCTATCTATTGCAACAGTGGGAAGACATGTTTGATAAATTCCAACAAATTACCAACCTGTTGCAACATATGTCTAAATTTTTTCAATATTTTCCAACAGATGTGTCGTCAGTTGCAACAAATACATTATCTGTTGTAATATTCGAATCTAGTATTCCATTTCAATTAATAATTTTAAATCTAAGGAAAAAATAAAATTCATAGACAAAATAAAATAAATTGAAGCCTTCAGAAATTAGCTGAAATAAATCAACGAATAAATGAAATGTAAAAAAATTATTATGGGTACAGATCTCAATAAATACATCAACAATTTAAGTATTGATGCCAAGGATTCCTAATGAGAGGTGAGGTTATTACTTTAATAGACTCAAGCTATAAAGATCTACTCAATATGGAAAAGTTGTTCTTCATTCGGTGCTATGGAATTCAGTTTTGCTTGTCGTGGATCTTTGTTGTCGCTTACATATAATTTTTGCTTTCTGTTCTCCGTATTTCCATAAAAAGAGTATCATATTGTCAATGTTGTTCAACAGTAGCTTCTAAATCCACCTGGAAATCCAGAATTGGTCAATGCTAATCACGGAGATACAACAAAATAGAAAAGAATAACTCATATATCTAGCAAGTGAAATAGGTATTCCCCCTGTTTTAAATTATCCCAAACAGATTATATTTCTTTTGCAACAATGAATCAAATTTTGGGATAATTTCTACATGAGGAAGACCTGTATGATAATTTTCAAAGGATAAACCATCTATTGCAACATATGACTCATCTGTTGCAACAAATAGGTCATCAGTTGGTACAAATAAAAGTGGTATGGAGAGCTATTCGATTTGTTTAAATAGATGAGATATATGTTGCAACAAATACTTTATCTAGTGCAACAAGTTAGTCAACTATTGCAATTGATGTATATATATGTTTGATAATTTTCAGCAGATGTGTCATCTATTGAAACAGATATATGTCTGTTTGTTAGTTGTAAGACATATATATTCTACTTCTTCAGCTCATGCTACTCTCATTTGGACATTGTACATCGCTCAATGCAAGACACAGGTAGAGGAGTTGTAATTTTGGTTTTTTGGATGCTTGATAATTCCTTGGAAATCACTTTCCTTCTCCTCTTAGCCTTAATTTCTAATGGAGTTGATGGATATAAAATCCTCTTTGATGGAATGACACCCTTCTTAGATGTCAATTCCTTTACAGAAATAGTTAATACATTAATAGCATTAATCACTACATCATGTTTTACCCTGCAGTCTTGACATTTCCATACAGAACATTCGTTTGGAGAGGTAAAATTTGTATAACTAGTATGATCATACTTATAATGGTTTAGTTTAAATACTATAAAAGGACCATCATTAGCACCAATAGCAGCACCACTACCACCACCAACATCTCGATCACCAATAAGACCATTAACAACAACAAGCCCACCCTCCAAAATTATTTTTCTTGCAATGTTGTTGCTTCAAACAATTCTATTTTTATTCTGTCGATGACCTTAGGGTCCGATAAAGTTTCCAAAGACCTCAAAGTAAGAAAAAATGGCATCTTCAACTCTCGATTGGTCGGAACTAGCAACGGATGAACAATTTAAAATAAATCATTACATATATTAGAATGATAATTAAATCATTAAAAAAATCATTAATTAAAATCAAAACTTAATTATAATTATACTTACTGCATCCTTCAAGGGGTTGAAAAGATCAAGAAATTTTACATTTTTATTAGTTTTGGCTAACAACTATCTCAAGATTCTTGGATAGGAAACTTCTTCTAGGTAGTTCACTTGTTGTCTCAAATAAGGAATGGCTTCAAACGCCCAAGCCTATAAAATAACACCAATAAATCAAACGATTATTGAGTAAAAAATAAATGATATAATAATGAAAGAAAGAAATATTTACCATAAAAACCCATGAAAAGCCATATAAGTTGACTGTCTTTGGCGCTAACAGAGTCAACAAATATTTGACAGTCATTTTGAAGCTTTCATAACCCCAAAGATAGCTGTTAAATGCCTCAAGATCCTTGGACAGCTTTCTTAAACCAACGCTTATGTTGTTGTTAACATCTCTCGCACAAAAATATTATGTACAAACAAAACCAAGCACAATGACTGCTTGTGCTTCTTTGAAAGCCCTTTAACTTTCAACGCTTCTATCAAATTTTTGTTTCTAAAGCTTGGACCAACAATGGAAACCAGGTTATCACGATCACACAACTTGCCTTTGACCTTTTGGGTGTGCGAGGTATAACTTGAGTAGGAGGATAACATTTTAGTCCAGTAACTATGAAAAACTCCTTCCAACCAAAACGAACAGACATGCCATAGTAATTTATCACACCTCACCCATCTTATCCTTGTTTTCATATATAAACCTATGCTTGAGAAGTTCATATACCATTTTTATTTGGAAACAAGCATTGTTGTCCTCCGGCAAATCAAGATATTTCCCAAAACAAATGTCCCTAAAATAAGCATCCAATTTTTGTTCTCGAAGTATTTTTTTGAAGGCGTCAAAATATTTTCCCATGGATGACTTAACAACAAAATCACCCATTAAATCTGTGGCACCATCGCACTGCATTCTCATAAGATAATGATCAATGCTGAAGGTTTTGATCAACTCTTCGATGGAAGGGCTATTAGCATCTGGATCATCTCTTTTAAAATATTTCTCCTCCCTGTGTTCATTATATTCTACTCCTAATTGAGATAACGCTTATAAAGCAAGCTCATAGAGTGGTGGATGTTGCCTAGCTGCTTCACTTGTTCCTTTACTTCAACTTAATTTAGTTTTTGGTCTTTTGGGAGCCATATTATTTAAAATTAATAGGAACATAAAAATATATTATAGTTGATTAATGCTTCATTAATAAAGGATAACAGTAAATCAAACAAGCAAAATAGTAAAATAACAGTTCCAATAGATCACTAATCAATTGAACCAGGTAGTATATATGTTGCATCATATAACCAACCTGTTGGAGTGGATGAGTAATATGTTGCAATAATACAAAATATATCACTGATCTCTTAAGACAAATGAATGGTCAGTACAATAGATCAAACATTATTGCAATATATGAGTGATCTATTGAAATAGTTAAATAACTTGTTGCAATGGATGAGTAATATGTTGCAAAAATACAAAATATACCACTAATCTGTTGAGAAAAATAAATGGTTTGTCCAGCAGATCACACATCTATTGTAACATCATCTGTTGCAACATATGTGTGATCTGTTAGAATAGTAAAATAACCTATAGTAATGATTGAGTAATCTGTTGTGACAATACAAGACATATCACTCATCTGTTGAGAAAGATGAATGATCTGTGGAATAGATCACACATCTCTTGTAATATATGAGTGATCTATTGGAATAGTTAACTAACCTGTAGCAATGGCTGAGTAATCTATTGCAACAATACAAAACATATCACTCATCTATTGAGAAAGATGAATGGTCTGTGCAAAAGGTCACACACCTATTACAACACATGAGTGATCTGTTGGAACAGTTATCAATGATCAATATTGTTTAGATTTTTTCCAACAGAAAGGTCGTCTATCACGGCAGATGAATGATCAGTTGTAAAAATCAAGTCTTGGACATGTCCTATTGGAAGAGTTGATAGTATTTTATCCAACAGGAGGTTTATCTGTTGCATCAGATCTTTAATCTGATGGTTCCTCCATAGAATCAAATAGTTAATCTATTGTATCAGAGTTTGTATCTGATGGTTAATTTGTTACAACATATGATTAATTTATTGCACCAGATAGTTAAAACTATTACATCATATGCTAAATCTATTGCATTCAATTTTTATCTAATGGTTCCTCTATTGCATCAAATGGTTGATCTGTTACATCAAATGATAAATTTGTTGTATCAAATGGTTAATATATTGCAACAGATGGATAATCTGTTGGAGAAAATAAAAAACTGTAGCACAATTTTGTTCAACTAAAAAATAATAATATCACTATTTTTTCCAAGAACAAGAATAGAACAAAGAAGCCCATATCGTTGTTTTATTTGTATAAACACAAACAATAAAAATCAAATTTCAAAAAAATTCTATAAACAACATAAAATCATAATTAACTTCAAAAAGAGAAGAAAATAAATACCAAAAATTAGGGTTTTATTCAGACTGCATTTCAAATTAAAGCAATAAATATTGAAATTGTTAACCAATTACTATAAGAGAAGTTGGCTCAAGTTTCTTATTTTCTTTAAAACTAAAAAGGCCATAATTTTTTACCTGTGAAAAAAGAAAAGAAAGGATGAAAAATTCAAAGTTGTTATGGCCAGAGAGCAAGGCTATCATGTTGATTGAAGGTTGAAGTTAAAAAGAAACTCAAAGCCCAACTATTTGTCATTGGAGGTTAAAGTCTCCAATGATTGAAAGGTGGACGGAGAGCAAGGCTATCACGTCGATTAATGGTTGAAAAATTTGAAGCTGTTGTGTACGGAGAGTAAGGCTATCACGTCAATTGAAGGTTGAAGTCAAAAAAGAACTCAAAACCCAACTATTTATCATAGAATGTTGAAGTTTTTGAGGATTTAAAGGAGAAATTTGCAGAACTGTTGGTTGAAAGAGAGTTGACAGAAGCTGTCGAGAAAGAAGAGAGAGACTGGTTGATTTAGATTGAAGAGAGTTATGAGTTGGGTTGATTTGTATTTTTGAAAAGATTAGAAAGTTTTAAAAATATTAATCAATTCCACAATTAACTTAATCAAGTTTCCTCATAATGTTTGACCCTTTAAGTTGGTCAATGTCACCAATCCTTCATTGAAAACTTAAAAGACACATTTTCTTCAATCTTCTCTAGTGACTTTTTGATTACTGTAAAAAGTTATGATTTAATTAGTTCATTTTAGTAACCTTTTTTATGGAGTTGTGGCAACAGATTTTATATCTGTTGCATCAGATAACCCATCTGTGATAACTGATATACCATTTGTTGCAACAAATCTATAATCTATTCCATCAGATAATACATCTGTTGCAACATATATCTTCTTTAATAATCATCATATCTTTAACTTTAATCCAAATTTGGTGACTTTTTTATTATATAAATTAAAAAAAATAGATTCAAAAATAAAAAGATGCGACTGTTCACCTACATTTATTAATTATATTCAAACTGGTGAATTTTTTATTACTATTGAAAGTTATGACTTGATAAGTTCTTTTAAGTAACTGTTTTTATTTAATTGTGGCAACAAATTATATATCTATTGCATCAGATAACCCATCTATGACAACAGATATACTATTTGTTGCAACAAATCTATAATTTGTTGCATCAGATAATCTATCTTTTTCAACATATATCTTTTATAATAATCATCATATCATTATCTTTAATCCAAATTTGGTGAATTTTTTATTATATAAATCAAAAAAATACATTCAAAAATAAAATGACGCGACTGTTCACCTCCATTTATTAATTACATTCAAACTGATGACTTTTTTATTACTGTGGAAATTTATGACTTGATAATTTATTTTCAGTAACTATTTATATTAAGTTGTGGCAACAAATTATATATCTGTTGCATCAGATAACCCATCTGTGACAACAGATATACCCTTTGTTGCAACAAATCTACAATCTGTTGCATCAGATAACCTATTTGTGCAATATATATATTTTTTAATAATCATCATATCTTTATCTTTAATTTAAATTTGGTGACTTTTTTATTATATAAATTAAAAAAATAGATTCAAAAATTAAAAGGCATGATTGTTCACCTCTATTTATTAATTACATTCAAATTTGTGACTTTTTTATTACTGTGAAAAGTTATGACTTGATAAGTTCTATTCAGCAGTTGTTTTTATTGAGCTATGGCAACAGATTATATATCTGTAGCATCACATAACCCATCTGTGACAATAGATATACCATTTGTTAAAATAAATCTACAATCTATTACATCAGATAATCTATCTACAATCTGTTGTATCAGATAATCTATCTATTGCAACATATATCTTTTTTAATAATCATCATATCTTTATCTTTAATCCAAATTTGGTGAATTTTTTATTATATAAATTAAAAAATAGATTTAAAAAGAAATATGTCGAAAAGTCACGATCAGTTATTAAAATTAAATAACTGCTCTTTTACGATTATAAATTGTGTTTATCATTTATTTCCTTATTTTATAAACCGTTTTTCATACGAAAAAAGTCATTACTAAAGGCTTTTCACCCTCTCAATAATAATAATAATAATAATAATAATAATAATAATAATAATAACCTTTTTTATTAATAATCGCCTATTGCAACATATGATCCATTTGTTTAGGTAGATCCGATATAAAAAAGAAAAATACATATGCTAAAAGGAAAAACATAACCTATTTATTATTACTACTATTGTTGTTATTATTGTTATTATTATTATTATTATTATTATTATTATTATTATTATTATTATTACTACTATTACTACTTTCATTGTCTGAAGGACAATTTTCATCCAGTAGCAGCAGGACCCTCCTCAGCCTTGCTCTAAAGTTGGCCAAATACCTGTGGAGTTCATCATTCTGCCTTTGAAGTTCCTGAAAGGACTCGATATAAATCTTCTTGTATGAATCTGGATCAGCCATATCTGGAAGTGTAGTAGTAGAATGAACGAGTAAGGAGAGACATATTTATAAAGGAAGGGGTTAGTAAAAAAGCCACGACTATTCATTCCTTAATTAAATAAAACTGGTGACTTTTTGAATATGTAAATTAAAAAAATGGATCTAAATAAACATTGTATCTTTATTGTATTTTGGAAAGAAAAGAAAATTGCTTTAAAATAAATCTAATAGATGCGTAATCTGTTGCAAAATACATTCTATCTGTTGGATAATTTACAAAATATTTAAACTGTTGCAACAAATGCATATAACTATTTGATATTTCCAACAGATAAGCCCTATGTCGCAAAAAATTGATCATCTGTCGTAACAGATGTCTATAATTGTTTGACAATTTAAACAGATGTAGCATTTGTTGCAACTTTTTAGTCATCTATTTATTCAATTTAAGCCATAGATGGCTAGGAAGAATAAGGTGCGTGTAGATGGATGGATCCACTTTTATGTGTGCAAGTTAAGTATTACTAATAAGGCCATCGGGATAACACATACATAGTATAGTATTTTTGTGAATGCAGTTTTTAATTGATTAGGCACTAATCATTGAAACAAGATCCTCCATTGTACAGTTATGTTTGATGGGTTTTAATTGATAAGGTTGAGGGCCCCTGATGATGGTGTCGATACCCTATTATGAATTACTGATGGTTGTTGCTCATGTTTATGCCTGTCAAGTTTTGACAAGGGATCAATAGTTGGTGTCATTGCAGAGATCCAATAGCGATTGGACTTAACTTTAAGTGTGCATTGGACTCTAAGAAGGCCTTCGAAGCCTCACACTGCATCAAACAAGGATGAAAAATCAATAGAAATTCCCCTGGCCCAAATTTATATAGAAAGGTTGTTCGAGAAGATGATTATACGCCAGAAGAAGCCGAAGGATAATGCCTGCAATGGAAAAAAGAGTTGAATAAATATAATATCATCTGAGAGATAATTTAAAAGAAGAAATATGGTAGAAAGGAACTTCTAGTGAATCTGGCTTATGAAACTAATTAAAACATAAGAAATCAGAATCAAGTTCAAATATGAAAGTGTATCAAGTAATGTAAATCCATCTGTTGTTTCTCTGAAAGAAAAATAATGCACATGGATACTTTACTAGGGAGCTACAGCTAGGTAGTGTGGTTGGGATGATCACCTAGATTAGAAAATAGAAGAGGACCAAGAAAGCAGCCTTCCAGGCATCGAGGGTTTAAATGATATACAATAAGTCGAGAAAACTTGGCCAATAACAGCTGCAGTTAAAATAAGGAATCTAATAGAAAGCTGTAATTTCTAAATTTTAAATTGTATCCCATGCCTTCTTGTTTGTGGTTCCGATTACAATGCCCGATCGGCATATTTTTTTGTTTTACGCTCGAGATCCGAAAGAAGTGGATTTCGAACCAGCATACGATTGGTGATATCCCGCCTAGGGAAAGGATGATCAAACTCCCAATTTTCAAATCTCATTCGTGCATCTCTTCCATCACCTTGCTTGCCTCTTCTTTGTCCGTACAATGGAGGCTTGCCTCTTCTTTGGTTGAAGGATCTTTTGTAGATCATTCTGCCTCGGGGGAACAGAGAATCCAAAGCGAAAAGGTGGCAGTCGGGATCGGGGAATGAGCTTCACAACAAAGAGTAGAGGCGAATGGTTCGAAAGTAGATGCTAGTGGTTCAAATCATGTATTAAGCCAACCCATTCTTTCTATCTATTCTTTTTATCAGTAAAGAGGTGCCTCGGGCTCTTTTCCAAGGGGCAGAGGGCCCTACCACGTATACAGTCTGCGGAACCACGCCTAGCTGCCCCCTTTCTTGCCCAACTATTTCGGGTAGAGGAAAATTGGGACCCTGCGATGGGGCTTCAGATGTGTGGGACAGAGGGCTTGTGGTACCTGCTGCCCACCCTTCCTCATCTGAATGAAGCTTCAAGCGTAGTTCTGGGGCTTCTCAATGAGATTTTACTAGTAATGTATTCGAATCCCAATTTATTATTGAATATGGTAGTCTACTGTTGTTGACCTGATCGAAACCACAAACAAGATTGAAAGGAAGATTGAGTATCACTACTTCCTTAGCAATATGGATATAATTGATTGTGTTTTCTTACCTTAGCATGATTTTAACATATCTTGGAGAAGATATGCTTGTTGTAGTATGTGAATCTCGATAATTTTCAATCTTGCCTCTAGCTTGACGATTTGGTATTCAAGCTTGTCATTTTTGTCTTTGAAGTTGGTATAGAGTTGCTGGTATTTTGTGAGCTCGATCAGGAACACTTTCTTTAAAGTTCTGGCATTGTAGAAGGCCTTCAGAAAACTTTATTCAGAAGCCTTAAATGATACATGGAGGGTCGCTATATTTGTTTTAGGTCAAAATGTGTTGATGAATACTCAAGTAGTGGTCACAACAATTGAATAGCTCACTTTTATTGAGTGTTGCTTAACGTTGCTTGCTTAATCAACCTTCAAGGGATTTGATAAATTAATTATCAAGGAGTTACGTAATGTTTGATCCAAACTGACTCTACCAAGCCTATCAAATGTTACGTAACTCCAGGCTCATTAACCTATCAAAAACCTTAGCCCGAGTTAGTGCATAAATCAAACAAGCTCAATCTTTCAGCCTTTCTTCTGATCTCTCTTCTTCCATATAGAGGACAATATATCCGCCATGCAAAAGTCTACACCGTTGCCAAAAATTCTTGCCACAGCGAAAGTCTTGAGAAGGCATGACTAGTAATCTCTCAATACCACTTTTATGACTTTCTTGACATCTATTGCAATTATATTGGAATGGACATAGTGAGCAATTATGCTTAGCTTGGTTTGTCCATTCCAATATAATTACAAGAGACATCAAGAAAGTCATAAAAGTGATATTGAGAGATTACTAGTCATACCTTCTCAAGACTTTCACTGTGGCAAGAATTTCTGGCAATGCTGTAGACTTTTGCATGGCGGATATATTGTCCTTTGTATGGGAGAAGAGAGATCAATATAAAGGTTGAGATATTGAGCTCATTTGATTTGTGCACTAACTCGGGCAAAGGTTTTTTATATGGTAATGAGCCTGGAGTTACAAAATATTTTATAGGCTTGGTAGAGTCAGTTTAGATCAAACATTACGTAACTCCTTGCTAATTAATTTATCAAATCCCTTAAAGGTTGGTTGAGAAAGCTTCATTGATAAACGCTCAAAAAAAGTAAGTTATTCAACTGTTGGGACCACTACAAGTGTGCATCAACATATTTTGACCTAAAACAAACATAGCGACCCTCCATGTATCATTTAAGGCTTCTAAATAAAGTGTTATGAAGGCCTTCTACAATGCCACAACTTCAAAGAAAGTATTCCTGATTGAGCTCACAAAATACCAGCAACTCTATACCAACTTCAAAGGTGAAAACGACAAGCTTGAATACGAAATCGGCAACCTAGAGGTAAGCTTAAAAATTATTGGGATTCATATACTTCAGCAAGTATCTGATCTTTTCTAAGATATGCTGAAAGGATGCTAAGGCTAGAAAACTCAATCAATTATATCCATATTTCTAAGGAAGTAGTGATACTCAATCTGCCTTTTAATCTTGTTTGTGGTTCCGATCAGGTCAATAGCAGTGGACCTAATCAAAACCACAAACAAGAAGGCATGGGATGCAATTTAAAATTCAGAAATTGCAGCCTTCTCTTAGATTCCTTATTTTAACTGCAGCTATTATTGGCACAAGTTTTCTTGACTTACCATACATCATTTCAACCCTCGATGCTCGCGAGGCTGCATTCTTGGTCTTCTGCTATTTTTTATCTAGGTGATCATCCCGACCATATTACTTATTCACGACTTTCTAGAAAAGTGTCCATCTGCACTATTCTTTTTTCAGAGAAACAACGGATGAATTTACATTACTGGATATACTTTCATATTTGCACTTGATTTAGATTTCTCATGTTCTAATTTAGTTTCATCTGCCAGATTAACTAGAAGTTCATTTCTACCCTATTTCTCCTCTTTAATTAGCTCTCAGATGATATAGTTTTTCATCAACTCCTCTTTTCTCACATAGTCATTCTCCTACCATACCTTCTAGCGTATAATCACCACCCTGAGTAACCCAACCATATAAATTTAGTCTAGGGCAATAACTATATTGGTTTCCATTCTTATTAGATACAGTGCTAGGCTTCGAAGGCCTTTTCAGAGTCCAATGACCCTAAAAGTTAGTACAATCGCTATTGAATCTCCTTACAATGACACCAAAACTAGATTCCTTTATAATTCTTGATAGATAAACATGAGCAACAACCGACATTAATTTTTAACAGGGTATCAAAACCATATTCATTGTCCCTCAGCCTTATTAGTTTGGACCTGTCAAACTTAACTATAAAATTGCAGATATCTTGTTTGAATGATCAATGACTAAACTGTAAAAACAACATTCACAAAATCAGTGTACTTTATATGCATTTTTACGATAACATTATCAGTAATACATACCTCCTACATATGAAGTGGTTCAATCTGCAAGCAGCTTATTCCTCCGAACCCATCTTTACTATAGCGTCTTGTGTTGGTCGGGCAAAAGTTGATCAACTTTCATTTTCTTATATCTATAAAGAAGAGGGAAAAAACTAATATCAAATAAGAGAAGAACAGAAAGAACATTATCCATCTATTGCAACAGATGTGGAGTCTGTTACAATAGATGTGGAGTTTGTTACAACAGATGTTGAGTCTGTTGCAACAGATGTAGAGTCTGTTCAACATATGTGGAGTCTATTAGAATATATCAAACCAGCCTTGCTAGTTGATTGAGTTGTTCTAATGGTTGATCCGTCTATTGTAACATCAACAACAGCATAAACTACAAAGAAACAACAAATAAAATACATCAACAACATCATTTGTTCAAACACCATCAACATCATCAGAAACAAAGAAGCAACATCCTTTGTTCCAACACCATAAACAACACCACACAACAAGTACCAACAATACCAACCCTACTAACAACATCAATAACAGCATCAAAAATAAAGAAACAAATAAAATACATACAAAAAAATAATACTGCCATCAAGGCTTTTAAATTTCTCCCAACAGATGACTTTTTTTGCCTATTGTAATAAAAATTCTCAATTCATTTATTCAACACTTACAAGTTCCTTCAAATTTTTTAAATAAATATGATATGGTAAATTGTAATTAAATAAAAAATAAATGTAAATAACTTGCAAAGAAGATGATGAGAATGAAAGAGCAATAGTGAACCATACCTTACCTGCAATGTTAAAAGGAGATCACAACAATTTCAGTCAAGGAAAGATATGGATCGGTTTAGATTCGAATGGATCTTTATGAGAAACAGTAGAGAAAAGAGAGAAAAAAGGTTGTGATAACCCTAAAAAGGAGAGAAAGAAAAATAAAAAGATGAGAGATGAATAAAATAAATTTAAGGTTGAAGGAGACATGGGTAAATATTCATTAATTAATATTCATTAATAACTTTGAAGGCCACGAGGAAGGCAGGTGACATTGAAAAGACAAGACAAGACTACTCAATGAGATTTTTGAGTTATCCAAGAAATATTTTTTACCGCCTTTTGTAGTACTACTATTTTATCTATCTTTTCTTCTTTCGGACATAAGTTGAAGCTTGCTTTAAAATTACAAGAAAAAAATTCAACTAGATATGTCATCTGTTGTAACAGATATCAATATCTGTTTGAAAAATCCAACAACTCGATTATCTGTAACAACAGGTACAAATGTCTATTTGATAATTAAATCAGATATGTCATCTGTAGATATCAATAGCTGTTTGAAAATTTCCCACAGCTCAGTCGTCTATCACAACAGATGCAAATTTCCATTAGATAAATTAAATTAGATATGTCATCTGTTGTAATAGATATGAATATCTATTTGAAAATTTTCAACAGCTCGATCGTCTGTCACAACAGATGTAAATGTCTATTTGATAATTAAATCAAATATGTCATCTGTTGCAACAGATATGGATATCTGTTTGAAAATTTCCAATAGCTCAATCGTTTATTGCAGCAGATTCTCTTGAAATTAATTTATGTAGAACAAGGGATGAGTGAATGAGTTCATAGGGCCAACTACAATTTTAATTGAGTCTTTCCAATTGCATGGTGTTGGTATTGCGTTCATCCCAATCCAAGCAGTCGATCGATCACCCTGAGTTGAAAAAATTCTCATTAACATAATGTTAAGCTACCACCTAAATTTATTTAGGTAGAACTAGGGATGAATTAATGAGTTCATAGGGCCAACTACAACTTCAATTGAGTCATTGCAAATGGATGGTGTTGGTATTGCGTTCATCTTGACCCGAGTCATCGATCGATCACTCTGAGTTGAAAGAATTCTCATTATCTTAATATTTTAAAATTTTTCTTTTAAAATTTTAAAAATTAATTAAGATTAATTCATACCAAATCAACAATTTCAAAACTTATCATTCTTTTCAAAAATTATAAATCAACCCATAAAAATTATCCATTTGCGGGAAAAACTTTTCCTCATTTCAAATCTCAAGTTCTCACTCTTCTCTCTTTCTCTCTCTCTCTCAATAATACAGATAACAACTACTCAACATATTTCTCAACCCTTCAAAATAGGTTGATTTTCTTCCTATTTTCGACCACATAGTTATTATTTTTGACTTTATTCTTGCTATGTCCGTCGCTTTCTCTATCTTTACAAGTAACAGAGTTTGAGAAGAGTTCAACATTTGTTCTTTATTCTAAAAATTAGGGCTTTTTAGTTAATTATGAAAAATAAGACTTTTAGTTGTATCATCTTTGAGAATGGGTTAACAATTTTGATCTTTGATGCTAAAAATGTAGGAAGCACCTGAGAAAACCCTAGTTTTTGTCACAGTGTTTTGTTGCCTGTCGTGGTATTATTGGATGGTGTTTGTGGTGTCGGTATTTGTGGTTTTGGTGGTGGTGTCGGTGGTCTTGGTGTTAGTATTGGTGGTAGTGATGGCGGTCTTGGTATTGTTGCTGGTATTGGTGTAATTGGTGGTGGTCTTAGTGGTCCATCTATTGCAATAGGTGCAAGATTTGTTGGGAGATATTAAATAGGTCTTCAAAGATATTCTCCATCTGTTCCAACTGATGGATTATCCATTGGAGTATTTTTTTTGTAATGTGGCGTATAATAATTTATTGCAATTTGTCTTACCTTTTTTTAAAAAAATTATGCAGACATCAAATGTTTTGTATTTTTTATTTTTCTATTGTTTGTAGTTAAAAGATGTCTCCCAAAAGAAGAGAAACTGAAACTGAAAGCGGATCAAATTCTTACCACCCAACAAGAAAGCTTAGAGTACAGATAGATTCAAAGGAACTTCCTGAACAATCTTACTCAGGGAAAAGTAAAGCTGAGGAAAGTGAGAACTCCTTCTCACCAATGGGGCATGAATTAATATCAAATACCCACATTGATCCTATCAAAACCATTAGTATCGACAGTTTTTGAGTTGTGATATCGATGGATCACCGTAAAGAATTAACTAATGATATTGTACTTAAATGTCAGTTGGGGAAACATGTTGATGAATTTAGGAGTATTATGAAGAATGAAAACTTAGATGAACTTTTTAAGAGGAGCGGATTTGCATACTTTCTTAAGCTGCATGAGGACCATACTCTCCATTTCCAAATGAGCATAGTATATGGTCTTCTCAAGCACAGGATCAAGTACGCAAGGGATTATAAAGATTCAAAGAAGGGCTAAAAAAGATAGATGAAATCTGGATCAACTACTGTGGCATGCCAGTTTGTTTTGGATTGAAAGAGTTTTCCATAATGACGAGTTTGAGATACGATCGTACAGAAGAACCTATCATCAAGGAAACACCCTCCAACAAATGCAACGGAAAAAAATGGGTTGTTGGCCATTGTTGTACGACATAGCTATAAAGCGAGGGATTTGATGGCAGATCTCAAGGATAAAAACATACCAAAGCACTACAGGGAGAAATTTTCCTTAGTTTGGTTTGTCCATTCCATTTTATTGGAAAAAGACATCAGGAAAGTCATAGGAGATGATTTGTTGGCGCTTGCTGGTGATTTTGAGAAATTCAACGATTATCCCTAAGGATATGAAAGTTACTACTTGACTATACAATATTTATTGAAAAAGCTATCAATAGGGATGATCACATTATACGGCTTTCCTTGGGCTTTCAGGGTAAAATTCATCACTACTTTTACTCATCCATTAATTTATATTCAATATAGTTTTATTATGACTTGTTTTGATTGCTTCCTATTTACATTTTTAGTTTTGGTCATTTGAAATCATTCCTCCCCTCCGAAAGCAGGTAATAGATTACCCAGATGAGGTTTCTCATCCAAGGATCCTTAGGTGGTTGGCTGCAATGAACAACCCAAAAATTAAGGAGGATGATCTCTTTAACCCTTCGGATGATGCAGTACATCTTATTTTAACTAAAATAATTTGTCTCAAAGAAAGATATTGAAATAGATGGTTAATCTATTACGATAGATCGGCCATCTATTGCAACAGATTACCCGTCAACTATAACTGTTGCAACAGATGGGTAATCTGTTGTGATAGATGATCCATATTTTGCAATATATTAACTATCTATTGCTCTGGTTCCCTGAACCCAACTCAACATATTACCCATCTACTGCAAATTATGCAATAAATGTGTAATCTGATGCAATATATTGTCAATCTATTGTGACATACAGATCAGCTGTTGTGGCAGATAGATCATCTGTTGCATAAGTTGGTTGTGTTAACATGTAACCCAACTGACTTCAAATTATTATTATATGATATGATTTAAATGTCTTCTATCTTTTTTAAAGGTTGTGCATTCTTACATCATGCCCACTGAGCAGGAGTCGGGGATGACTTCTTTTATTACTCTAGGTCTTGTTGATACAATAGAAAACCTAATGGTGGAGTTAATAAAGAAGGAATTGGCTGGAGAAACAGCCATAAAAATAGCAGTTAGGCAAGGTCAGCCTAATATTGAAGCTCTTCATGACCAACCTACTATAACAGATCCGCGTGATTCTTCTGGGGGCTTTGCTGGTGGAGTTGTTGGTGATGGTGAAAGTCATCCTGATACTGTTGCTGCTGCTGCCAATCATGATTATGAGCATGTTGGTGCTCAATAAAAAATAAATATGTTTGGAAACACCCCTTGCACAGGTCCCTCTCACCGCTACACCAGTCCCTCCCACCCTTACAATGGTCTTTCTTACCCTTGTTCACCCTTATGTTCTCATTGTAAATGCAAAATGTGCAAGGACAGAGAGGATAAACTCCTTAAAAAACTAGAGGCTATTGCTAAAGCTACTGAGGAGTTGAAATCCAAGAGAGGTATCATACCATCTAAGAAGATGAGGAAGCCATACACTTCTCTAGTGGTGGTTAGGAGGGCCAAGAGTTGTTGAAGTTCAGGGGCGGCTGAAGAAGGTGGACATAGACGCGGCACTTGGCGATGAGAGAAAGAAGGAATTGGAAAAAATCATAAAGGAAGAGATTGAACCTCCATAAGAATACACCATGCATTTCTTTTCCTCCAAAGACTTTAGAAGTATGACAAATATGTGTAAGTGGTACGTTGACAATATAACTTTACTTTTTATAACCTAGCCTTCAAATCTACTCCATAAAGAAGAAGCTACATAATAGATGTGTAATCTGTTGCAACAGCTGGGTATTCTATTGCAACATATTACATATTTGTTGCATAAGTTTCATTAGCTAAGTAATCAGTAAACTGATTCAGAGAACCCTCTGCAACAGAATCTTTCCATTGTATTTTTCTTCTTTACAATTACTAAACTATTTAAAAATTATCTTCTTATACCATAATATGTTGATGAAATTCTCTGCCTCATGAAGGGAAAGCAATTAGTGTACCTAGATGCTTATAATGTTGCCGATAGGAGAATGACCTCAACTTCTACAACAATTTCAAGGATACATATGATGATATCCATAGTCGAGTTGGACCCGGTGGCCAGAGATTTGATAAGTTAGTTTCTACATTCAAATGGGATGAAGACATGACCAAATATGTTAGAGGGAAGAGGCCATATCCATACGGCAAGAGCTGGACCAAGGCAAAGAGAATTTTTACGGTCATGAACAGGGAAGTCAAACATTTTCTCGCTGTTAAGACACTACTCAATGAGGGAAAGATTATGGTTTATGACTGTGACTTACCTGTCTTCAACGAGGACACATTTTTAATCCACGTGCAGCTACTCTTGAAGTTGTTCCCCAAGTTGTTGACACAGAGTAAGTTGATGGATCATTTGCCGACGGAAGTCTTGATGAAGGAATCATGAGATTTTGAAGGTCTAAATAAGAACATCCGCCTCCAAAAAAAAATAAAACTGATGCAGCGTACGAGCCATACTGACTTGTATACATCGAGTGTTTGTTGACCGGCACAGAAATGGTCGGTATGTGTGACGCCATTGTGGGAAAAAATGCAAGAGGTCTGGGCTTATGGGATACTAACTAAATGGTTGGAGCTCATGTATAAAGAAAAATATGTATAAAAATAGAGAAGAAAATGATAACAACTTTTTATTTCAATCCACTTCACTTTACTTTACATGTAGATTTTTTATGTCTGGCGAAAGTTGAATTTTTATAATGCAACAGATTGTCTCTGTTACAACAGATATAATACCTACTATGAAAGATTGATTATCTGTTAGAATAGGTTGGTTATTTGTTGCATTATGCATATGTTTCCCTATCTGTATGTCGCAACAGATATAAAATTTGTTATAACATATAATCTATCTGTTGCAACTGATAGGTAATCTATTGGAACAAATAAAAAAAGTAGGAAGACCTGTTATATAATTACCAGTAGATGACCTAACTAAATAGGTGGAGCCCATGTGTAAACAAGAATATGTACAAAGACAGAGACAAACACAATAATAATTTTTTATTTCAAGCAACTTCACTTTACATGTAGTGGTAATTTTTTATGTCTAGCGGAAGTTGAATTTTTATAATGCAACTGATTGTCTATCTATTGTAACAAATACAATGCTTGTTGTGACAGAATAATTATCCATTAGAATAGGTTGTTTATTTGTTGCATTATGCAGATATTTTCCAATATGTCTGTAGCAACAGATATACAATCTGTTGCAACATATAATCTATCTATTGCAACTGATAGGTGATCTATTGAAACAAATCAAAAAAGTAGGAAGACCTATTATATAATTTCCAGCAGATAACCTACATATTGCAATACATGTCTAAATCTGTTTCATAAGATATGTCGTCTATTGCAGCAGATGTATTATCTATTGCGATATTTGAATTTAGCATTCCATTTTAATTAACATGTTCAAAACTAAGGATTAAATTATATTCATAGACATCATAAAATTCATCGAATCCTTCAGAAATTACATGAAATAAGTCAATAAATAAATATAATGTAAAAAAATTATTATTGGTACAAATGATCTACTCTACAAATAAATCAACAAGTTAAACCAAGGAAGATATCTTATTACATTGACAGACTCGAGCTATAAAGATATGGACAAGTTGTTTTTCATCCAATGCTACGGAATTTGACTTTGGTCATCGTGTATCTTTAATGTTGCTTGCATACTATTTTTGAGCTTTCGTTTCTTTGTATTTCCATAAAAGAGCATCATATCTTTTACGGAGTAATCCGGTATCAAGGCCATCATTTGGTACTTGTAACCCATCGCTCAAATATTTGGCGTAAGCGAAAACAAAAGGACCGCAATCCCTGCGTTTTAAAAAAATAGATAATCCATATCTTGCAGTTCATGTAAGCATTGTGAAATTTACGAAAAAAAATCTAAATCATGATACTTATACTTACAGGATATCGATGGTTTGTTGAGAAATTCCTTCAATATATTGTACATCAAATGGATTACCCATTTTAGCCCAGTATGCTTCAATCATCAATCAATCAGTACGAATCTTTTGGTCCAAAAAGCCACTCATATCAAGGTAAGTAGGGAGATTTTGTCCAACTTTTATATCTTAGATGATGGCCTGAAATGTCTCCTTCGTGACATCGATTCATAAACTCGGATGTACCTCTCTTTTAGAATGACGACCATTAATACCCAATGGAATTCATCACCATAATTGATTGGAATGTACACTTCGTCGATCAAATGTCAAGGTAAGCCAGCTGAAATACTAAACCCTTTGATAATGTTGATTAAGCATTCCTCATTTTGGGAAACTTTCGGTTGTTTTTGACAATACCTATCATAGGCATTATTGATGTAAACTTTGAACAAACAATTATCTGTCATAAATCTGTATTATTCTTGTGTTTGCAACTTGGCCTTCTTTTGAAGGTAGTAAAAAATAACATCGATGTGCTGCACATATTATTAAACATTTCAGATTACGTGATACAAAAATTAATTCACAGATGCAATTAAATAGAGTATTAATTAATAGTAATATGTGTGTTATTTAATCCTCATTATTCCAGCATCTTTAGGGCTGTGACATCAAATAGAACCAATTCTTCATTTCGGGATGTGCAACAACAAAGTTGAATATATCAAAACCAAGACTCGATTTATTCACTTTGTAGTGTTCGTCCTTTTATTTTCTACATAATGATTTATATGTGTTAATGTCATGTTTTTACAACAAGAATTGTATCAATAACTATCTTTAAAATTAATTTATGTACCGGTCAAGATGATGCTTTAACAGCCCATCGGCAATCCATTCTAAATAGTCATTGATCAACTTTGTTAGTTTTTTTGGAGCCTCATCCAAGATGTTGAACCCTTCAAATGGGTAATTCTTCCGTTCTCCCAAACTGACAGGCTCCACTTTTTCTTCTTCTTTGGAAGTAGTTGATGGATTATCAACTGTGATATTATGCTCTTCAGCAGTAGTTTCTACTGGGACATACACTTAGAAAGATAGAATTGCCAATGCTAATTACAGATAAATAACAGATTGTCTATCTGTTGTAATAAATGAGTCTTATGTTGCAATAGATGGATCACCTATTGGGACAAATTCGAATAGGTAAAATAGAGCGGTATAATAATTTCAAATAGATAACCCATCTGTTGCAACATAAGGCTCATCTATTGGTACAAATTAAAACAATACAAAAACCTATTTAATTTGATGAAACAGACGAACATATGTTACAACAGATAACGCATCTGGTGCAACAGGTTAAACAATAGTTGCAATAAATATATATATATATATATATATATATATATATATATATATATATATATATATATTTGTTTGATAATTTTCAGCAAATGTATTATCTGTTGAAACAAATATGTGTCTATTTGTTTGTTGGAACAGATGATATACATTCACCTTCTTCAGCTCATGCTGCTCTCCTGTGGCCCTTGTACATTGAACAGCAGTGCAAGACAAAGACAGAGGCGTTGCAATTTTGCTTTTTTCAATGCTTGATGATGCCCAGGAAATATCTTTCCTTCTCCTCTTAGCCACCTTGATCTCTTGTGGAGTGTATGGATATGAAATCATCTTTGATGGAATGACACCCCTCTTAGATGTTATTTCCTTTCTAGAATCAATTAGTGCATTAATAGCCTAATCACTCCATCATGTTTCACCTTGCAGTCTTGACATTTGCATGCAGAACATTCACTAGAAAGAAAAAAATATGTAAAAGCAGTATGATCATAATCACAATGGCTTGTTGTTTCAAAAACAGTAAGAGGAGCCCCATTATCCCCAATAGCAGCACCACTACCACTACCACTACCATCATTAATAACAATACGACCACCCTCCAAAATTGTTTTTCTTGTGATGGTTATTGCTCCAAACAATTCCATTTTTATTCTATTAATGACCTTAGGGTCCAATAAAGTTTGTACAAATCATAAAGTAAGAAAAAATGGCATCTTCAACTCTTGATTGGTTGGAACAAGCCACGGATGGACAATCTAAAATAAATCATTACATATATTAGAATGATAATTAGATCATTCAAAAAAATTATTAATTAAAATAATAACTTACTTATAATTATACTTACTGCATCCTTCAGGGAATCAAAAATATCAAAAAAAAATTCATTTTTATCGATTTTGGACGACAACAATCTCAGAATTCTTGGAAAAGAAACTTCTTCCTGGTAGTTCACTTGTTGTCTCAATTAAGGAATGGCTTCAAATGCCCAAGCCTATAACATAACGCCAATAAATTAAAAGCATTATTGAATAAAAAAATGAATCCTATCATAATAAAAGAAATATTTACCGTAAAAGCCCATGGAAAGCCATATAAGTTTACTGTCTTTGGCGTTAATGGAGTCAACAAATATTTAACAATCATTTTGAAGCCTTTATAACCCCAAGGATAGTTGTTAAATGCCTCAAGATCCTCGGAGAGATTTATTAAATCGAGGCTTATGTTGTTTTTAACGTCTCTCACCCAAAGAATATTATGTACAAACCAAGCACAATGATTACTTGTGATTCTTTGAAAGTCTATTACCTTTCAACGCTTCTATCAAATTTTTGTTTTTGAAGCTTGGACCAGCAATGGACACCAGGTCATCACGATCACTCGACTTGCCTTTACCTTTTTTGGGTGTGTGGGATGATTTTTTTAGGGTTAGAGTAGGTATAACTTGAGAAGGAGGAGGAGGATAAGATCTTAGTCCAGTTACTATGGAAAACTCCTTCTAACCAAAACAAATAGGCATGCCACAGTAATTTATCCATACCTCATCAATCTTATCTTTTTTTTCATACATAAACCTATGCTTGAGAAGATCATATACCATTTTTATTTGGAAAACGAGCATTGTTGTCCTCCGGTAAATCAAGATATTTTCCAAAATAGCTTTCCCTGAAATAAGTATTTGGAAAACGAGCATTGTTTCCTCCGGTAAATCAAGATATTTTCCAAAATAGCTTTCCCTGAAATAAGAATCCAATTTTTGTTCTCAAAGTATTTTTTTGAAAGTTTCAAAAGATTTTCTCATGGCTGACTTAACCACGAAATCACCCGTTAAATCTGTGGCACCACCATACTGCATTCTCACAGGATCACGATCAATGCTAAAGGTTTTGACCAACTTCGATGGAAGGGCTATTAGCATTTGGATCATCTATTTTGAAACATTCCTTGTTCTTGTGTTCATTATCTTCTGCTCCTGATTGAGATAATACTTATAAAGCAAGCTCATAGAGTGATAGATTTAGCCTAGATTCTTCACTTGTTCCTTTACTTGGACTTGATTCGGTTTCTTTTCTTTTGGGAGCCATATTATCTTAAATTAACAGGAACATAAAATAGATTATAATTTATTAATGCATCATTAAAAAAGGAATAACAGTAAATCAAACATGCAAACAGTAAAATAATAGTTCCAACAGACCACACATTTGTTGCACCAGGTAAGTTGTCTGTTGCAACATATAACCGACCTGTTGCAACGGATGAGTAAATTATTAGAAAAAATAAAAATAGATCACTCATCTATAGTACCGAGAAAGTTATCTGTTAACATATAACCAACCTATTGCAATGGATGAGTAATCTGTTGAAAACAATAAAAATAGATCAATCGTCCATTGTAGCAGGAATGTTATCTGTTGCAACATATAACCAACCTGTAATAGGGAATAAGTAATCCATTAAAAATAATAAAAATAGATCACTTATCTGTTGCACCAAAAATATTATCTGTTGTAATATATAACCAAATTGTTGTAGCAGATGAGTAATCCATTGGAAATAATTATAATAGATCACTCATCTGTTGCACCAAGTTTGTTATATGCTGTAACAGATATCCTACCTGGTGCAATAGATGAGTGATCTATTTTTATTATTTCCAATAGATCACTCATCTGTTGTACCAGGTAGGATATCTGTTGCAGCATATAAGCAACCTATTGCAGCGGATGAGTAATCCGTTAGAAACAATCAAAACAGATCACTCATCTATTGCACCAGGAAAGTTATTCGTTGCAACATATAACAACCTGTTGCAGTGGATAAGTAATCCATTGCAGATAATAAAAATAAATCACTCATCTATTGCACTAGGTAGGATATCTGTTGCAGCATATAAGCAATCGGTTACAGTGGATGAGTAATTTGTTGGAAACAATAAAAAAGTCCATACATCTGTTGAAACAAAACACTTATCTGTTGTCAAATAAGTTATCTGTTGGATCAATATTATTTAGATTTCTTCCAAACAGAAGATTCATCTGTCGCAACAGATGAATGAACTGTTGTGTTCATCTGTTGCATCAGATGTTTCATCTGTTGGATCAGATTGTTTATCTGTTGCACCAGATGGTTAATCTGTTGCACCAGATGGTTAATCTATTGCACCAGATAGTTAATCTGTTGCATCATCATTTTTACCAAGAAAAATAATAAATCAATCCAGCAACACCAACACAACACACGCACACTAAGAACATCAACGGTAACCCAAAATCACCAACAAATTGAATCAACATTCGAGAACAAGAACTACAATAACAACAAAAAATTATATTTCACACCAAAAAGAGTAGAGAATAAATGCCAGAAATTAGGATTTTATTCTGTCCACATTTCAAATTTAAGCAAGAAATATTGAAATTATTAACCAATCTAGAAGAGAAGTTGGCTCAAGTCATAATTTTTTACCTGTGAAAGAAGAAATGGTACGACGAAGAACTCGAAGTTATTGTCGCCGGAGAAGTTGGCTCAAGTTCCTATGTTCTTCACATTGATTGATGGTTAAAATTCGAAAAAGAACAAGACCGGCTATTTGTCGCCGGAGCTTGAAGGAAGAAATTTTGTAGAACTGTTAGTTGGGAGAGAATTAAGAGACTATCTCGAGAGAAAGAGAGGAGAGAGATTGTTGATTTGGAGGAGAGAGGTGTGGGTTGATTTGTATTTGTAAAAAGATTAAAAAGTTTTAAAAATATTAATCAAGTCCACAATTAACTTAATCAAGTTTTGTAATTATGTTTGACCCTTTAAGTTGGTCAATGTCACCAATCCTTCATTCAAGACTTAAAAGACACCTTTCCTTCAATTTTTTCAACAGGCATCTAACGCAAGAAAATACATGTATGAGGCTAATACTATGAAAGACACAATGACCCCAGACTCTCACCAAGCCTAAACCTACCAAAAACAATCAAAACATAACTACCTACTAACCTTCTATCCTAATCTGAGCCCTCCATACCATTTTATCTAATGCATCTGTATAAAAAAGATCACAACTTTCTTAAAAACAAGTATTGTATGAGCATGCAACAACATTTACTAAACTGCCATAAAAGCAACAACATTACAAAAAACATGATTCATAAATCAAAAGAATTTAATATTTTATCCTAATTTGTGACCTCCATACTCTCCTATGTAATGCAAATATATAGAAAGAATCACAATTTTTTTAAAATGAATATACTACGGGCATGCAATAACAGTACAACTAAATTGCACATAAAAGTTACGACATCTCAAAAAACATGATTTATGCATCAAAAAGAATTTAACCTTCTATCCTAATTTGTGACCTCTGTACCCTATTTAATGCACTTGTATTTTAAAAAAACAAAATTTATATCTTTTTCCATGATAATAATTTGCATGATATCAAACGTTATAAAATAACTAACGTTACTCATTTTTTTGTCATAATCTATTAACAATTTTTACAAAAACTAAATATAAAAAATATAATACAATATTAGTTATGAACATTATAAAATAATTAAAAATAATACTCATCTTTTGTCATTATCTATTTATATTGTTTTACAAAAATTAACTATGAAAAGTAATATTTCTTATTTACGGACCTAAAATTAAGACTCTCGACATGAAATAAGGTTGATTTGAAATTGAAATTTTATTTTAACATAAAATTTAAATTTTTGAGTTGTATTTTCTCATAAACATGAAATAAGTAATTTTTCTCAAATTTTTATACAATCTATTAAATTAGTAAATCACGTTTTACCCCAATACAAATAATATGTCCTCTATATTATCAACATTAACAAAAGCACATTAGTTGACATCTGAAGAGCATTTTTTTTTTTTGGCTAAACGGGATAATATTATATATATTAGCAAATGCAGGAAATAGAGGAGGTTCCAGTGTTTATTACACCGTCAGCAGTGGGGGGATAGGGATCCCCAGAAGTAGCAAAATTATTACAAATGGAACTAGTAGATAGGTTTTCTAGAGTAGTTAACTTATTACAAACACTACGTTTAACTAGCTTGGTAGATAAAGTTCCTTAGAGATCCTGGTGCAAAACAGAGAGAACTTGATGTGGGAGTGTTGACAGAATTTTGACTGAAGGTTGTTGCATCTTAGTACCTATTTTTGAGAGGGAGTCTACCACACAATTAGCTTCACGGAAGTTGTGCCGGAGCACTGGATTCCTAACTTCTTCAGCAGCCACCTACAAAACCAAACAATAGAATTAAAAATTGGAGGAGCGTTGGTTAGTATCAAAAATAAATTAGTGGAATCAATTTCAATTTCGAGGGGGCGGAGATGTCTGTCATGAGCTATGCACAGTCCTTGAAGTAGGGCTAAGAGCTCTGAGTGGGCTATATTAGCAAACAATTTTTTCCCATAAAAACACCACAACCCAATCTCTATCAGTGTTACGAATGAGTCCGCCAATCCCATAGTGAGAACCTTGTTTGGGAAGGGAGGCGTCTTTGTTAAGTTTGAAGACACTTGGGAGGGGTTTGGACCATTGAATAGGGACTGGAATGTAAGTTTCAGGATAGAATTCACTATCCGTTAGAAGAAAAAAATTCGTGATATGATTTTTCATGAAAGAGGTGGAGGGGTAATTGGTGGTATGGTTATGAACGTTATTGTTTTGAGTGATCCAAAGGTTCCAGACAATGAAAGGAAGAATTTCCAGCCATTGATAGCGCTACTCAGGCAGACCATTTCTAGATGGGAGGATTAAATCGTTTAGCGCAAATAGCCAGTGGGCTGAGGTAAAGTTTAGTTGAGGGATGATTAGTCCAAGGTCTAGCCAAAATTTTTATGCTACGTGGCATTCTATGAAAATATAAAAAATAGATTCGCGTCTGCAATGAAAAATGGGGCACGAAGGACCAGTTACAATTTGATAGATGAGAGATATGTCATAGTGGGAAGGCAGCTGTGAGGGCATAGCCATAATAGAAACTTGAGTTTAGGCATAGTATTCAATTGCCAAATCCAGTCAAAAGCATAGGTGTCCAGGGGGAGAAATTTTATAAAAGGCAAGATAGATTTTGTGGAGAAGAGACCGTTTGGCGTGATGGACCAGTAAGGAATATCCAAAGTGTTCATGGGTAAAGCCATCTTTATGGAGGTTGTGTTACAGGATAGAGTCGGGCAGTGGAATGAGAGTTTGGTCCAGTCCCAATTATCAGTTGCCCAGAGATCAACAAGTTTAAGGTTTGCTTCAGCCCGAGTGAATGGACCATGGACAATGCTTCTAAGGGAAAAAGCATTTGGGATCCACCTATCAAAGAGGGCATGAATGGACTTTCCCAAACCCGTTTTTCAACCTATATGGGGGGGGAATAAAATTTACCACCTTAGAGGATATTTTTCTAAATAAAGGAAGAGGGGGAGCGGTTACAGTATGGTTAAACTTGTTAAATAGGGTAGAGGCCCGGAGGGCAGAGGAGTTGTTGAAGAGGATCCATGAAAGGCTGGTAAGCAAGGATATATTCTTAGAGTACGCGTCCACGAGCCCAAGGCCTCTGTGGGCTTTGGGGGTAGTGATTTTTTCCCAGTCAATGAGGTGTAATTTGTGTTTCTCCATCATGGAGCCCCATAAAAAATCACATTGAATTTTATGAATGGATTTATGAATAACGGCAGGGATTTTGAACGATGGCTTTAATATTATCAGGGCAATGTTTGCAGTAGAAAGCCTTTGATTTGGTGGAGTTGATGCGCTGGCCAGAGAGTTGACAGAAGTATTGCATGCAGCTAGCCATAGTTTGGATGGAAGAAGGGGTAGCTTTTCAAATTACGGTGAGGTCGTCAGCAAAAAATAGGTGAGAAAAGAGGGGGCCATTACGGGAGATAGAAACCACTTCCCACTGCAATATATCAACTTGATGATATATATATATAAGTAGAAAGTAATTCCATACAAAGGATAAAGATGTAGGGCAAATGAGGTCTCCCTGTCGGATACCATGAAGGGTTGGAAGTACTTCGTTCTAGAGTCATTGACGAGGACAGAGATGGAGCTAGTAGAAATACAATTCATAATAAGGGAAATAATATTGCTTGGAAATTTAAAAAATAAGAGAGTACGGTAGATGAAGGACCATTCCAAATGGTCAAAAGATTTTTCCAAATCCAGTTTAAGCATTAGACAACCCTTAGAAGATTTGATTTTATTCATATGGTTAAAGATTTCTTCCACCAGAATGGCGTTGTCACTGGCTCTACGCCCTTTGAGGAAATTGGTTTGGTGTGAACCTATGAGCTGAGAAAGAAAAGGCTTAAGGCAATTCACGATGATTTTAGTCACTACTTTGTAAATAGTATTGCATAAGCCAATAGGTCGGAAATTTTTTAAAAGATTAGCATTTTTAAATTTAGGAATAAGGCAAAGATACGTAGTATTTAAATCTTTTGGGATTGTATTAGTACGAAATATAGCGTCACAGCAATCAAAAACACTTTGCTTGATAATATTCCAATGGTATTGATAAAAATAGGGGTGAAGACCATCTGGCCCCGGGGCTTTAAAGGGGATAAAGGAAGATATTGCGTTGGTGATTTCGTAGTTTTCGAAAAGGCGATCAAAGATCGAAATGTCCAAACGGTGGAAACTAGTAGGAGTAGTAGGCAAGTGTTTCCTAGGTGAGGAAGCATGCTCCATGGAAAAATAGTATTGGTAATAGTTAAACACATGTTGGACAATTTGGTCATGACTCTTTATCCAATTATTTTGGTCGCCTTTAAAATGAGAGATTCTATTATTTCATCTTCGATTAATAACAGATAAGTGAAAGTATCGAATGTTTGCATCTCCATAGTTCATCTAATCAATATGGGACCTAAGTTTCCAATAGTCATCCTCAAAGCGTAAAATGTTATTGTAATCAATAGTGAGGGATTGTTCTAGGTTTTGGAGGAAACGACTAGTAGGGTAGGAGGAGGACTGCTGGATGCCGTTCAGATGAGCTAAAAGTCTACATTTTTTGTGGAAAATGTCACCAAAGGTGTTTTTGTTCTAAACGATAGCTTCGTTCATAAAGAAATAGGTGGCATCAAGAAGGTTCCTATCAATCCAACACTTAGTCATAGACCTTTAAAGGAAGGGCGGTGGATCCAAAATTTCTCAAGCCAAAAGGTTCTAAGAGTCCGAAGAGTTTTGGAGGAAGTAATGTTGTGTAACACCCCATACTTTTACCTAACTTAAATTCATTCCAAAAATGTTAAAAACTTACTTTAAAGATGAATACACTTTTATACATGTGAAATTTTCACGATTTTGACTTTTTATTGTGTGGAAAATTGAATAAGATTTCTATCGATACCAAATTCACCCAAATCCAACACTCGGATGAAGAGTTAGAGTAATTTTAGTATGAAAGTGTACCACCTGAGCCATCACCGCATCGCGAAGCCAGCCAAAAGGCTCAATTTTAGAATTGTCTTTTTCCAGTGTTCCAACGCGATACCACCGTGTCGCGGTGAGCTTCCAGGTCACGTCCAAGGTGGCAACACAATTATACCGCATCGCGCCTCCATGCAATTTTCTAGTCGTCATTTTCCAGTGGACTAGCGCGATAGTGGCACGTCGCACTCGGGGTCCAAATCGGAAAAATTTCACAAAAAATTAAAGTCGTACCTAGGGTTAAAACAGTCTTTTTCCTTGATTTTGTTCTGCCCAAATATGAGATTTAAGCCCTAAAAACGTGTAAAACCCTTCATTATTCACTTTTCCCAAAATCAAAAGGTATTTTTCTCTCAAAAGGCAAAAACCCTAGTTCAAGAAATCAAGGTCAATCCCAAGAATCTCTCCAAAAACTCCAAGAAACTCACGAATTAAGGTATGTTAGATGTTCATCCATGGATCTTTACCTTCCATGGAGCCCAAGAATCCCTTTTCAAAATACAAGATTTATGATTTATGATTTCCATATTTGAATTAGATTGAATTTATGTTCATGATGTTGTTTGAGTTTTAATTCATGATTTAGATTACAAGCTCCAAGAATTGATTCTAGTATGTGTTAAATTACATGGTATTCATGATAAACCCTTCAATTTGCAAGTTAATTATTGCAACCATGTTAACCCTAAGTGATTATGATTTAATGAACCAAGCATGCTTCCCATGTATTTGATAAATTATTTGTAGTAATGAAATAATGTCATTATAGCATGATAACATGTATTCCCCATTCATGTACAAGTTAATGCATTACAAGTGTTTGATGGAATGTCTCTATGAATGAATTATGACCAAGTGAACATTATTATGTTATTCATGATTATGCTTTGCTTTACTTTTCAAACTATCGAGTCCTAGGGGTATTTAATACCCGACAATTTAGTTTTTTATCTAGAGCTAGTGTCAATTACAGAATAGTATCAGTCATGTCATGATCAGTAGTACTCTCAGTCCATTATAGAACTCAGTAGAACTCAGCTAGTTACAGAACTTAGGAAAAGTCAGTAATCTCAGTATCAGTCCAGTCCAGTTCAGTATACTCAGTTCAGTGTCTTTCAGTTGGGAGTAGGATTCAGCATCGAGTAAGCCTAGGGTTGGGGGCACACCGGTTAGTCAGGACAAGGTCCCTAGAAGTAATCCCTAAGTTCCAGAACTACGTAGCCAGCGTTGGTTATGAGATGTCACCTATTAGATAGGACTAACATACTCAGGGATCACCCACTAGTTTAGGACTGATCTCAGGGGTCACTCATTAGTTAGGATTGACTCCACATCAGTTGTCTTTACCCATGGCCCAGTATTGACACCCTTCCAATTGGGATTATAGATTGGAACCTATCTCAGTTATATTCTCTTATTTGGGGAATATCGGTTATATGATTACCTCCCACAGTTTTACTTTCAGTCTCAGTCTTCAGAATAGAACTCAATTTAATTCTACAGAATTAGGACTGTCAGATATAGTTACTCAGTTATCAGTAATTAAGGTTATCAGTGATCTCAGATTATTAGTATATTCAGTTATCAGTTATTAGATCCAGTTCTAGTATACTCAGTTACAGTATGAATAGTATGTTCAATAGTTACAAATCCTCCATGTATGCTAATCCAGCTCTTGCATATCATTTAGTTAGTTATTGTTCATCCATATAAACCCATGAATTCAGCCTTACCTCATTTAGCATACCAGTACATTCCCACGTACTGATTTCATACCTGTTTCTTGCACTACGATATTTCATATCATAGGTTTGGACGCTCAGGTTCCTGACCGTGCCTAGCAAGATTCAGCCAGCAGTAGCAGATTTAGCAGTGAGTCCTCATCTATTGAGGATATGCTTGTATTCCAGTACTTCAGCTTAGCAGTATTTTAGTGGAAGGAGTTAGTTGGGGGATTGTCCAATCAACTTCCATTTTCAGACAGATTCAGTTAGAGGCTTTTCAGACAAGACTTTTTAGATAGTATTTCAGATTCAGATGTTATTATTTATTATAAGTATTTTAGATGTTTTGAACCTTATGGATTTCAGCCCATTTTTCTGCATTTATTTTAGTATATTCATTCAGTGCTCACAACAGATATCATTCATGGGTTAGCTTATGCTCTTTTGGGGTCATAAGCACCGTGTGATGACTAGGGGGTAGTCCTGAGTCATTACATATTGATAAGTAAACGGGAGTAGTTGGAGAGGATTTTTGGAAGGTGGACAATTTTTTCGCTAGGGTAAAGTTGAAGCCACCTTTCGTTGGCAAAAGTACAGTCTAATCGTTCTAAGATCGGTTAGGAGGAATGATGCTTTTTACACAAGTTAGACCAAGTATATTTGCTGCCTTTAAACCCGAGATCATGAAGCTGACAATTATTTATGCATGACCAAAAATGAGTACTCCTATTACGGTTAATACTAAACCCCCCCCCCCCCATTTGTATTGTTGGCAGAGGATTTCATTAAAATCATCGACAACTAACCATGCACCATCAACAGAACTTGCATGCTTAGTTAAATTTTGCCATAAAGCTGATCTTTTAGCAATGTCAATACTAGCATAAATTGTAGATAAAAACAAAAGGTTGTGGAGGGTAATACCTGTATCATAGCATGCATTTCTTGATCAGTACGGTGAGTGTGGGTAACATGCACAATGTGATAATTCCACGTAAGTACCATCTCCCCCGAGTGACCCACACCAGGAACCTCAAACATCTCATCAAAGGTAAAAATATCTTTAAAAGGAGCATAGTTTACCATTTTAGTTTCGAGTAAAGCGATGAGACCCGAATTATGATTCCTAATTAATTATTTAAGGTTCATATTTAAGGTCTCATTGTTCGCACCCCGAGTGTTCCATACGACAAAGCTTGTGTCTTATTCTATGAGAGAAAAAGGGATGTTTGGAAAAGGTTTATTGACTGCCTTCGGAGAGGAGAGGGGATTCGGCTTCATTATTGGAGCCATAATAACCACATTCTTCGCTAAATCTTGATGAAGGAGCACTTCTTCAGATTGATTGGACAATTGTGTATGTATTTTTTGTCTTCTTGTTCTGGAAAAACCATAAGGGCGGTGTATTTGAGAGTGGATATTTTGGTGAAGGCGGTTCTTAAGAGTGGGTTCCTTTCTTGATGTTGAAGTGCCATAGATGGGGTTTATGGGAGAATTTTAGAGTTTGGTGGATAGTGGGATGAGGGGGAAGGGTTTTGTGGGTTCCAGCAAAGAGTATGAATGAAGGTTGGATGATCTGGGGTTACTGGTAGGGGTGGGCGTTCGGTATTTGGTTTGTTATTTTCAAATTTAGGATTCGTTAATTTGGTGATCGGTATTTGAAAGTAGATACCACATACCATACTTATAAACATCAATTCGGTAATTCGGTAATCGATAAATTAAACTTCAGTTTGGTACGGTTTTTGGTATTACCATATTAAAGTTGAAATTGTCCAAATGTACCTTTAAACTTCAAAGAGTATATTTAATACAAACCCTATTTAGTATTCCTTTTGTTGCTTTTTATGAATATATTACCAAGGTCCAAGAGAGTCTTTGGGATTGACTAATACAATTGTCTTTTGAGTTGGTTAGACATATCATATTATATATATATATATATATATATATATATATATATATATATATATAAATTGATATTCGGTAAATACCGAATACAAAACGGTATTAATATCTTTTACCAAACTCAACCCCAAATATCAAAATATTAAAATTTTACTCCCGAATACCATACCGAATTACCGAATACCAATTACCAAATTTTTTGATTTGATTTAGTAATTCGCTTTTCGGTATTTTATGTCCAGCCAGAGTTACTGGCATGGGTTGCCACGGAAAGAAAATGGGATTTGTCAAGATCAGTTCTGGGGTAGTGAAGAACGGAGTTTGTGCTATGTTGTGCATGTTGGGGAAAGGGCTCATGAAGTAATAAAGGTTCCACAGCCCCTGCATGATGTGCAGGAACCCTAGCATTCCTGATGGATTCATGGGGTTTGCTAAGTTTGTGGACCACATTTTGTTGACAAAGTTTTCTAGGGAAATCCTCATTCCCTCCGTGATTAGTTGAGCAAGTTGACATTTGTTTTGCAAAACAATCATGGAATGAGTCCGGTTGATGTTGAGGGAGAATATTGTTACATGTCCTCGTAGCCCTATTTCCAGCCACGACAGAGGTTGGATCGGTAAGAAAAAAGGTGGTGAAGCATAGACCAGTGGAGAAGGGGAATTGTTCAGGTTGGGTCTGGTCGTTAGGACGGGGCTGAGGGAAGTTAGGGTGATGCTTTGGTGAGGAGGTAGATGAGGGTTCGCCATTTCCTGATGAAACAGAGGAGGAATGGAGAAGAATATTAATAAAATGGTTTAGTGAAGAAGATGGAGTAGTATCTGGGAGAGAAGATATGAATGAGGGTTGATTGGATAATAGGGTAGCAGTAGGGGTGGTGTAAAGATTTGTTGGTTGTTTACCTGCACAAGTAACAGCCTCCACTTGGCCATCTCATTGCCCAAATATTCATACATGCAGAAAGGGAGGAAGTCATTGGTTGGGTGATAGGAAATATCTTGGGGGGAGTGGGAAGTGCAAAAAGAATGTTGGAAAGGGTTGGCTAATTTATTTTGTAGGGCCTTACACTAATGAATATTAATCTTATTTTGATGATATATTAAGAGAAATCGAACTATTGTTGCTAAAAAGTTTGAATTTAACCATGATCTAATACTTTGATCAACTAGCACAGCATTCAATGATTCCTCTCAAACTTGATATTACTGCATATTTATTAAAAAAATTATATAATCTTTTGATTTATTTTTAAAAAAACAAAATAAATAACAAACGAACGAGAAAGAATAGCATAAAGAATAATTATATTTTTATTCTATAAAATAAAATAATAATATATAATTTTTGCCTCAGCTTTTGATCCAAAGAGACGTTAGAGAGTGTCTGTTTTTTTCTTTTTCACTATAAAAAAGGAAAGTAGCTCAATACTTTTGTTTTACCTTTTTTTTCATTAATTATGGTGTATTCTAATTTTTCAAATTGCAAAAAAGATTAGACAGAGTAATGAATATTAATAGTTTGTTGGGCTAGATTTAAATTAATTTATTTTGAAAAATATTTTTTTAGAAGTGCTTATAGTTTAAAAATATTTTTTTTTAGAAGTGAGAAGCAGTTTGTGTTTTGCCAAAACATTAGAAAATACTGTGCAATAATTATTATTTGGCCAAACTTTTTAAAGTGTTTTTAAGTGTATTTTTTAAAAAAAAAAAATCTTTAATAAGTGCTTTTAGGAATATGTCATTTCTTTAGCTTATGAAAAGTTGTTTTTCCTACTATGCAAAAACACTTATTTTCTTTCAAAACTTTGGCCAAACACCTCATTTTTTCTTAAAAAAAAAAATACTTTTAGAAAAAATATAAACTTGGTCAAATAGGCTATAGATCAAGCAAAATTTAATAAAAAAATATTAGAAACATATAATAATACTAAATTAAGTATATTTTGATATAGCAAAATAAGAAATAAATAAGTAATGTCTAGTTCAGGTAGGATATAAGATCGAGCACACAATAATCTTAAAGAGTGTGTATTTCACTTTAAAAAAAATTACAAATAAAAAAACATGAAAATTCTATATTTGTCACATTCAATTTGTTACTTGAAATCGTAAAACTGAAAAGAAATGGATAATTCTACTAATATATTATCAAAATGAAAAGGCAATAGACAATTCTTTTAATATACTCATCATTTTGTAAGTTTATTTATATATGATAATTTTTCGTTCATGTATACACTAATTAGGTAAACAACTACTACTATAACAAAATATTTTGATCTGTGCGTAAACAAGATGAAATATTTTAGAGTCAGTGATATATAAATAAACTTTTCGAATGTTAAGAAAAAATCAATTATAAGAAGATTCTTATGTCTTTATTATTTTTATGCATGGTATTTTCTATTTAGTGTCAGTATCATTTTCTCATTGTTATAATGTGATATTCTATCAAGCTTCTGGAATATAAAAAAGAAATCTTATTTGAATAATGCAGTCTGATGCCCTTTATTAATATTTTTCTTCCCGACATAAAATTTGTGCTTATGTGCTCATATATTTCTTGGGAGTGTAATATATTTTTGTGTGGTGTGCTATTGTGTTTATGTGATGGTTGAAAATGGGAACGGGAAGTTACTCATACATGAGGTAGGGTGGGATTAGTTTTGGTTAATTTTTTTTTTTAATGAATTTGAATGTTATGATTTTTATTGGTCAACAACAACAACAACAACAAATCCAGTGTATTCCCACATAGTGGTGTTTAGGGAGGGTAAGATATACGCAGTCCATACCACTACCTACGAATAAGTAGAAAGGTTGTTTCCGATAAACCCTCGGCTCAAGATAAGGAATAATAAGCAAATCCGTAATAAATCATGGAACAAACGCCACCCACAAGGAAAATATAAGGAGTAGTAAACAAGTTTGTAATAAAGCATGCAACAAGGTGGCATAACAAGAATAATACACCTACCAAATAGTGCTCTACCCCAACGACCCAAACTGGAACTAACCTTCTATCCTAATTCGCGTCCTCCAGATCTTTCTATCTAGGGTCATGTCTTCAGTGAGCTATAACTACTTCATATCTCGCCTGATCACCTCTCTACAATATTTCTTTGGCCTACCCCTACCCCGCCTGAAACTATCCAAATCTAGCCTCCCATACCTACAAATCAGGGAATTCGTGCCCCTCCTCATCACGTGACCGAACCATCTCAATCGAACTTCCCGCATCTTGTCCTCCACCTAAGCCACTCCAACCTTTTCCTGAATAGTCTCATTCCAAACTCTATCACCCCTAGTAAGCCCACACATCCAATGCAACATCCGCATTTCCGCTACCTTTAATTTTTGAATGTAAGAATTCTTGACTGGACAACACTCCGCTCCATACAACATGGCCGGACGGACTACCACCCTGAAGAATTTACCTTTAAGCTTGGGATGCACCTTCTTATCATACAACACTCCCGAGGCGAGCTTCCACTTTATCCATCCCGCCCCAATACAGTGGGAGACATCCTCGTCAATCTTTCATTCCCCTAAATCATAGATCCAAGATACTTGAAACTATCCCTTTTACATACCAACTGGGATTCCAACCTTACAACCACCTCATTTTCCTACCTCAAGTCATTAAACTTGCATTCCAAATATTCTGTCTTGCTTCTACTCAACCTGAGCCCTTTAGACTCAAGGGTCTGTCTCCACACCTCTAATTTATCATTCACACCTCCCCGCATCTCATCGATCAAAACTACATTATTTGCTAAAAGAATACACCAAGGCACCTCTGCTTGAATACGCTGCGTCAACACATCAATTACCAAAGCAAACAAAAATGGACTAAGAGTAGATCCCTGGTACAACCCTATCAAGACAAGGAAATGCAATAAATCTTCTCCTGCTGTCCTCATCTGGGTCTTAGTCCATCATACATGTCCTTGATTGCTCTGTTATACACCACCGGGACCCCACTCGCCTCCAAGCATCTCCAAAGAACCTCCCTAGGGACTTTGTCATACGCCTTCTACAAGTCGATAAACACCATATACAAATCCTTCTTCCTTTCCCTATACTATTCCGCCAATATCCGCACCAGGTGAATTGCCTCCGTTGTTGAGCGTCCGAGCATAAATCCAAATTGGTTCTCCAAGATAAACACTATCCTCCTCAATCTCAACTCGATCACTCTCTCCCAAATCTTCATAGTGTGGCTCAATAACTTAATACCCCTATAGTTGTTGCAACTCTGAATATCACCCTTGTTCTTATATAGAGGGATCATAGTACTCCATCTCCAAGCCTCAAGCATTTTCACCGACTTAAAAATACCGTTAAATAACTCGGTCAACCACCTTAAGCCAGCCTCGCCAAAAAACTTTCAGAAATCCACAAGAATCTCATTAGGCCCCATCGTCCTACCCCTACGCATCCTACGAACGGCCTCTCTGAACGTACTACAAAAAATACGTCTAATTGCAGGGGTTTATTTGCAGGGGTTTTTTTAACCGCCGCAAAATTATATGAAATACTGGGGGTATTTACCCATCACTAACATTTATATATTTTTGGGGGTTATAAACCCCCGCTATTCATCAAAATATATTTGCCCACTATTCATCAAAATAATAGCGCGTAACTGGCCTCTATTTTACATAAAAACAAATAAATAATATTTTTCATCAAAATATAGTTGTAGGGGTTATAAACCCCTGCTATTCATCAAAATAATAGCGCATAATCTGCCTCCATTTTATTTTACATAAAAACAAATAAGTAATATTTTTCCCCCACAATTCATTTCATTCCCCTCTTTACTTTCTCTCTTTACCTCTCCTACAAAAAACTCTATTTCTCTCTTTATACTTATAGAGAGGCAGCTGCATGTTGATGATTCTACAGGTGCTGATGATTCTAGAGGTTGAATCTATACTCAATTTCTCTCTCTATGTTGATTGTTTAGTATTTTTCTACCTGAATTTATCTTTTCCCCTTTTAGTTAAAGGGATTATGTATATTACAATCCCCTATTTCCCCTTTAAAAGATGATGATTGGAAAGCTAATATGGTCTAAATAGGTTGTACTGAAATTAAACTTGCAATATTTAGTTTTAATTACAAGTTCTAACCCTCCACTGTAAAGTTTTGCCTTGAGAGCATGTATCAACACCATCAGTGGACTGAGAGAGTGAACCATTTTTGCTACACAACTTTTTTATCTCGTTTTACAAGTTCCTTGTACTGTGTTTGCATGCCAAACGGATGTCATCTAGCAGCAACCATCACAGTTTGGTTTATTATTCAACTCTACACTTGTGCTATGAGATTCATGGATCTTAATGTTAAAAATAACTTCTAATCCAATGTGGAAATAATAATTTCAGAAGGATGTTACATGTTTTGCATGATTTATGTTTATCAAAATGTTGCGCACAATTGTCCTATCCAGGTGAACACTTGTGTTAGTTTGGTGTGTAAATCTTAATAATCGTTGGGTATTTGATGGGTGGAATTTAGATATACGTGAAAGAATTAGATCAGGGTACGGTTAGAGTAAAAGGATAATGTTGAACTTTCTTTGCTTGTTTCTGTTTTGTTCTGAATGTCTTTCTGTACTAACTTCTTTTTTCTTGGATAAATTTTTCCTGTATTACTACAAGTGAAAGTTTCAGTTACCATTTGCTATTGAGAAGTTATTTTTATGTAATGAGGATGTTTGTGTTCAGGGTAGCTTTTTCACTAGTATAAATGTTATCCATAACCATAATTCTTAGTTAGAGATTTGGGAGAACTGAATAAATTAATCTAATGCACAGTTAGCATGTTTTGGGACTTCCGTTAATGTATATATAGTTTCTCACATTGAAAAAATTAAGATATATTGATAAGCTTTTAGAATGTATTCTTGTTGGGTTGTTAGCAATAAAATCATATCCATATTGATTGAGGTAGAGTTGATTGTTTGAATGAAGAAAGGATGACCTTTTCTTGTCAAAGCTAATTATATTGCAGCAGTCAGTTTTTTAATAGGTCCTATTTTGTGTAGGAACCGGGTATCTCACAACATGTTTTGCTCTGATGGTTGGACCACAAGGTCAAGCTGTGGGGGTGGAACATATACTAGAATTGGGTTTTATGAATGGGCATTATAGTAATTTTAAGCTATATTGCAAATGAATGGTTTGCAGTGACTAAAAATGTGGAGAAAGATTTTTCTCTTGGTAGGTAGGAAATTATAATTTTTCTAATGCTGGAGGGCTCATTGTGTTGTCATAGCTAATTCATTTAGTCTACATCCTTTAAAACTCTCTGTTCGAATAGGTATTATCATCTTTTTTCTTTTTCTTCAACAAATCTCTACTTTTTCTCCTTACTTTTTGGCAACTTGATTGTTCCTAATGACTATTTATGGTGAAGAAACAGTCACCATTAGATTTTAGGGTCTGAATTTGTGTTAATCTCCTATATATTTTCAGTTGAAATGGTATGGAGTCGACTGTATTCCTTACAATGAATACATTTTTTAATAATTTACTCATCCGTTTTGTATTACTTGATAAGTTAGTAAAGAATAAAGTTTCAATTTGAAATGTTAGTACTGCACATAGTCAAGATGTAAAGAGTGATTCAGAACTTGAGGAAGAAAGAAGATAAAGCCTCTACATATTCAGAGAAAAATGAAGTTGGATTGTGCCCTATTTCATTTTAAATGTAGAATTCTAAATATGAATTTAAAATGTAGAAGTTAGTACTACTGGTGTTCCATTGCTTTGATGACATCCACTCGTCTAGCTAATTCAATGTCTCTTCTATTTCCCTCTTATTTGTTTCTTCACTACCACCATCCATCTCATCCAATAACTTGATTTTGAAATGTGTAAAAGATAGTAATTGAGTACTTATTTCTTGAAAGGATGTGAATAGTTTGATTAAGAGATACAGAGATTAAAGTTGAACCTGTTGAGTAAACACATGAGCAAGGGATTTTTCTCGTTTTGAAGAAAGTTTCTTTTCTGGCCTGTAACATTGATTCTAGCTCAAGAAGTGATCTCGGGCAGTCCGTCCAATCATCCGTAATGGAGCTTCCATCTCTAGACTGTGCGGAGTATAAAATTTTACTGTTAGAAATTATACGTGAATGTTGTTTATTACCGTAACTAATTAGGTGAAAAGTAGAACTCACTCTATCCTTCTTGTCTCAGATGTCATGGAGATATTTAGAGTCCCATAAAAAGAAGAAAGACTTTAGGACAATTAGAAGTAAAAACTCTTTTGCTGGTTACTGAGTTCATGAAAGCAGTTATGCTAGGACTATGTTTAAATGACTTTTGTGATGAATCAATTCTCTGCCAATGTCATGGAAATGACAATACTTTTATGGTGATTTTGAGTTATCAATGGCAACTAAATTAACTACTCTTGTATTTTAGTTCAGTTGTAGTTGAATTCAATAGTTGGTTACATGAAATGTTAATAACAATGCCTTTATATTGCAGCAGTTTAGTGTTCAATGTCAATAATAGTTCAATGTTTCATTTCCTAAAGGGTCACCAGATTTAGTTGCTAGTTCAAGGTCCATAATGAGGAACTGTTCTACCATTTTCTTTCTATAGTAAAAGTGAAACACACTACAACATAATATGGTTTCCCAGAAATAAATATAAATTACATCTTCCCCAAATCTTGGGCAGCTAACAATTTGCATTGATTATGCAGCTTGTTTTAAATTCTGAGGTTTGATTGCATACACAACCAATAATGTCCTTCGCCTTTGAATTGGAGATTTTCCAAAAAGGAAAATTTGCAACTGCAAGTGATGAATAACATTTTTTTATGAGGTACAACTTTATAGGACACTTTGTAAAGGTAATCCTTGCATTTTGGGCTACTTGCTACAAATTAAAATGGGAGCTAGAAGCAGGAGGTTTTGACTAGATTACAATGGTCTTACATTCATCTAGCAGAAGTGCATGAAGTTGTTGGGTTTATTAAGAAAACTAAGTTGGTTATAAGTATGGAAAACTTAACACATTCATTCCGGATAGTTTTATGTTACAAGTTTCTACTAAGAACTAATCTAGTTGATTGTCTTTCTATTGAGACTCCGTCCCTGTGAACTAGTGATTGTGTGAGTTCGGCTGAGAATGCTTTGGGCTCTTGCTTCTCACCTTTTTCTTCTTAGTTAAATACTAAAGCATTGAAAATATTTTGTATGTTTTATCTTAAAATGAGTCTAACAGGGTGGGTTTTTAAAATTAAACTAAAATATGCGACAAATAAGAAAATGATATGTGGCTTTTTACAAGAACCAAAATATTGACTTGAGTTTCCATCCATTGACCGTTAACTTGAGGGTATTTTAATACTTGAAATTGATTGAGTAGTTTAAAACTGTAACGTGGAGTAGTTGTTGATTGATCTATTTACATTTATCATGATGCTTTTAGTTGTTTTTAGTTATACGCAAATATAAATATTTTATAATAAGTACTGAAAGTTTATCTAATTGATTTTTATACTTTGCATTTTTATGTAGCCAAGTAATGCGGCCAGTGGACCTATTTCGCCCATGGATGCAAGGAGACCACGTGATGATTGTGATCATAATGACAGTCATTGATTTCATTGCAAATTGTCTTGGATATTCAAGTATGTCTTTGGAGTGAATCTTAAAACACTAAAGCTTTTGTGTTTAAATTTGATTTTGAAGATACTACTTAATGTTGAAAAATTGGAGTTTGAAGATGTTAATGTTGAATATTTAATTTTGAAGTTTAATGTTTAATGTATTTTTGACATGTTTTTCAATTACAATATTTAATTATTCATGTTGTGTTAATGATATATGAATTGAACAAATATTGGATTGTAGGTTATGCCTAAATGAATAATTAAATTTGAGCTAAACTTAGAATTTATAATTAGTAATTGAAATTAATGGGTCTCACTAAATTCTTAAAAAAAAAATGAAAAAAATAGCGGAGGTTTTAAACCGCCGCAACTTGTAACACTAATTTATTTTTGTAAAAAAAAATAAAAAAATAGCGGCGGTTCTAAACCGCCTCAACTGGTGAATAAATTTTATTATAAAAAAAGATTAACAGGGGGTCAACCGCCGCAAATTAATTGTGGCGGTCAGAAAAAAACTGCCGCAAAGTGTTTGTGACAGCTCGTATTGTGGGGGTTTTGGGAACCCCCGGAAATAAATTTGCAGGGGTTTTAAACCCCCGCAAAATGTAAAAATAACCCCAGCAATTTGACCCCTTTTTTGTAGTGACGGCCTCTCCGAAAATTAAAGACGAACAATAACATTCAGTTAAAAAAAGAATCATTATAAATAAAACTGAAGATAATTTAAAGTTAAATAGATTATTTTAACAATTTTGATCAAATTCAAAAAAGTAACCACTTACAATAAAAATTACTTCTTGCCACGTTGTAGTTTTATTCTAGAAAATTTAGGTTACGTTAGTTTAGGATTTTTTTTAAAGTTATTTGAAGGATTTCTTAAATAGTTAATTTCTTAATTTAAAATAAAATAGGTTGAAAATAATTAGATACAAAAACAGTAACTAATTATACAAATTCAAAATGATGTTGGGGATAAAAGCTTGCTTTTATGTATGATAAATTCATACATATCTTCCCTATGATAATTTATCATTATGCATGAAAAATAGGGCATGTAATAAATTTTAATCTTAGCAATATAGGTGCTGCATTGGATCTTTGGCTATTGAGTGTTAATATAATGTCATGTTGTACGTTTATGTGCATATAATTATATCGATATCGAAGTTTCTTGTAGGACGTTTAAATTAACTTATTTTTAGATGTTCATAATTTTTAATATTTAAAGGTGTTTGACAATAATAGAAATCTTCACAATGAAATATTCAGATAAATAGAACACAAAAACTGACCTTATAATTGCTATGATGAAGGGATCTAAAAACAAACGCCTCAAATATAATGCAGTTGATCACGACCAATTGCTTTATAACATATCTTTTTAACTGCATTCATTTCTCGATGGATTTGATCACTTGCATCTCAATTTATTGTGATAAGGCCAAATCATCAAGTTACTTGGTCTAGTGAGTTACATGGGGGTTTGGGCCACAGGTGACAAAAGAGTTTTAAAATGAGGTGTAGGTAACACAAGTCTGAATTATTAGGTGGAGATGACAATTACTTTATTATGGATTAAGAAAGTTGAAAAAGTTTGAAAATAACCCATAAGTTTTTAAATTTACACTTTGATCTAAATGTTAGCCTATATAACCGAAAACGGGGGGGAAAAGACGTCTTTCTCTCTCTTCTCACCCATTGTTGTTTTCTCTCTCTTAGCGATTTTTGTTGTTCATTGTTGCTACTGCTTCATTCATCATCTTCTGCTTCATTATCATCATCTGTTACTTCATTATCATCTTCATCTTGTTCTTGTTGACCATTTATTGTTGTTGGTACAGCTACTGTTGCTATTTGACCAATTTCTTAGGTCAAATTTTGTTTCTAACATCACTTTCCACTTTGGCATTACTTCATAGGCTACGTTGGTAAGTCAAATTATAATTTTTAGTTGAATTTGTCATCTGGGTAACTGCTATTGTGTTGTTGTTTTCCAACAATGGTAGAACCCAATCATGAATCCAACATAAAATCCATCTGTTTAAACAGATAAATCATCTATTGCGACAGATGAGACATCTGTTTCAATGGAAGACTGATATATTGGATTCATGTTTAAACAGATGGGTCATTTATTGCAACAACTGACATATATATTGTAACAGATTAGTTACCTGTTGCAACAGAACCTGAACATGATTCCAACATAGGTTACAACAGATTAATAACCTGTTGCAACAGGTAAGTCATCTGTCACAACAGGTTAATTATTTGTTGCAACTGTCACTCATCTGTTGGAATCATCTTCAAAGGTGATTTAAATATAACATCAATTTCAACAGGCGATTCATCTATTGCAACAGCTATTCAGACCCGTAATATGAATCCTAATAGGTAAGAATCGGTTGCGACTCATCACTTACCTGTTGCAACAGATAACATATCTGTTGGAATTCATTCACGGCACTATGAAATCACTATCAACTTTTTTTAACAAATGACTTTATTTAGGTACCACTAATGGAGGGATTAATAACAATAGGGGTGGATTGTCATGGTCAATGGGTCGAGAAGAGCAATCGATATGTATTGCATTGGAAGGAGGGTGAAATTCTAGAGACGATAGCTATGACAATCCAAAGTAATATTTTGTATGATGATTTTGTGAACTTAATCATCAGCTTTTGTGAACTGAATTGTCAATCAGAAGAATTCGCCATCAGCTACATGCACAGCTCCTTTGAAAATCAGAGGGTAATACCTTTCAAGATAATCGATCAGGTTCGGTTGCATTCTTATCTAAGTGATTCAACGAGGCCGGTGTTAAGGGTATACATGGTTGAAAAGATGAGAGAGAATGAGAACCAGAATGTAGAAGAAGAAGAAGAAAAAGAAAAAGAAGACTTCTTTAATGATAGGTTGGATGATCTAGACATGAATATTCCAGATGATGATCAAACACCTACGCCCGTTGATGCGACCAATACGATGTGCAGTTCTTCTCAATCGACACAATCTAAAAATCTTTAAGACGACGGGACCGGCTTTTTATTGGAATGTCATTTAAGGACAAGAATGAACTATCTAATACTTTCTTTATTTCTTGCTTGAAAAAAGATTTTAGAATAAAGAAGGTGATTAATTCGAGCAGTGTCTTTTGCTTCAAATGTGCTAATTCGAACTGCAAGTAGTGGTTGAAAGCGGTGAAGTACGCAAGTTTTGACAGATTCATCATTCATAAACATGAAAAGCATCACACATGTAGTTCGGAGCACATCTCGAGCCAAAATCCTCATGCCATGCCAAAGGTCCTCGGTGAATATTTCAGGAGTAGTTTCCCCGATGGCAAAGGCCCTTCAATAAGGATTATGGCGAATCAAATCCTTACGGATTTGGGTGTCCTGGTCAGTTATTGGAAGGTATATACAGCCGTGGAGATTGCCAAGGACCTGTTTCAGGGAACACTCGAGCATGGGTATGAAGTCTTGGATGCTTACCATTACATGATTGAGTCCACAAATCTCGAAAGTAAGACGGCATTGCATCTGGATGAAAACGGAAGGTTGAAGTACTTTTGTGTATCCTATGATGCTTGGATTCAACGTTTTCGACATTTGAAAAAAGGCATAGCCATCGATGGTACCTTCTTGAGGAGCAGGTATAATGGAGTTCTGCTAGTGGTGGTGGCGCAAGATGCAGAGAATCACACCATCGTTTTTTGTGTAGCGAACAAGGAATGTGATGCCTCTTATGAATTTTTTTTGAACAACGGCGACTCTGCGTCGAAGATACCGAAGAGTTGTGTTTTGTATCGGATAGGCATCCAAGTATTCCGAAGATGGGTTCATTTTTCTTCACTTCAGCTTACTTTGGTTGTTGCATCATGCATCTTACAGATAACATTCGAAACAACTATCACAATTAAAGGGTCGTCACACTTTTTTATAGAGCAGCTAAAGCATATAGTAAAGAGGAGGTTTTAGACCATTTCAATCAAATAGCGGATATGAATCCCAAGATAGCAGAATTTCTCGCACGTGTCGGTTTCGAGAGATGTAGCCGGGCATTCTTTCCAGCAAATAGGTACATTCTTATGAATTTAATGTCTTTTTTGATTTACAAGTTTAGTTTGATGTCGTACTAAGTGATTCTTTTCTATAGGTACAATATTATGACATTAAACATAGTTGAATCGATGAATTCATTATTTGGCGATGAAAGAGAATTTCCCATCAAGGCTATGTTTGAAAAAATAAGAGAGAAATATAGCAATTTTTTTAACGAAACGCGTGTCCAGTTCAAGCGCCCAAAAAAAACCCAATTTGTTCTCGAAATCAAAAAGAAAATATCAACGAACATCAGTTTGGGGAATAGGTTATTCTCTCATAAAATAGCAGATTACAAATTCTGTATCACCGATCATGGTGATGCTTCCACGGTCGATCTTCAAACAAGATGTTGTACGTGTAGAGTTTTTGACTTGGACAAAATACCTTGTCCACATGCTATAGCAGCCCTTCGAGCTCAATACGGCCATAAATATGGACCTGAAGTTTACGAGCACTCCTCTCAATATTATTCGGTGGAAAAATATGAAATGGCATATAGTGGGCATATTACTCCGGTGCCTCTCGAAGAATCTTGGGTTGTTCCAGTATAGCTTATGGGGAGATTAATACCTTCTTCATATATTGATCCGAGCACTATCAAACTGGGAAGAAAGTCATATAAAAAGAGGCATGGAGTTGGAGAATCATTTTCATCAAGAAGAAATAAGTGCTCCATATGTAAGTGCGCTGGCCACAAAAGAACTACATGCCCGAATCATAATCCACCATTATCGTTGTAATTGTAGAAACTTGTGTTATTGTTTGTTTATTTGTTGTGGACTTTTATATATTTAAATCATTGTTGTGAACCTAATGTTATCATTTATTATATATAAAATGTCTTTTTTAAATAACTTGTGCATCAATAAAATAAGGCAAAACATGAACTAAATAATACAGCAGACCACAATTATTCTCAATAGTTGCAAAAACAACTGGAATGTTTTCCTCCAACAGATGAAAATCTATCAAAATAGATGGATAATCTGTTGAAACCCAACAAATAACCAATCGGTTCCAACACATGGTCCATCTGTTGAAAGAACTCAAAATCCAAAATTGCTAGTGCTACTGGATTCAACATTGCCTCCAACCGTCGGCATGTTAACATGTATTAGATTAGAAGAAATAGACAGAATGAAAATTGAATAAGAATTAAAATGCCAAAGTCTGACTAAAAGTAAATTTTTCATTAAATGAAAAATAAAATACATTAGGTATAGATCTGATATAGAAAAATTAAAATACATACGCTAAAAGAAAAAACACATTCTAATTATTATTATCATCATCATCATCATTAATGACAGACGGCCAATCAACTCGCAGTAGTAGGGCTCTCATCAGCCTCTGCATCTCTTTAAACATTGTTGCTCTCACAGCGACCAACTCGCTCTACAGGTCATTAACCTACCTTTGAAGTTCCCGCCCTGTATCGCGTAGAATAGCAATGTCCAAAAAGGATCAGCAATATCTAGAACACGCATGAATTGACAAATGTAAAAAAAATGTTCACAATGTAATATAACGTATACGACCAACTGGTATATTTACGCCAGCAAAAAACTTACCTCAACGAGAAAGGAATATGCTCTTTGAAGAGAAGTGGTTGAAGATGTTACACGAAAGGAAAAAATGCAAGAAATAAATAGAGTTGAATGAAGATTAAGGAGGGACCTATAATATAATCTGGACGTGTCAGGCCAAAAGGCAGGACTGTTCAGCTCCATTGTATTAATTACATTCAAACTGGTAGCATTTTATTTTCTATGAAAAGTCGCGACTTTTTCTTTTATACTAATTACTTCTCACCTTTTCATAGCAGTTTGATACTCGATAAAAGTCGTTATTATTGAGCTGTTGCAATAGATTGTTCAGCATTTTTAACAGATTTAGCATCTGTTACAACAGATGGATGGATTAAATGTGCAACAGATGGCTGTCAAAATAGATTTACCATCTGTTGCAATAGATGGTTTGTATATGCAACAAATAAGACATCTGAAGCAACTTATGTATTATATGTTGCAACAGATGGACAATATGTATAATTTAGAGGAGATGTTTTGATATCTTCTAACAGTTGATTCATCAGTTACATTTTCAACAGATGGAGTATTCGGTTCATTAGCTGTTTTGAATGTGTTAGATAAAAAGTCTTCACCTCTTTTTAATAGTCCCTCCGTTACGTATTAGTTAGGCCCTATAAGTTTGGCATACCAATTAATAAAAATATAAATTAGGTGATTATTTTACCAAATTGGCCTTATTAATTATGATTAGAAAGTATAACTGTGAATAACATACTTTATGTAGTCATTTAATAATAGGAGTAATCTTGGAAGAATATAATAAAATTCTCTTGATTTTATAAATAGGAAAACTAAATTGAAACAAACATTTTTAGAAAGAACTAATCACACGCATGCAGATTAATTAAAAAAAAGTCAGGTCTATCGCAACAGATTTACCATCTGTTGCAACATATAGATTATCTGTTGTAACAGATGGAGCATATGTTTAGAGGAGATGTTTTGATTTCTTCCAACAGCTGATTCGTCAGTTGCAACAGATGGAGATTTCGATTCATCAGCTATTTTGAATGTGTTAAGATAAAAAGTCATGACTCTTCACACCTCCATTTTAATAGTCATCACATTCATGCAAATGAATAAACAACACTGACATATCCTGTGGGGTAGGAAGAATAAGATGTGTGCAATGGATCCTATTTTCATGCATACGAGTTATGTATATTATTGATTAGGCTACCGTGAAGACGCACATAAAGTGCAATGATTTTGTGAATGCAGTTTTTTACCGATTAGACACTGATCCTTCAAACAAGATCCTGAATTGTACAGTTTAGTTTGATAGGTGTGAACTGATAAGGCCAAAGGTTTCCAAGACGGTGGTATCGATACCCCGTTACAATTTAATGACACGATTCATGCACATGTTTTTGTGTCAAGTTTGGGGAAGGGTTCAAATTTTTGGCGGCAGTGTAAATATCGAATAGTGATTGGAGCGGTTTAATTGGTACAATGGAATTCTTGAAAGGCCTCCAAAACCTCGCAATGCAGCAAACAATGATAGAACTAATAAAAATTCCCCTGGTCCAAATTTATATGGATGGATTGGTAGAGGAGACTTTTTTACAGCAGAAGGTTCTTAGGAGAATACCTATGCACGAAGGGGGAGGTAGAGAAGGTCATATATCATTTCAGACCTTGTTTAAGAGAAAACACAGGGTAGAAAGAAAAGTGTCGAGAAATTGGTCGATGAAATTCACATTAGAAATGAAAAAACTGGATGAGCTTCAAATGTGGAAGCGTATCAAAATATAAAAATCCGTCAGTCGATGAAAAAAAAAGAATGGTCACCAGGACTTGAGCTAGACAAAGCACTTTGCTCGAGAATGCAACTAGTGAGAGTGGCCTCAATGAAAACTCTCACAAAGTGCAGGACAAGAAATCTAAGGAAAAATCTTCGCGAGCACGGAAGGTGGTAAGATTGTCGGTCAAAATTGAAACCTACATGTCAATTCAGACCGACAATCTTACCACCTTCCATGCTCGCGAAGATGCTTCCTTAGAGTTCTAGTCCTGCATTTTGTGGGTCTTCATTAAGGCCGCGCTCGCTAGTTGCAGTCTCTAGAAAAGTGACCAGCTCAATTCCTCTTGACCATTCTTCTTTTTCTTCAACGACTGATGGATTTTCATTTTTGGATACACTTTCACATTCGCATCTTATCTAGTTTTTTCATTTTTCATGTCAATTTCATAAGACAATTTCACTACACTTTTTTCTGACCCTGTGTATCCTCTTAAACAAGTACTAAGATGATATATGGTCTTCTCAACCTCCCTCTTCTCGCACAGGTTTTATCCCAAACACCTTCTGCAGTATAATAGTCTCCTCCAACAACCCATCCATATAAATTTGGACCAGGGGAATTTCTATTAGATCTATCGTTGTTTGTTGCAGTGCGAGGCTTCAAAGTCCTTTCAACAAGTCCATTGCACCATTAAATCCGGTCTAATCACTATTGGATATTTACACTGCTGCCATAAACTTGAACCCTTTCCTAAACTTAACACAAAAACATGAGCATAAACCGTTATTAAATTATAATGGGGTATCAACATCACCGTCTTGGTCCCTCAGCCTTACCAGTTCGAACCTAACAATCTTAACTATAAAATGTCATATCTTGTTTGAACAATTAATACCTAATAGGTAAAGAACAAACATTCACAAAATCATTGTACTGGATGTGTGTTTTCATGATAGGTTGATCAGTAATACATACCTCCCACATATGACGTGGTTCTATCTGCAAGTAGCTTATTCTTTCGAACCCATCTTTACTCTATCCTTTAATGCTGGCCGAGCAAAAGTGGATCCAATTTCACTTTCTTTTATCTGCAAACAAGAGAAATACATTTTACGTCAAACAAGAGAAGAACAAAAAGAACATTACAAAAGGGTAACACAAAATTGTGTGAATCAATGGATGACCAATTTGATGCAACAAATTACCCATTTGTTCAACCGATGAGGCATTGTTTGCAAAGGATGGATAACATGTTGCAACAGATGGGCCATCTGTTGGAATAAATCAAACCAGCCTTGCTACTGGTTTGATTTCTTCAAAAATTTGCTCCGTTTGTTCTAACAGCTGATTCAATAGTTGCAATAGTTGAGGAAACTGTTGGGACACCACCAACAACAGCATCAACAACAAAGAAACAAACAAAACAACACCATAGGTTCCAACACCATCCACAACACAAACATCACATGTTCCAACACAACCACCACCCCAACAATAGCACCACCAAAGTACCAAACAAAAGACATAAAAAAAGTTATACTGATAACAAGGCTTTTTAAGTTCTCCCAACAGATGACTTTTTTTGCATATTTTAATAAAAATAACGGTTTATTCATTCAAGACTTAAAATTCACCCTTTCTTTAATTTTTCTCAATAAATAGCAAATTGGTAATGGGTAAATCATTAATAGAAATAGATGTAAATATCTAATTTAAATGACATACAAAGAAGAAAATGAGATGAAAAGAGCAACTTTGAACCATACCTTCAATGTCAAAAAATCAAATGGATTAGAACATCCAGTTCAGTCGAGAAAAGATATTGATTGGTTGAGATCCCAAAGGATCCTTATCTGAAAGAACAGAGAAAAGAGAGGAAAAAGGAAACAACAAAGATAATTGAGAATAAAAAATAAAGAAGAGTTATGGTTGAGTCTAGACTACTTTATGGCTGAAGGAGAGAGAGTTCTAGATATGGGGGGTTTTAAATATTCATTAATAACTTTTAAAGGGCACGAGGAGACAGTGACATTGAAAAGACTAGATAAGACTACTCACTCAGGAGATTTTTGAGTTATCCAAGTAGTACCGAGTAATATTTTTTACTGCCTTAGTATTTTAAATATTTTATCTCGGATAGGAAATACCTAAATTTCTTTATAAAAAAAAGATCTAAAAACATTTAAGTGCAATAGATGACTTAATCTGTTTGATAGTTTACAATAGATTTGTGATCTGTCGTAACAAATAACGTAATTTGTTTGATAGTTTACAACAGATGCATAATATGTTGCAACCTATTACCTAATCTGTTTGATTTGATCCAACAGAAAAGACATTTGTTGCAACAGGTTGAACATTTGTTTATAGATAATTTCAATTTAGTTCAATTGTTAGACTAAAACCTTAATTGAATGTGAGTTCTCATAAGGTCAAAGACAACTTTAATTGAGTCTTTTGACAATTTCATAATGAGACGATACTGCGTTCCTCCGACCAGATCACTCTGAACCGAGCCGATTCTTACTACCTCATATGTTAGACTAATACCTTAATTGATTAATCTAGGACTTGGGTACTAATACCTTTACTGAATAATCAAGGACTAGGGGTGAGTTCTCATAGGGTCAACTACAACTTCAATTGAGTCTTTTGGAAATTGCATGATAAAACGGTACTGTGTTCCTCCCGACTAGAGTCGTCGATCGATAACTCTGAGTCGAACTGACACTTACTACCTCATATGTTAGACTAATACCTTAATTGATTAATCTAGGACTAGGTTACGAATACCCTAATTGAATATAGGGTCAGCTATAACTTCAATTGAGTCTTTTATCAATTGCATGATGAGACGGTACTGCGTTCCTCCCAACAAGAGTCATCGATCGATCACTCTGATCCAAACTGATTCTTACTACCTTATATATTCAACTAATACCTTAATTGATTGATCTAGGACTAGGGGTAAGTTCTCATAATGTCAACTACAATATATGACAACGCCTATTTGATAATTTACAACAGATGGGTAATCTATTGCAACATATGACTTAATCCATTTGATAATTTACAACAAATGGGTAATCTGTTGTAACAAATAACTTAATCTGTTTGATAGTTTAAAACAAATTTGTGATCTGTCGCAACAAATGTCTTAATCTGTTTGATAGTTACAACAGATGTGCAATATGTTGCAATAGATTACATAATCTATTTGATTTAATCCAACAAAAAAGACATTTGTTTCAACAGGTTAAGCATTTGTTTATATATAATTCAATTGAGTTCATATGTTAGACTAATACCTTAATTGAATGTGAGTTCTCATAGGGTCAACTACAACTTCAATTGAATCTTTTGTCAATTGCATGATAAAACGGTACTGCGTTCCTCCCGACTAGAGTGGCGATCGATCACTCTGAGCCTAACTGATTCTTACTACCTCATATGTTAGACTAATACCTTAATTGATTAATCTAGGACTAGGGTACTAACACCTTAATTGAATAATCTAGGACTAGGGGTGAGTTCTCATAGGGTAAACTATCGATTATTCTAGGACTAGGGGTGAGTTCTCATAGGGTCAGCCACAATAGATGGCAGCGCCTATTTGATAATTTACAACATATGGGTAATCTGTTGCGACATATGACAATCCATTTAATAATTTACAATAGATGGGTAATTTTCACAATAGATGACTTAATCTGTTTGATAATTTACATCAGATTCATAATCTATTGTTACCTAATCTGATTGATAATTTACAATAGAAGAGAAATCTGATGCAACATGTAGAACATTTATTTTTTACAATTTCAATTGTGTTCATATGTTAGACTAATAGTACCTAAATTGATTAATCTAGGACCAGGGATGAGTTTTAACAGGGTCACCTCCTAGAGTACTCGGTCAACTACAACTTCAATTGTTTTTATATAATTTTAATTGAATTACCCTTTCGGCAATTACATGATGAGAGGGTTAAAAATTATGCATATATTTTATGATTTTAAAAATAATTAAGATCATTTCGTACCAAATTAACATTTTTAAAACTACTTGACATTCTTTTCCAAAATACAAATCAACCCATACAAAACATTTCATCATTTCAAATCTCGAGCTCTAGCTTTTTCTCTCTCATTCTTACTCAACAATAAAGTACAGACAATAACTACTCAACAAATTTGTTCAACCCTCCATAACAGATCGCTTTTCTTCTCATTTCTAACCACATAGGTGTTATTTTTGACTTCATTCTTGATTGTATCAGTAATTTTCTTTGTCTTCATAGGCAACAGCAAGAAGAGCTCTATATTTTATTTTTTTAAAAAAATAAGGGCTTTTAAGTTAATGATGAAAAATAAAACTTTAAGTTGTATTATCTTTGAGAATGGGTTTACAATTTTGAGTGTTGATGGTAAAATCATAGGAAGAACTCGAGAAATTCCTAGTTTCCATTGCAGTGTTTCGTTAACTGTCATGGTATAGTTGGATGGTGTTTGTGGTGTTGGTGGTAGTGGTGGTGGTGGTGTTTGTGGTCATCGTGGTGGCACCGGTGGTGGCATTGGTTGGTGGTGTTTGTGGTGGTGTTGGTATTCGTGGTATTTGTTTGTTTGTTGGCATTAGCTGGTGGTATTTTTGGTGGTGGCTGTTGGTGTGTCGGTATTCATAGTGTTTGTAATGTATTTTTTAAAATCTATTCATACATCAAATGTAATGTAATTTTTGTTTTTCTTTGTCTGTAGGTAAAACATGTCTCCCAAAAAAAAAGAAAATAAAAGTGGATCAACATCTGACCACTCAAAAAAAGGCTACAGTACAGAGGGATTCGGAGGAGCTTCCTGAACAATCTCAGTCAGGGAAAAGTAAAGCTGAGGAGAGATAGAAAAACAATGTTAAGGGAGTTGGAGAAGGGTCCGTAGATGGTGATGAAGAAAATAAAAGTGAGAAAAAGGAGGAATTGGAGAGTCAAAAAGAAAAAGAGGATGATCATCAACATGATGATAATGGATCACCGACGAGGCGTGAGTTACTATCGACATCCCAGCATGATCCTATCAAAACTTTTAGTATTGATAGATTTCAAGTTGCGATGCCGATAAAGGACCCAGAAGAAAAAAAAACTAACTGGTCAAATTGTACTTAAATTTCAGATGGGGAAAATTTTTGAACATTTTATGAAAATTATGAAGAACGAAAACATAGGCAGACTTTTTAAAAAGAGTTGCTTTGGATGCTTTCTTGAGATTCCTGAGTACCCCTCTATTCGTATCCATTTCCCTATAACGATGGTATATGGTCTTCTCAAGAGCAGATCAAGTACGCAGGGGATGATAAAGATCCGTATGAAGGGGGCAAAAAGAAGATGGATGAAATCTGGATCAACTACTGTGGAATGCCTGTTTTTTTTGGCTTGCAAGAGTTTTCCATAATGATGGGCTTGAGATGCCATCGTCCAGAAGGACCACCACCCGGCAAAAGATCTAAGTCAATAAAATATAAGGAAAAAATAGATGGGTTGTTTGACATCGCTCGACGTGGATACAAAGCATCGGATTTGTTAACAGATCTCGAGGATAAAACCATACTAGAGCAGTACAGGGGGAAATTGTGCTTAGTTTGGTTTGCCCATTCGGTTATATTGGCAAGAGACGTTAACAAGGTCATAGAAGATGATTTGTTCGTGCGTGATGAGGATTTTGATAAATTTAACAATTATCCCAGGGGATATGACAGATTTTACTTGACTGTCCAATATTTACTGCCAAAGCTATCCTTAGGGACAACCACATTATACGGCTTTCCTTGGGCTTTCATGATTAAAAATTTCACTAATTTTACTCATCCATTAATTTATATTGAATATAGTTATTATGATTTTTTTTGCTTGCTTCCTGTTTAGATTTTTTAGGCTTAGGCATTTGAAGCTATTTCTCCCCTCCGAAGGATAAGGTTTCTCATCCAAGGATGTTTAGGTGGTTGGCTGCAAAGTGCAACACCAATATTAAGGAGGCTGATCTCTTTAACCCTCCGAATGATGCAGTACATCTTCTTCAAGTAAAATAATTCTACTCAAAGATAAGAAAGATATTAAACAGATGTTATATCTGGTGCAACAGATGTTATATCTGATGCACCAGATGGGACATGTGTTGCGATAGGGTATATCTTGCATTAGATTACCCATCTGTTGCTTTGGTTCTCTGAACCTGACTCCTAAAAGATTAACCATCTACTATAAATTATGCAACAGATGTTTAATCTGATAACATATTATTCATCTGTTGTGACATATAGATCATCTATTGCATAACAGATTACCTATCTTGTGCAACTGTTGCAACAGATGATTGATATTTTGCATCAGATTATCCATGTGTTGCTCTGTTTTTTTGAACCAGACTCAAACAGATTTTAACCATATATTGCAAACTATGTATTAAATGGGTCTTTTTTTTTAAAATGTAGCCCAACTGTGAAAATTATTATATTATATAATTTAAATGCATCTGTCTTTTTTTCTTTTTTATAGGTTGTACATCTATGGATCGTGCCTACTGAGGCGTAGTAGATGATGACTTCTTATATTACTCTAGGTCATAAGAAGAGCAGTTAGGCAAGGTCAGCCTAATGTTGAAGCTCTTCATGACCAACCTTTTACTAAGGCAGATCTGGATACTTCTTCTGGTGGAGTTGTTGGTATTGGTGGCAGGCATGTTGATGATGATACCACTCGTGATGATGAACATGTTGATGCTCAAGAAAGAATAAATATGTTTGAAAACACCCCTTTTTATCCTTACATAGGTCCCTCTCACCTCTCTTCACCCTCGTGTTCTCATTGCGAATGCGATGAGTGCAAGGACAGACAGGATAAACTCTTTAAAAAAGTAGAGGCTATCTCTAAAGATATCAAGGAATTCAAATCCAAGAGGTGTGTCATACTATCCAAGAAGGTAAGGGAGCCACACACTCATACAGTGTTGGTTAAGAGAAAGAAAAGAGCAATTAGAGACGTACTCTCCGCTCGAAAATCAAAAGAAATTGCAACTCCTCCCTCTCCAAAAGTTGTTGAAGTTCAGGGGTTAGTCAAGAAGGTGGGCATATACACAGAACTTGGCGCTGAAGAGAAGAGGGATCTATGATAGGTCAAGAATGCCAAGCCAGGGGCACCAGATTACCCCAGGCCTTCCTTTCCCCCCCCAAGACTTCCAGACTATGACTGGTATGCGTATGCCGTATGAGGACAAGGAAAGTTTACTTTTCCTAACCTAGCCCTTCTAATCTACCCCATGAAGAAGAAGCTACGCAACAGATCTCATATCTGTTGCAACAGCTGGGTATACTGGTACAACTGGTTGTGGTTCTGTTGCAACTTATTATCTATCTGTTGTATAAGTTGCGTTGGATTATTGATTTAGAGAACCCTATGCAATAGATGGACCATCTGTTGTATCTTTACAATTACTAACCTATTTAAAAATTGACTTCTTATCTCACAGCATGTTGACATAATTCTCTACCTCATGAGGAAAAGGTAATTAACGTACTAGGAAGCTTATGATGTGGCCGATAGGATAATGGACCTGGACTTCTGCAAAAAGCTCAAATATAGGTACAATCAACTCAATGGAGAGGTGTCATCCCTTGGAGTGGGACTTGATTTCCTATTTCCTACGTTGGTCTTGAATGAAGAAGAAACATTAAGATATGTTAGAGGGGACAGGCCAAATCCATACGGCAAGAGCTGGACCGAGGCAAAAAGGATTTTTCCAGTCATTAGTGTGAACGGCATGCATTATCGGGCTGTATAGACACTACTCGAGGAGGGAAAGATCAATGTTTAGGACTCCAATGTACCTTTCATTGATGATTTTGATCTTTTTCTCCTCGTGGATCCACTGATGGTGCTGTTGCCCATTATGTTGAGGGAGAGTAAAATGATGAATCATTTTTCAAATGAAGTGTTAATGAAGAAATCATGGGATTTTAAAGGTCAAAACAGGGGAATGATCCTTTAAAAAGATAAAGCCGCTAAAGCGAGCGGCTCGTACGTTCTTGTATACATCGAATGTTTACTGACCGGTACAGAAATGGTCGAGCCAATGACTTTTCTGTGCGACAATGCTATGGCAAACCTACAAGAGGTCTGGGCTTATGGGGTACTAACTAGACGCTTGAATCCTATGTATATAGAAGAGCCTGTGAAATAGAAATTTTTAATTTCAAGTCACCCTTCACTTTATTACATGTACATGTGATGACAATAATTTTTTTCTGATGAAAGTTGAGTTTTTTATAATGCAATAGATTAGATTGTCAATCTATTGTAAAATATCTTTAATCCATTCTAGTAGATAGTTTATCTGTTGCAATAGGTTGGTCATCTGTTGCATTACGCCGATGTTATTTTTATGAATAATTTAATAATCTAAGTCTAATCTATTGCAACAGTGGGAAGACCTATTTGATAATTTCCAACAGATGACCTAAATTTTTCAACATATGCCTAAATCTTTTTGATATTTTCCAACAGTTACACTTGAATATCCATATGTTCATCGACAACAAACTAGTAGCAAATACACATACCACCATGAAAATTTCAGCAATTGGGCTTCAATATCCATGTGCTCAATAGCACCAAACTAGTAGCAATAACAGCAACAATGTAGTATCTTCTTGCTCGATTTTTTTCTCTTCAGAAGCCTTGACTTTGTTCAAAAAACCTCAGATTACACGATTTTCTTGTGAAGGGAGTCGTTCTTCATACCAATTAAAGTAATCGCATCCACCCAATTTCTATAAAAATGAGAACACAATTACAAAACATTTACAAGTCAATAATTAATCAACTAATTAAATAAAAAAATATTACCTTTGAAATCATACAAGTAAAAAACCTACGACCCGGTTTTGTTGAGTCCAAGAAATCTTTAACAGAGCTTCATGACCGCACTTACAATATCAAAAATCTTTATCACAAAAAATAGTGAAAGATGCGCTCGACATTTCAGGGTCAGTTGGAAAAAATAAAAGTAATAATTTGAAGAATTTGGATAGATAAAAGAAGATGACGATGATGAAGAAGATTTGGAAATTTAGGGTTAAATTTTAGGAGGAAGATGAATAGATAAGACAATGGGGGGCAAATGACCATTGGGGGCCAAGTGACGGCAAGTCAGCGAAATGTGCCAGACTGACACTGACACATTTGATGCCTATCTTATTTTACGTGTTTAAAATGAACATGTCTACTTGATGCCTATTTTATTTTAGGTGTTTGAACTGAACACCGTCGATAGATTGCACCTTTTTTATTTCAATTCAATTCACTTTAACCTCTTACACGTAGTGAAAAAATTTTATGTCCAACGAAAGTTGAATTTTATAATGCAATAGATTCTTTATCCGTTGTAACAGTTATCCTACCTGTTCTGACATATAGTTTATCTGTTGCAATAGGTTGGTCATCTGTTGCACTATCTTGATGTTTTTATCTAAAGTCCATCTGTTGCAACAGTAGGAAGACCTGTTTGATAAATTCCAACAGATAACCTACCTGTTGTAATATATGTATAAATCTGTTTGATTATTCTAATAGATGTGTCGTTTGTTACAACAGATAAAGTCCATCTATTGCAACATATGACTAAATTTGTTCTTTTTTTCTCAATAGATGTGTCATCTGTTGCATTATCTCGATGTTTTTATCTAAATTCCATCTTTTGCAAAAGTGGGAAGACCTGTTTGATAAATTCCAAAAGATCACCTACTTGTTGCAACATATGTCTAAATCTGTTCGATTTTTCCAATAGATGTGTCGTCTGTTGCAGCAAATACATTATCTATTGCAATATTTGAATCTATTATTCCTTTTCAATTAATAAGTTCAAATGTAAAGAATAAATAAAATTCGTAAATAAAATAAAATAAATCGAAGCCTTCTTAAATTAGCTTAAATAAGTCAACGAATAAATGAAATGTAAAAAAATTATTATGGGTACAGATCTCAATAAATACATCAACAACAATTTAAGTATACTACCAAAGATTGCTTTGACAGGCTCAAGCTATAAAGATCTACAAAGTATGGACAAGTTGTTCTTCATCCGGTGCTATGAAATTCGACTTTGCTCGTCGTAGATCTTTATTGTCGCTTACGTACAGTTTCTGCACTTTTTGTTCTCCATATTTCTATAAAAAAAAGTAGCATATTGTCAATGCTGTTCAGCAGTAGCTTCTTCTACATCCACCTGAAAAGCCAGAATTGGTCAATGCTAATCACGAAGTTACAACAAAACAAAAAAGGATAACTCATCTCTTCTAGCAAATCAAATAAGTCTTCCTCCTATTTTAAATTGTGCCAAACATATTATATTTTTGTTGCAACAATAAATCAATTGTTGGGACAAATTTCTACATAAGGAAGACCCTCTGTGATAATTTTCAACAGATGAACCATCTGTTGAACATATGAATCATCTGTTGCAGTAGATAGGTCATCTGTTGGTACAAATAAAGTCGGTATGAAGAGCTTTTTGATTTGCTAAAATATATGAGACATATGTTACACTAGATAAAGTATCGGTGCAACAGGTTAGTCAACTATTGCAACATGTATATATATTTGTTTGATAATTTTCAGCAGATGTGTCATCTGTTAAAACAGATATGTGTCTGTTTGTTTTGTCAGTTGGAAGACATAATATATTTACCTTCTTCATCTTGTGCTGCTCTTCTTTGGATATTGTACGTTGCTCAGTGCAACACACAGACAGAAGAGTTGCAATTTTGCTTTTTTGGATGCCTGATAATGCCCTGGAAATCACTCTCCTTCTCCTCTTATCCCTAATCTCTAATGGAGAGGATGGAAATAAAATCCTCTTTGATGGAATAAGACCCCTCTTAGATGTCAATTCCTTTATAGAAGCAGTTAATGCATTAATAGCATTATTCACTGCATCATGTTTCGCCCTGCAATCTTGACATTTGCATGTAAAACATTCGCTGGGAGAGGCAAAATTTGTATAACCAGTATGATCATACTTATAATGGTTTGCTTTAAATACTGTAAGAGGAGCATCATTAGCACCAACAGCAGCACCACTACCACCACCAACAGCTCTATCAACAACAACAAGCCCACCCTCCAAAATTATTTTTCTTGTAGTGGTTGTTGCTCCAAACAATTTCATTTTTATTCTGTCAATGACCTTAGGGTCCGATAAAGTTTGCACAGACCGTAAAGTAAGAAAAAATGGCATCTTCAACTCTAGATTGGTTGGAACTAGCAACGGATGCACATTCTAACATAAATCATTACATATATTAGAATGATGATAAGACCATTCAAAAAAACATTAATTAAAAAAAAAAAATTATAATTATTCTTATTGCATCCTTTGGGGGGTTGAAGAGATCAAGAAATTTTGCATTTTTATCAGTTTTGGCTGACAACCATCTCAAGATTCTTGGACAGGAAACTTCTTCTTGGTAGTTCACTTGTTGTCTCTAATAAGGAATGGCTTCAAACGCCCAAGCCTATAAAATAACGCCAATAAATCAAAACCATTATTGAGCGAAAAATGAATGATATTATAATAGAAGAAAGAAACATTTACCATGAAAGCCCATGGGAAGACATATAAGTTGACTGTCTTTGGCGCTAACGGAGTCAACAAATATTTGCCAGTCATTTTGAAGCTTTCATACCCCTATGGATAGTTGTTAAACGCCTTAAGATCCTCAGAGAGCTTTATTAAACTGAAACTTATGTTTTTGTTAACGTCTCTTGCCCAAAAAATATTATGTACAAACCAAACCAAGCACAATGACTGTTTGTGCTTCTTTGAAAGTCCTTTACCTTTCAACGCTTCTATTAAATTTTTATTTTTGAAGCTTGGACCAACAATGGACACTAAGTCATCACAATCACACGACTTGTCTTTGCCTTTTTTGGGTGTGCGGGGTGCTTTTTTTGGGTTAGAATAGGTATAACTTGAGAAGGAGAATAACATTTTAGTCCAGTAACTATGGCAAACTCCTTCCAACCAAAAAAAACAGGCATGCCACAGTAATTTATCCATACCTCATCCATCTTATCATTGTTTTCATACATAAACCTATGCTTCAGAAGTTCATATACCATTTTCATTTGGAAACGAGCATTGTTGTCCTCCGGAAAATCAAGATATTTCCTAAAACAGCTATCCCTAAAATAATCATCCAATTTTTGTTCTCAAAGTATTTTTCTGAAAGCATCGAAAGATTTTCCCATGGCTGACTTAACCACAAAATCACCCATTAAATTTGCACCACCATCGCATTGCATTCTCACAGGATAAGGATCAATGCTGAAGGCTTTGACCAGCTCTTCGGTGGAAGGGCTATTAGCATCTGCATCATCTCCTTTAAAACATTCCTCCTCCCCGTGTTCATCATATTCTGCTTCCGATTGAGATAACACTTGTAAAGCAAGCTCATAGAGTGGTGGATGTAGCCTAGCTGCTTCACTTGTTCCTTTACTTGAACTTGATTTGGTTTCTGTTCTTTTGGGAACCATATTATCTAAAATTAACAGGAACATAAAATAATATATTATTGTTGATTAATGCATCGTTAAAAAGGGATAACAGTAAATTAAATAAGCAAAACAGTAAAATAACAGTTGCAACAGATCACCGATCTGTTGCACGAGGTAGTATATCTATTGCAGCATATAACCAAACTATTATAGCGGATGAGTAATCTGTTGCAACAATACAAAACATATCACTCATCTTTTAAGACAGATAAATGGTCTGTTCAACATATCACACAACTGTTGTGACATCATCTGTTGCAACATATGAGTTATCTATTGGAACAGTTAAATAATTTATAGCAATGGATGAGTAATCTGTGCGACAATACAAAACATATCACACATCTATTGAGAAAGATTAATGGTTTGTGCAACACGTCACACATCTGTTGCAACACATGAGTGATCTGTTGGAACAGTTATCAATGGTCAATATTGTTTAGATTTCTTCCAACATAGGGTTGCCTATCGCGGCAGATGAATGATTAGTTGGAAAAATTAAGTCTTGAACTTTTCCTGTAGGAAGAGTTGGTAGGATTTTATCCAACAGGAGGTTCATCTGTTACATCAGATCATTAATCTAATGGTTCTTCCATTGCACCAGATGGTTAATTAGTTGCATCATATTTTTTATCCAATGCTTAATCTGTTGTAATATATGGTAAAGCTGTTGCATCAGATATTTAATCTGTTGCATCAGATTATTAATCTGTTGCATCAGAATTATAATCTGATGGTTCATCTGGTGCATTAGATGGTTGATCTATTACATCATATGATAAATCTATTGCATCAGATGATTAATATATTGCACCAGATGGGTAATCTATCGGAGGAAATAATAGCACGATTTTGTTAAATAAAAAACATCAATTTCACCATTTTTACCAAGAACAAGAACAGAACAAATCAAACCAAATTGTTCTTTTTTTTTTAATAAACACAAAGAAAAAAAATCAAACTTCAAAAAAATGTAACAAACAACAAAATATCATAATTCACTTCAAAAAATAAAAAAGAAATACCAGAAATTAAGGTTTTATTCAGACTGCATTTCAAATTAGTTCAACAAATAGTGAAATTGTTAACCAATACTATAAGAGAAGTTGGCTCAAGTTCCTCGTTTTCTTCAAAACTTAAAAGGCCATAAATTTTTACCTGTGAAAGAAGAAAAGAAACGATAAAGAATTCAAAGTTGTTGTGGCCGGAGAGAAAGGCTGTCACGTCGATTGAAGTTGAAAAGGAACTCGAAGCCCAACTATTTGTAGTCAAATGTTGAAGTTGCCGAGGATTGAAATGAGAAATTTGCAGAACAGTTGGTTGAGAGAGAGTTGAGAGAAGCTATCGAGAGAGGGATGAGAGACAGGTTGATTGAATTGAAGAGGGGAACTCAAAGCCCAACTATTTGTCGTCGGAGGTAGAAGTCACCTGGGGTTGAAGGGAGAAATTTTGCAGAACTGTTGGTTGGGAGAGAGTTAAGAGAAGCTGTTGAGAGAGAGGAGAGAGTGGTTGATTTGGATTGAAGAGGGGTGTGGGTTGGGTTGATTTGTATTTTTGAAAAGATTAGAAAGTTTTGAAAATATTAATCAAGTCCACAATTAACTTGATCAAGTTTCCAAATAATGTTTGACCCTACCTGTTGGTCAATGTCATCAATCCTTCATTCAAGACTTAAAAGACACCTTTCCTTCAATTTTCTCGATTTACCTGCGATGACTATAACATAAATTAAAAAGAAGGAAATAAATATAATTCTGTAGAGAGAGAAAAACACTAATTAAACAGAGAGACATGAAATTAAACAAATCTAACAATATATGAGGTATGAGAAAGGAAAAATCGAACACTCCTCACACTAAATAAACATAGATATATGTGGGTAGGTAATCTTTTTTTTTTCAAGAATAAGTCGATAAAGAATTAATATAGCATAAAGTTCACTATTTTAATAAAATTAGAGAAAAATTAAGAAAATCTGTAATATTTGGGATAATCACTAAGCCATTAATACGTAAAAGAATTTCTCACGAAGATAAACTCAAACTACTCATAAAAGAAGAAATTATATCCCAAGTTCATAGTAGCAATAGATGGCTAGAAGTTGCAAATAGTCATTTTTTTCCAAAAATATGCTTGGAGTTTCTCGTTGTCATAGACTAAGCAAGCTTTTGATATCTAATTGGTAGATCTTTATGTGGAACTTCATAAATATTAGAACAGAATGTACCTATGATGAATAATTGGCCCAAATGCCAATTTTTAAATAGTGACTTGTGTATTGATGCCTTTTTTAGAAAAAAAAAAATCAGCAAAAGATATTTAAAAAAATAATGAATTGAAGTAGTAAACAATCAGCCTTTTCCTGTAAAAATGATGATAATTAGAGAGAAGAAGATGAACGACCAATTCAGATACAAATTATTCCTAATAAAATGTTGAGAAGTTGTAACGACCTACAAGTTGTAACCAATTTAAATTCTAAAGTCTTATTAAAGGGTATTTAAAAAGACCAAAAATAAATAAATAAGTAAATTAACCAATTCTTTATTTTAACTGTCCATTCTCAATGTTTGCTGAACTTTTCATTCCCGTCAGGCCCTCACACACGTTTGAATTATTATATCAATTTACAATAAAATTAAAAAACTAAAATTTAAAATCTAATAGTAGTGATATAAATATGATTATTTAACCTATAATTCTATCGTTAATAACTACTCAGAAGGCTTTGTTATTAGTAACTTAATAATTATGGATAAATGATATATAATAAATTCTAAAATGTTTAAATAATTTTCTTCCTAATTTGTAATTGTTAATTGAGGATGTATTTCAGTTTAGAGAATTAATGGGTTCGGTTTAAAATTACTGACAGTAGAATTTTTTATCAATTAAAAGGGGTAACTTTCAAAATATAAACGGTTGGAACTTCAAATTATCAAAACAATTGTATAATTAAGTAATAACAATTAGTTATTTAATGGAGCAATTGTAGCAGCAGATTTAAAATAAAAAATTGTCATAAAAATGTTAATATAATTTAATTATTCCAAATTTTAAATTGAATAAAATAACTAATAACTAATTAAACCTAACTTTAACAAATTTGTCCTAAAAAGTAACGCATGGTGTTATCATAGGCCGTCACTTGGAAACAATCTAAGCAAGACTTTCTTGTTATTTAATATATACTAGTATAGTTACCTGCGCGATGCGCGGGACATATTTTTAAAAATATTAGCTCATTCACTTAAAAATAATTGATTTTTATTGTATTACATTAACATATTTTAAAAATCAATGAAATATTAATTATAATTAAAAATAATTGTTAATAGTGAAATTATAATTGATACTTAATAACTAATCACAATTACAATTATTTTAGATGTTTTGTATCAAAAGAACAACATTAATAGTTGCTTTAATCATATTTCATTCAGTGATTTTAAAAATAATAAAATATCATATATTAAATAAGTGTTACTAACTTTGTTTATATAGAGAGAGATAGATTTTCATTTCAACCATAAATATTTACTTGTTTCAATTACAAAACTTCTAATTTTAAATTCTGATCGCAACTGTCAATTCAAAACTAAACATATACAATTTATATTTTCTTAATATTTTCAGACTTTGTTCAACAATTTTTAATTTTTTCATTGTATGATTTCATCATTAATATCTTTAAATATTTTATTAATACATATTATCATATCCTCTAAATTAATTCAATTAAAGACTTTATGCTACTTTCAAAATCATTCAGCCCCATTTTTACCCCCTCTCCCAATTTTTTTTTTTTACTTTTTAAACTTTTATTAAAATTTTATTTACACCCTACCCATCCCAACCCCCCACCCATCGCCCCTCCCCCAAACAAAATAAATTTAAATTTTATTTCATCTTTTTAAAAACTTTTTCCTATACCCACAATCCACCCCCTACCTCCTAACCCACCCACCCACCCCATTTTCTATTTTTTTTAAAAGATTTCGAAAAACCTTTTTATTTATTTTTTATTACCCTCCACCCCACCCCTACCCCTAACGCCAAAAAACATTAATTTTTGTAAACTCCCAAATTCCACCTACATTCACCAACCCCACCTAACCTCCATCCACCTAGCCCAGCCCTACCCTCACCCCACCCAGCATTAATTAATTATAAATAATATGTCACTTGCAATTTTTAAGAGAAGTGATGAAAGTGTTATTTCGTGTTTCTTGCATATCAGTTACTTTTAAGCTCAAACATCAAGATATATAGTATAAAATAGGTAAGATAGTAGCTTAAGTTGTTGAATCACGGATGAATTTGAGTTGAATATTTTTATTGAGCAAATGTTATCTATTTTATATCAAAACATTAGTGAATTAGAGTAAAAAGATATTCTTAAATTGCTTGTGCCCTCTTAGTGATAACAATAACTATGGCAAAAATTAGTCAATGAATTCCCTATTTGGATTTAGCCTTATTCAAACTATAATAATTTATAGTAATAAAATATATGAAATTATTTGGATTATGTGAAAATTAAATGAAAAATATTAATTATATTATATTAGAAAAAACATATAAAATATATAATAGATATAATGTGAGACTCTGTATTCATTAATGTATGTGAAAATACAATAAATATCCTCCATTTCCTTCTTTCTTTCTGAATTTTAATTTACCTCTAAAATATTATTTCATTATCTATAATTTTTTCATTTTTTGAATTTATATATTATATTTTATTTTAATAATAATTTCGTATTGCAATAAAATATAAACAGAAATATTGATTTAAAATAAGTATAGATAAGATGAAGACTCCAATATAATCTAATCTAGTAGAAATAGTAATGATTTAAATTCAAATTAAAAACTTTCGTTTCTACCAATACAATTTTATCTCATATTTTAAAATTTTATTTTTTATTCAAATTCAAACAATTTATTAACTTGTCCTAATAATTAAAAGAATGGAATAATACATAATTTTTTTAATATGAATTCTAAAGGAAAAAATAAAATAAATTCATTCTATATAAAAATATTTACCAGGTAATTTGTGTATATCATGATCAATTATATATTAATCCATTATATTAAAAATATACCTTGTCAACTAATATCGGTAATGCTCCTACTTTCGTAGCTATTTATTCTCTTCACTTTATCTTTTTTATATGTTCTGCGAATCAAAAATAACAACAAAATCATTACTAAAATATAAGGATCTCTCATAAAAACTTCTTCTAAGTTAAATAATAGAAATGACATTACTTTAAATATTGATTTACCTATAAATCTTTTACTTATTGAAGTTGTTGTTTCGATCATTACATGCCTCGTTTTCCCTTTATCTATTTGGAGGTTGTTCGATTTTATATTGACAAGTGAAGAGAATGGATGTGCGTCGTTGGTCTTCTTCATCAACCTTAACAAAGAAACATGAATATAAAAATGTCAT
>NC_061114.1:202499652-202525162 GCF_002878395.1 Capsicum annuum
TAGTAATTCAGCTTTAGTGTTGTTTGATCATAGCATACAAATATCAGATATCCAATCATCAAATTTTAGTAACTCAACTTATAGATTATATTCAGAACATATTTTATGCTTGGTCATGCATACTTAGTATTTACAAATTTCATGCACACTCAGTATTTACAGATTTCATGCATACTCAGTATTTACAGATTTTATGCATATCCAGTACTTACAAATTCCATGCATTCTATTCAGACTTCATGCTATTCAGTCAGTTATTATTATTCGTGTACGTGAAATCATGCATATCAGCCTACACCATTAGCATACCAGTACATTCAAAGTACTGATCACATACTCTTTTCTTGCGCTATGATGTATCATATCATAGGTTCGGACACTCAGTTCCTAGATCGCGCATAGATTTTCCAGATTATTATCCGTAGCAGTGGTGAGTCCTTACATTTTGAGGAAAGACTATATTTTATTTCATACTTCAGTTCTGTAGTCAGTTGGAGTTAGTTAGGGCCTGTCCCACCAACTCTTATGCAGTCAGTAGAGGCTTTTCAGACTAGTACAGACAATTAGTCAATTTTTATATTTCAGTTGTCATTATCAACATTATCAGTTTTGTCTTACAGACTTATGACATAAAACCTTATGTCATTTCTCAGTTATTTCCGTATATGATTTTTTTATATCAGTTTTACTTAGTGCTCACAGCAGGTACAAGCTCATGGGTTAGCTTGTGGTTCCTTGGGACTGTACTGACTGTGTGGTGCCCAGGGTGTACTCTTGGGATGTTACATGCACTTTTAGAGTTGGTTTACAAAGAAAGTACATAGACTTGGTGGAATGGGAGAATAAAGGAGGAATGCATTTTCAAGATACTGGACATAATTTTGGGTAATCTTTAGTTTATGCAAGAAAGACCTAATTTAGAGGTCGAGCGTTTGATAAGAGATGGATCAGATTATAGTCTATTATTATTAAAGTGCTATGAGAGTTAGGAAACAGTTCTAAAACCTTTGAGGTTCTTACACTTTTGGGCACAACACAATAGTTTTAAAGATGTGGTTAAAGTAAATTGGTATACTTCTGTTCAGGGCAGTCCTTTTCATATTTCTAATGAAAAGCTAAAGAATTTAAGGAAGGTGCTTACAAAATGGAGCAGAAATACTTTTGGGAATATATTTCACAAGGTATCAACTTTGGAACACACTATAAGAGTGAAAGAGTTACAACTAACAATTAACTATTTGGAGGAGAATAGAATCGAATTGAGAGAAACAAAAGAAGAACTCAGGAAGTATTATCAACTAGAGGAAGAATTTTGGAAGCAGAAGTCTGGAATGACATGGTTCAAGGATGGAAAGATAAACAATAAGTTTTTCCAGAATTATGTCAGGGGCAAAAGGAAGAGACTCTTTGTACAAGAAATAAAAAATGATCAAAGTGTAATTTGGCAGGAACCAGACAATATTGGAGAAAAAGCAGTTATTATTTTAAAAAATAATTTATGGAGGGCAACAAGAATGAGGAATATGAATTGCTTGATTGTATCCCAAGTATTATTTCAGCAGATCAAAAAGAGGAAATGGATAGAACACCATCGGAGGAGAAAATCAAACAAGCAGTATTCTCACTTAACAGTGATAGTGCTTGTGGTTCGGATGATTTTTCAAAAAAGTTTTTCAGAGCTGTTGGGATATCATCAAGGAGGATGTGATCAAATTGGTAATAGCTTTTTTTGTGGATATGAACTACCTAGGCGTATAACTCATACTAATTTAGTTCTTATAACAATAAAAAAAAGTGGTCAAGAGGCTTATTGATTTGAGGCCAATAAGTATAAGTACTTCTATTAGTAAGGTTATATCCAAGGTAATTCATGTGGTGGATTTATTGCCAATGATCATTTCACAGAATCGAACTGAGTTCATGAAAGGGAGAAGTATAGGTGAGAATGTATTGTTCACTTAGGAAATAATTAGGGATATAAATAGGAGGGATAAACATCATAATATTATGATAAAGTTGGATATGGCTAAGGCTTATGATAGAGTTACATGGATCTATATGACTAAGGTGTTGAGAAAGTTTGGTTTCACTGAAAGAATCATAGATATGATTTGGAGATTAATGTTAAATAACTGGTATTCTGTATTGGTTAATGGTAAATCATATGGTTTTTTTCAATCTACTAGAGTCCTTAAACAAAGAGATCCTTTATTCCTTGCCCTTTTTATTATTACAGTTGAGATGTTGACAAGGAACCTTAACAAACTGTGTGAATACCAAAGTTGTATTGAATTTGGCCAGCCAAAGTGGAGTGAAAAGATTAATCATCTCTCATATGCAAATGATACAATCTTGTTTTGTTCTGGATATAAAGGGTCGATAAGGAAGATGATGAAAGTTTTGGTTAAATATAAGAAGGCGTCTGGTCAGCTCATTAATCTTTCAAAAAGCTTTTTATGTATTCATGAGAAAGTACCATTAGCAATCAAGAGCAGAATAAGGAGGATTACAAGTATTGCTATAGGTACTTTTGCATTCACCTACTTGGGATGTCTAATCTACTATGGAAGAAAGGAGAAAAGCCATTTTGAGGAATTGATTCAAAAAGTGAAGAGGAGGATTTTAGCATGGCACAACAGGCTCTTAACATATGGTGGAAGATACACTTTAATCAAAAATGTCCTGTAATCTTTACCTATCTACCTAATGTCAACCATGAACCCTCCCAAAGGTGTTATTGATCAAATTCATAAGCTGGTGGCTAAGTTCTTTTGGAGTAAAATAGGGGGATTGAAAGGTAAACACTGGATAACATGGGATCGATTGTGCAGACCTATGAATGAGGGAGAGGTAGGCTTAAGATCACTTCATTCAGTAGCTGATGCTTTATTTGCAAAGCTCTGGTGGAATTTTAGGACCTCTGCAGGATCTCTATGAGCAATTTTATGTGGAACAAGTACGGTAAAAAGAAACATCCAGTGATTGTACAAGGTATAGGGGCATCACCAATTTGAAAAAAAACTATTCAAGTGAGAGATGAAGTGGAGCATAATATATGGTGGAAAATTAAATCAGGAGAGGCAAGTTTCTGGTTTGATAATTGAACTAAACAAGGAGATTTGTATTATGTGGAGGACCATGATCAAGGAAAAGTGGAAATAGAGGTAAAACAATTTATAAGGCATGGGAGATGGAATAAATTTATGCTCAGCTTGTACTAGTTTAATGAAATGGTGGATTATATAGTGAGCAACATCAATCCAGCTTTGCAAAATGATACAAAGGATAGATTTTGGTGGATGGGAAGCACTAATCGTAATTTTACTGTAAAGAATGCCAGGGAATTATTAAGAGACAAAAATGAAAAGAATGAAATATATATATGCAAATCTGGAACAAGGAATTACCTTTCAAAATGAATTTTTTCTTATGGAGAGTTTGGAAGGCAAGGGTTCCTACCAATGACAATTTATAGAAAGTAAGAGTGAACTTGATGTTTAAATGCTGGTGTTGTGAGCAAAGCAATCAGGAGACAATGGAACACCTTTTCCTAACATCCTCAATAGCTTTAAAGCTATGGAGGTTCTTTGCTAATTTTTTAGGTATTAGGGATGAAGGGAGACAAATGGCTCATCAATTGAAGATATGGTGGAATTATCAAGGGCCAAGTAGAAAATAACAACTATGTAAGGTTAGCCCAGCTTTAATCATTTGGGTACTGTGGAAGAGAAGAAATAGTATTAAGCATGGAGGTAACACAACCTTTTCAGGGATGGTTTCTCAGATTGAACAATGTGTTACTTATATAATAAAGAAGAGATATAAGAGTCCAGACATGTCAATTATGAAATGGAAAGATGATCAATTTTGTCACAAGATTCAGACCAAGGAGTTTCTATTATTTGGTGAAATGGGAACTACCAGAAAACAGATTCATCAAATGAAACACTGATGAAGCTTGCAAAGGCAATCCAGGTACTGGAGCGTATGGTTTTTGTCTAATAAATAAAGAAGAAGACTTGTTGTATGACCAAGGAGAGAACATTAGTTTTACAACTAATGTAATTGGTGAAATGAGGGCAACACAAGAAGCAATTAAGTATTGCAGAGAGAACAATATCAAAAAAGTAAAGGTTGAGTCAGATTCTTTACTAATGGTCTGAGTGCTTAATAGAGAGTGGAAATTTCCATGGGAGGTTGTTGAGCTTCTAAAGGATATAAGGAGTAATGAAGAACAAATTGATCTACAAGTTAAACACATAAACAGAGAAGGGAATGCTCTAGCAGATTACATAGCTAATTTAGCTACTGACAATATCAGTAAGTTGAGCTTTCACTCATTCCAAAAATTACCAAGCAAAGAGAGAAAAATTTTCAACATAGAGAAGGCGCAAATACCATCATTAAGGATAAGATCTTAATACATCAAGCTATATGCAGAGTTTGGGCAACAAAGACAAAACACCTAAGGGTGCAGATTCTAAGAAACTACAATATTTACATCAAGTGCTGCTAAATCTAGGATATACATCCTCTAATCAGATTGCTAATCTAAGTTAGCACAAAATACATCACTACAAATAAAGGGGAAAGACATCAGCCTGAGCAATAAATACAAAAAGGCAACATCAAACACAAGTGTTGATACAGCAACAAACTTGTCAAATGGGTATTTCTTTCAGGATGGTTTTTTGTGAGAAAATTAGAAAAGAAGGAAAAGGAATACCTCTGGGAGCACCTTCGGATAGATTCCTCCTCATCAGACTACTTTCACAACCTCCACAACCCCATCCACCTTCACATGCAACCAGAGTTAGTGATGGAAGCACACTTCATATTAGTTGAAGAATAAGAAAGAATTTACCTTGGTTAAAAAGACATACATTGTGCTAGAAGAAGAAGCTGTATAATTAAGGGAATGGGAGCACAAATGACCCACGACAGTAGATCCTTCAATAAAGAGTTCCACCAACAACAAAGCGGCAGCATGGAAGAGGAAGGTGGAAATGGAAAGTACACTCATTTTTGGATAGTGGAGTCTTTTTATTGTGGTAGGGTTTTAGAAATTGGCCGGACTCAAACAAAATTTATTTTGTGTATTGTGTAATTATGGGCCTTGTACTGGATTTGTATTTGGTTTTTCATTAATAATAAAATGGTCGTACGGCCGAACAAAAAATTAAATTAAAAAAAAAACATAAAAAATTAGAAAAGCTTTAAAAGAATGGAAAAGATAGTTTTACCTACCTGCCAGTTGACTATAATGAAGTCTAACTCAAATCATGGAGCCTGGACTTTTACTTTTTGGACTCTTAGACAATCAGAATATATCGCCATTCAAATAGTATTAATTGTAAACATATGAATTCCTATGTATCACCGCACATAAATCTAAATATCTATTATTTTGAAATTAAGACTTTCTATAAAAAAAATTAAAAAGAAAATCTTTTTATTTTGAAAATACCTTGACACTGTTAGGTTCAAGTTGAATGTAAGAATGAAAAATAGAGGGAATTAGTGGAGGGAAAGTGAGATCACACCTAAAAGGAAAGTGTGTTCACAATAAAGAAAATCTACTAATTCTCCCACATTAGTTGAAGAAAGAAACTTTCATGTGTTCTTATTAAGAAACACAACTCCACATGGATAGTGAGGCAAGAATCAAGAGGTGTCTCGCGCTGTCATCTTTATCGCTCGCTCGGCTTCAGCTTCAGCTTCGGCTTCGGGTTTGGTCATAATGAAATCTCAATAAGTACAATACTAATAAATTTTACATCATGATAAAACTGAAGAAAGAAACTTGAATTACATGTAACGACTTTGACTGATTATCTATGAAGCTTCTACTATATTGACTATAGATAGTTGGGACATGCCTTTAACTACTACTAATCAATACATATAAAAAATAAAAGAACAACACATGAACTACAACTGACTGGAGTCCCCGAAACAAGAGAACTTATCACCTGCAAACTGTCATTATGATGTGTGGGCTACAACGGGTACCTACATTATGAGACAATATAGCACATAAACATATATATGGATCAGTACTTTAGAATGTATTGAGTAAGTAGGGGTTAATGCAATAAGTAAAACTGAATAGATACATAATCTTAAAACATGCATGCTAAGCAAAAATAGTCTTCCCAAGAGATTGAAATCAACTGAAAGCTGAAGTATCTTAAAACATGAATAACAAACATAATCTGATAAGCTGGTGAATCACTACACTCAGTTTTTTAAATCTGTACTTTCGTAGAATAAGTAGAACTGAAGTTGGGAAGCGGTAAAATATGAATATTGTATGTAAATCTCATGTAAAGCTAAACATGTTGTAAAACTAAACTGAGGATCATGTATGGATACTGAACATGTAAAACTGAGAATGCAAGACCAAGTATAGCATGTACTAACATGATCTGAATAACATGAATAATTTTTAAAACTGACTGAATAATTATTAAAATCTAATTACTTGGCCAAGCAAACCTGAACTGACCTTCTCTGAATACTACATTGAGATTGTGGGAGCTAGCTATAACCCACATTCCCCAATTCGAACTATCATGGTCCAACCTGTAACCCCAATTAGAAAGGTGTTGGTACCTTGCCAGGGGTACTAACATATGAATGATGATATGGATCCATAAGGCTGATGTCCCGTAGGACGAGGGTGGCATGCCTCTGCTGACGAGAGACCCCTCATAATCTCTGATGGTGTCGTAGGTCTGAAACTCAGGGACTTCTACTAACGACTCATGCCTCTACTAACAGGGGAATCGCCATCCCTATGTTCACTTGATGCTACTTGTTACTACCAATTGAAAGACTTTGGTATTATTAGTTGTTTAACCTGACATTGTACTGTACTTGTAAGTGCTTAGCATAAACATGACATTCTGAATATGATATTAAAACTATGATCTTACTGACTTATTACTTGAAAACAAAAATCATGTAAAGACACAAAGGAATCGGGTGTTCATAACCCGCCAGCGCTGAATGATTACAAAAATATGAAAACAACATTTAAATGGTAAAAGAAAATCATAATTCAAAGACCAAAAGGTAGTAAATTTCAATAACCACTGAAGTACATGAATTTGAACATGGGAATGTGTCAATCATGGGAAAACACCATGCTTACATATTTTTAATTCATCAATACATGGATTCAATAAAAATTTGCCTAAGGACTCGAAATTTGAAGCATTACATGACCTAATTTACAAGGAATCATGTGAGGACATGGATTGAATTCATCTTGAATATGTGAAATTCCACAATGGAAGAAAAACTCATACTTTAATCAAAGAAAAGGTTTTTGGGATCAATGGGTGAAAGAAAGTCATTGATGAATACCCCACATACCTTAATTGAATGAATTCTTGAAGAAATCATGAAATTGAAGCTTGAATTGGAGAGCTCTTGAGAGAAGAAGCTTGGATTATTGTTTTTAGGAAAGAGGAGGGTTTCTACGTGAGAAATTTTGAGGAAGATGGGCAAATAATGCCCTTTTTAGTGTTATAAATCGTGCTTTGGATGATTGGGGTTAAGGGGAAAGGATCAAATTGGCCCTTGGCCCAAAGGAAACTGAAACAGTGGGGGAATAACCGCTTTGGCGCGCCCCTTAGCAGGGGAGAAACCAACTCACCACGCACCTTATTCCGGGGGAGAGACTAACGCACCACGAGCCTATCACGGAGGCTTAATATTTCTCACAAAAATGGTCATAACTTTTTGCTCGGGTATCGAATTAAGCTGAAATTGGTGTCGTTGGAAAGATAATTCAATTTTCTATCATTTGGTATTTCTTAAGATGAGAAATTATGCATATATAAGAATTTATACATGTTCAAAGTTGACCCTTGTATAATCAAATGTCAAAACTTGACCGAATCAAAGACTCTTAGCACAATTTTGCTCTAAGTGATTTCAATGAATATTATTCACCTCATAAGCACTTAAGACACTAGGATAAAGGTCATGACACGTGTATTTGAATATAAATCAAGGGATTTGAGTTTACACATGTAGGAACGACGGTTCAAAGTCTAGCTCGAAAATGCGAGTGTTACATTATCTCTCCCTTGGAATCATTCGTCCTCGAATGATGGATAGGAACTTGTTGAAGTTTTATAATTATGGAATGATGTACACATGACATGTATGGTAATGTAGGATATAGATGAGCTGAAACATTATAACTTTTATCGTGAAACTGAATAATGAATTGACTTGACTTTATTGACTATAAAGAGCTGATTCATGATAAGAGTTTAAAAATCACTTGAAATGTTCATGATATGAACATACATATAGAATTGTGAAGTGATAACTGAAGCAATAAAATTCTAAGAGTTACTAAGGATGGAAAAAGTACATATCTTCTCATTAGGAATTGTACCTCAACAAAAACACGTATAAGGGTCAAAAGAAAAGAGCTTCATGGTATCACCAAGTACATTATGTAAGCACGAATCATGAGATAATGAAACCAAGGTCATACAATGGGTATCACAATGTTTGAACTGGAATACTTAGAAAACTGAGGTCATTCACTGAACACTTATGAACTGAATCATGACTAAATATCTGAACGAAGACATGATGCATGGATTGAACTAAATTCGCAACTTGGATGGACGTGAATAAATTACCTCATCGAATAACCATATTCATGAAACTTTGGATAGTAAGACTAGATGGAAAGTTGGAAAACTATAGGAGCTTATCTGCCTGATTGCTAAATTGAATTGCTGGCTATACAGAGTAACTCATACTAAAAGTTCATACTCAACTAGAGCATTTTTTCAACACTCTTACTAAGAAATGCTAATAACATTAGAGAGCAAAGGATCTTTGGCATGATCTGAATAAGATATCTAAGTAAGGAATCTTAATATAGCTATAACTCTGTAACATGGAACATAGGCCTATGAAACATAAACTGGGATAGAATTACTAAGCCTTAGGCAATGCAACTGTCCAATTCAAACTTAGCCACGCTCCTCAAACACTCCCATGGTTACATATAACTACTATATCCAAAATTTGAGTTGAGCTATATACTCTCACCATGTTCAAGCCTAACTCGAAATCACAAGGTACTGCACATAATACCACAATACTAGTCTGAACCATGAATTCAACACCTCATACGTGTTTCACAACTCTCATCTTAAAAATAATTTCTCTTACCACTTCAACAACTAAATTCAACCTCTTACTAGGAATTCACTAGCGCATGATGCACCTATCCACTTATACACTAACATGACATTGAAGCCTATCTTTATAACAACACATAAACTTTTAGGAAAACAACCATAAAAGGATCTTTCTCATATTCTCTAAGCCTCTATCAATAAGAACTTCCATGCACTATCCCCAAGGAAATACATACGAAGAAATATACCTCAATATTTCCTCAAACTTATAGCCTTATATAAAACAAGCATACGATAATCTTTCCTCAACAAGGAACATTTACTCTCTCCCATCTAAATAATTGTTCATCATCACTATCATAACATTAAGGAGAGGTCAATGAAAGGTTAGAACATGAGTATTTGAAGCATTGGAGGATACTATATGTAACTTTGACATTAACTGAGGCCTGAGGAATAGAGTATTAACAACATAAATTCATCAAAGAGATCTAAACTGAGGACGTACAAGACATAATCTGAATTTTGCTGGGCACTAAGAGTGAACCATGAGTTATGGGAACTGAGCATACTGTAAAGCATGAGTATATGAGTCATGAGCTACATAACCTGAGTTTGGAGTTTAAAAATTCAAGGAATGTGATTTGTACTATTGAGTGAACAGGAACTCCTCATACTAGGAACTAGAAGCGCACATGATTCTTTGGAAAATGCATGAACATGTGTTATGATCATGGAAAAGACATGTAAGGGATGGGTATATATCATGATGATTGAAGTACAAAACTTTTCGCTGAGATAAGAATGGGTTGCGCATCATCCTCCCTTACTGATGTTCTACAACATACTAGCATCACTACTTGAATCTGAGAGCCTGACTTGGTTTCTTGTTCTATTATCTCCTCCTTAGATTTAAGCCATCATTCTAAGTATGTGGACCCCTTTTAAATAAACTCTGAACTGGACTGCAACCACTGTACTCTAGAGTTTAAGATATAACAATACACATAGATAATAAACTCACCCTAAAAGACCACACCCAAAAGTGCTAAACTCACTGCTAATACTTCCTTCTGAAATAGAACTCTTAACTTTTTATAGCCCAATAGTCATCATATAATAACTTGAACACATACTAACTTAGAATCTTTAAGAATCGACCATATTCTAAGTTCACACTATTTAGAATTTCAATTCTCCTTTATATCAGTTTAATCCTCCAAGATTCAAACTTAGATTCTAACACTTAACATGGATATCCCCAAAATTTTAACGAACTATACTAACTTCCTTCATAGCCTACTAATATCACATCTCTAAACTTATATTTTTTTTCTAAACCATGAGAATTACCATTACACCTGAACATCCAACATCAATAACCCATAACTTAGCTGGTAATAACATCATGTACTACACAACTAGCCTCACTAACACTTAGCAACACAAGGGTACTATCAAGAACACACACTGTAAAAACTTAGAAATAATACAATCTCATATCACCTTGGATACACCTCTAAATAACACCCACGTCATCATACTTAATTTTGAATCAATAAAATTAAATTCTTACATACACTGTTTCAAACCTACTGATTCACCTTTCATACAATTATACCATGGATACGAAGTCTACTAAATCTAGATAAACAAGATCCGCACTTTATTACTGTTAAAACTTCTCGCTTCTTACTTCCAACTCTAGATCATATGTTGTTATAAGATTCTGAAAAGGGATCTAAAAGTACATCTGACTTCGGCTTAATGCACAATTTTTCATGATCATGAATTAAATCTTACATGCTTTGGAACATAAAGGCACTAATGGGGTATATTTTAAGCCAACGTGTAATCTCGTCACTGTCTGTGGGGACTGTCTGAGAAAACACTATCTATAGGAATTTAAGCTTCACTGTTTCTTTAACCTTAAAAATAAAGCTAAGTTGACATGAATATAGCATGATGAGAATCTTGACAAGTTCCTTAGAGAACATCTCTACAACACGATCGAGATATGAAATTAGGAAAAAATTTCATAAATGCCTTATAGCCTCTCAAAAAAAAGTACAGATGTCTCTGTACTGTTCCACAAGACTCTACTAAACACGGATTTATAGACACCCTAGGACACTTGAACTCTGGGATAGGATACCAAGTTTATCACACCCGTGACTACCCCCTAGTCGTAACACGGTGCTTGGAACCACAAGTGATCCCAAACTAACCCATGAACAGGCATACTGCTTGAGCAACTATTTTAAATTGTGTAAAATTATATTTACTGAGCGAAAACATGATCATAATAAAATCTAAATAAGTACAATACTAATAAAGTTTACATCGTGATAAAACTGAAGAAAGAAACTTGAATTACATGTAATGACTTTGACTGATTATCTATGAAGCCTCCACTATACTGACTATAGATAGTTGGGGCATGCCTCCTACTACCACTAATTAATACATATGAATAATAAAAGAACAACACAAGAACTACAACTGACTGGAGTTCCCGAAATAAGAGAACTCATCATCTGTTGGCTAGAAACTACAAACTGTCTGATTATGATGTATGGGATACAACTTGTACCTACATTATGAGACAATGTATTACATAGATATATATGTGGACCAGTACTTTGGAATATACTGAGTAAGTGGGGGTGAATGCAATAAGTAAAACTGAATAGATACATAATCTTAAAACATGCATACTAAGTACAAGTAGACTCACCAAGAGTCTAAAATCAACTAATAGTTGAAGTATCTTAAAATATAAGTAACAAACATAATTTAATAAGTTGGTGAATCACTACACTCAGTTTTTTAAATCTTTACTTTCATAGAATAAGTAGAACTGAAGTTGGGAAGCGATAAAACATGAGTGTTGTATGTAAATCTCAGGTAAAGTTGAACATGCTGCAAAACTAAACTGAGGATCATGTATGGATACTGAACATGAAAATATGAACATGTAGTAAAACTGAGAATGCAAGACCAAGTATGGCATGTACTGACATGATCTGAATAACATGAATAATTACTGAAATATGATTACTTGGTCATGCAAACTTGAACTGACCTACTATGAATACTGCACTGAGACCGTGGGAGCTAGCTATAATCAACATACCCCAATTTGAGCTAATAGGGTCCAACCTGTAACCCTAGTTGGAAGAATATTGGTACCAGGGGTACCAACACATGAATGACTTTGTGGACCCACAAGGCTGATATCCCATAGGACGAGGGTGTTATGCCTCTACTGATGGGGGACCCCTCATAATCTACAGTAGCACCATAGGTCTGGAACTTAGGGACTGATACTAACGACTCATGCCTCTCCTGACGGGGGAGTCGTTATCCCTATATTCACTCGGTGCTAATTTTTACTCACAACTGAAAGACTTTTGTATTATTAGTTATTTAACATGACATGGTACTGTACTTGCAAGTGCTCAACATAAACATGACATTCTGACTAAGATATTAAAACCATGGTATGACTGACTCATTACTTAAAATAGAAATCATGTAAATACGCATAGTTATCAGATGTTCATAAACCGCCTGCAGTGAATGATTACTAAATATGAAAACAACATTTAAATGGTAATAGAAAATTATAACTCAGATACCCAAAGGTAGTAAATTTCAATAACCATTGAAGTACATGAATTTAAACATGGAAAGGTGTCAATCATGGGAAAACACCATGCTTACATGTTTTAAATTCATATATACACGAATTCAGTAAAAATATACGTAAGGATTCAAAATTTAAAGCATTACATGACGTAATTTACATAGAATCATATGAGGATATGGATTGAGTTCAATTTACTAAGGAAAAGCATGGATTGAATTCATCTTGAACATGTGAAATTCCACAATGGAAGAAAAACTCATACTTTAATCAAAGAAAATGTTTTTGGTCTCAATGGGTGAAAGAAACTCATTGATGAATACCCCACATACCTTAATTTAATGAATTCTTGAAGAAATTCTGAAATTAAAGCTTGAATTCATGGGTTTTTGAGAGAAGAATCTTGAATTATTGTTCTTGGGAAAGGAGAGGGTTTCTTCATGAAAATTTTTGAGGAATATGGAAAAATAATGTCCTTTTTAGTGTTATAAATCGTTCTTTGGATGATTGGGGTTGAGTGGAAAGGACCAAATTACCCTTTGGCCCATAAGAAGCTGAAACGGTGGGGGAATAACCTCCGTGGTGTACCCCTTAGTCCGGGGGAGAGACCAAGGCGCCATGCACCTTATTCTGGGGATAGACCAACGCACCGCGTGCCTATCATGGAGACTTACTATTTCTCACAAAAATGGTCATAACTTTTCGCTCGGGTATCAGATTAAGGCAAAATTGGTGTCGTTGTAAAGATAATTCAATTATCTATAATTTGGTGTTCTTTAGATGAAAAATTTTGCATTTATAAGAAGTTATACATGTTCAAAGTTGACCCTTGTAGAATCGAATACCAAAACTTGGCCGAATTAAAGGCTCTTAGCTCAACTTTGCTCTAAGTAATTTCTATGAACATTTTTCACCTCATAAGCACTTAACACACTAGGATAAAGGTTATAACACATGTATTCAAATATAAATTATGGGATTTGAGTTTATACACGAAGGAACGAAGGTTCAAAGTCTAGCTAAAAAATGTAAGGTGTAATAGCTTCGGCTTCGGATTTGGAAAATGATCGATTGATGAGATTAATTTTTTAGACAAAAGTTATTTGAAACTTGAAAAGAAAGTGAAATTTATTAATTCAAAAAATCCAAAGAAAAACAAAAATATTTTTTTCTCTATAAAACGCCATGCAGATGCATATAGAAATGCAGAAACACTACTCAAAAGGGACGCAACCCTTCAAGGAAATGACACTCTGTTTCAAAAAAGGGGTGAATGTTCGGTCGGATGTGACTGTTCATAAAAGAGACAATGTTTCGAATGGACTGACATGACTATTTCTAAAGGATACACCTTTTCGATGAACTATTTCTTCCTTTTGTAAGAGGCACTTGATGGCTACAAATTCCTATATTTTTTTCACAGGTAGTAATGAAAATTTTTCAAAATTGAAAACACTCTTCTAGTTCCAAAACTTATTATGATCAAGTTGATGTTGAGTGTGTTCGACGAATTCGATAGTTTGAGGTACCGCTACTGCCGAATTGTGAACCAATTTATCTTGGGAGGAAAAATTCCACAACCTCAGGTACTTGAGGGAAATTAATTTTTTAAGGGCACTCTATGAAATCGGAGGACTTGGTTCTTATTCTATCTCATCTTATTTATTTTACATAACATACTTATTTGATAGTTCTTGTTGAACTTATGTTGAGGTGTTAAAAAATTCAGTGTTGTTCTTAAAAAAATTTTAAACTTGTGTTGAAGTTTAGTGTATAAATATACAGATTGTATACCCGAAACAACAAACACGTCTCTACTGATGACATAATTATTCATTTATCATATCAAAAACATAGAAAGAAAAAGACAGAGAGAGGAAGGCAAAGTCAAAATTTACTTGTCATTCATTCACTTTCACCCGTTGCTGTCTTACACTCGGAAAATTGGGTCACTCTTTAGTCTTTGGCAGATCCCACAAGCCGATCAAATATTTCCTCCATCTAATATTAGTTGATAATTTTTTTTTTATATACACATGTTAAGAAATAATAAATAAGAAGGTAAATTTACTATTTATCTCTTAAAAAAGGAACTTTACAAACAAATATAAACATAATTAACTGCAAAGGTAATATGAAAAGATTTTAATTAGTGATTTCTTAATTTAATAAAGTGACCAATTAATACGAAATAACTACTTTTAATAAGATGAACAACTAATATGTAACGAAGTAACTATGTACCTCCATAAATACCCCTTTAATTCCTCTTCTTATATATATATATTCAAGAAAATATATACTCTCTTTAATTTGTCAGCCTTATTAACAATCTTTAATCACTTGTTCAAAGAGTTTTACATGTATGGCGACTCCTAGTGCTTATATTGTCGAAGCTTTTGTCATGAAGAAACAATTCAAGGAGAAAGTCGAGAAAAAAATTGACACTGAAGATCATGCAGAAATTAAGAAGCCCAAAAATACATCTTCTTCTTCTCCTTCTTTGGCTTGGGGTGGTAATTTCTTTCATCCTATGAAAAAAATAATAAAGAAAGTCCATCCTAACAGCAGTAGTACTGATCAGCGAAACCTGACAATGGATCACTTGTTCTCTTCAGTGGCTACAAATAATGTTCTTAGTTAAAGCCACTCTATTGTTTCTTCTTCTTCTTCTTCTTTGTTTGGTGTGTTTGGAATTCTATATTTGTTCAACAAAACTGATATGATGAATGTTCATGATTACACATGTTTAATGAATCTACTTGTACATTACATATTTTGATACATTTCTTCTCTAGCATTTTTTTTCTTATGATATTCTTGTGTATTATCCATATTATTGGTTGGTCAATCGGTTAACTAAATAAGAAGTGGGAAAAAAAAAAAGGAAGCACAGATTATATTACATTGTAGAAATTTATGTTTCTTAAAACAAAATTTCCATTAATTTGGTCATATTTAATAGATGGAATTTTCTTAATTGTATTCTATAATTTACTGCAGTCTACATAGAGAGCTCATTTTAACAATGATTCTTCCTCTATAATAACATTTTTTTTGGAAACTTTATAATATGGGTAAATAACATAAATCCCACCATCTTCAAACATAATTACCTTCTCTCTCTTTTTTCAATTAAAATTTATCTTTCTCGAATCTTATACATAAGTTATCGACCATATACATTACTACTTATTTATCTGAACTAACTAATTTAACTTTAATTAAGAAAATAAAATATTTTTCTTAAATACATAACACAATTAATGTTATATTTATGAAATTGTAATTAATGAATCCCTTAAATTCAGTAACAACTTTTCAAGTTCAAAATTTTGAAATACCAAATCAATTTCAACGATCAGAATTAGATATTGAGAAATCTCGGGTTAATTTCGATAATTGCATCCAAATTGCATCCCATGTAATAATATAAACTGTAAATCAATATTAGTTTAATATACAACAAACTTGAATAAAATTTTTCAGAACTTGAAAACATAAAACAATGTTTAATATTCATGCCTAATAGTCTTTCATATGCATAACAGTGCTATCTAAATAGACTGAAATAAACACACCTCAACTTGTCTAACAGGGTCATATACATAACTGTGTTACGTATAACACTATTAATGCATAACATATACATAACTTGTAATGTATATGTTCTAAAAATACAACAATCTAACAGTGTTTGTTTCAACACTTATATATAACAGAATTATGTATATGGATTGATATACATTACCTTTCTATGTACACTATTAATGCATAACATATACATCACTCTATAATGTATATGTTCTGAAATAAACAATTCATCAGTGTTTGTTTCACTACATATACATAAAAAATTTAAAGTATAAGGTCTTAAATACATAATAATGTTATATATATGGGATGAAGTAACAACAAATTCCATACATATGTATATGGTGTGACATAAAAACTCTCACCAATGTCAAATTTCATACATATACGTACCTTTTTTTTCTTCCTCTTTGTTTTCTTCATCTTTTTTATTTTCTTCCAACAAGAATGACATTCAAACTTTCTTGTGCATCTTACCACATATAAAACAAAGACATTTAGTGCCATCAATACACATAGCTTTACATCTTTCATTACCAAAGCATACGTAGGACGTTATTTAAATGAATTTAAATTTAAATTTCAATATGTGCTCTCCACTTGAACCAACCTTAGATTGTGACCTTTACCCTACAATTGTTCTTTCTTCCATCTTCATAGTTTTTCTTGTAAAAACAACGTTAATTTTTTCAAAAATATTAATTATTACAATACCTAAATATAATAATAGTAAGAAGTTGATAAATTTATTGATTCACAAATCAATCATGTCGGCTAATTTGGGGAGGGAAAGGGATGTGAGAGTTTTAGATGGGGTGGCGGCTAATTAGGGGGTAGGGTGGGGGAGTTTCAGGTAGGGTTTAAGGTTGTTTTTTGTAGAGTTTTTATAAATTAGAAATAGGGATTTGAGAAGAACAGTAAATTCAAAATTTGAAAAATTGAGGTTTCCTTGATTGTAGGAACCTTTTAAGGAAGTAAAAGCTTCAGAAGGGGAAGGTAAAGTTATGTATATGGATTATAGAGAAAGAAATTGTAAATATGAGATATTTGTGATTAGTTTGAAGATTTGATATATTATGTAGTAAGAGAAAGTAAAATTGTTATTTTTTGTAATTTTTCCTTATAATATTCAAGCTTTCTTTAGAATTGATTTTTATATTTTATTACGTATATCATATGATCACTACAGTATTTCGTTATAGCAGCAAAACATTATTTGAACAAACAATATTATTACAAAGAATTTAATGTATATTGATTTCTTTGTTTTTGGTAAATCGGAATTGCATAAATTAAAGGGGAGTTAAATTACACAAAAGACAAGCTTTAGCCTGGATCAACTGTGAAAGAGTTTGGCCATTGGCCTTAAATCAAAGAGCTATTACTAACAATCCTAACATAGTTAGTTCAATTGATGTCTACCCAAACCTGTTCTAAGTACACCCGAGGAACTACAAAAATAGTGCTCTCCCATACTACTTCCTTCTTTATTGTTGCTCTTGCCAATGAATCTGCAACTTCATTCTACTCTCTATAGCAATGATGTACGATTGGTTTGTTTAGCTCTCTTAGAATCAACCTGCATTCATAAAGAAGATTGTTAAATTAAATGTTTCCTTTATGGAACAAATGTATTACCTCAAGGGAGTCAATGTTGATCTCAATGGGATAAAGGTTTTTTTTAGCCAGCTTGAGGCCTTCTTAGAGAGTCAAGATCTCCATTTGGATAATTATGGAACTTCTGAATCCTCTATAGAATCCAGTGATCCAATTGCTGGAGTGGTTTGTAATGACACCCCCAATCCCTCATTTTCCAGGATTGCCCAAACAAGCATCATCTGTGTTTAGCTTGTAGAACCCCCTCTGTGGGGGATCCCAGGCTAGATGGATGGTGGAATTGTTATGGTTTTGACTGGATTGGTGAGTTAGTTGATGGTACTCCACTGCCTGAGAGTAGGCATGGGAGAAGGCAGGGTGGTCATTTCAATTCTTAAAGATATTATTGTTTCTGTTGTTCCAAATGGTCCACACACAGAAAGGCAGAAGGGTTTTCTAAGGGGTTAGGTTATAAAACTTCGTAGAGTTGATATTTTCCCAAGTTATTCTCCACTTAGCAGTAGGGAAGCTATCATTGTCCAGCTTGTTCTTGGCTTTTGAAATAACAGTTTGCCAAAAACTTGAAATAATAGGGCAATAAAAAAAGATGTGGTTAGTAATTTCTTTTATGTTGTTACAAATGGTGAAATTGGGGTTTGCGTCAATGCTCCTGTGGGACAAGGTATCCTTTATTGGGAGGCTATCATAGATCAGTTGCCATATGAAAAATTTCAGCTTTTTGGGAACTGGGAGGCACCAAAGCCAAGTGATTTTGGTGTTCTTAGCTCCACTGTTGCTCTCCCCATGGAGGTAGTTGTAGGCACTTTTACAAGAGAAAGTGTCATTGGCAGTCTCCATATGATGGTGTCTTTCTGGAGATTTGGGTGGGGGAAGAAAGTTCTTTAATAGTAAAGAGAAGTTCTTCAAGAATCTCATAGAAAAGAGAAGATAAATTCCATTCCCCATTTACTCAAGTTGAGTTGAAGGTAGATTGAGGGTGGAGAGAGTTTTGAGGACCCTGGATGGTGCTTTCAAGAGCCTGGTGGCTAGGGATTCATCTATTACCCCAGATGTTGATGTTTTTCCTATCATAAAGGAGCCATTGGGTAGCATCATTATAGGTGTTTCAAACTCTATTAATGGAGTTCCAAGTTCTGGAACCCTTGAATTTGATATTAAGTCTCTTGGAATCATATTTGCGGGTAAGAACCTTGTCCCAGAGAGAGTCAGGATTCTTTTTGAATCTCCAAGATAGACTAAAAATGATGGTATCATTTTTTATCTTGGCTTTTTACATGCCTAACCCCCCTCCCTCCTTGGATTTTGTAATGGTGTCCCAACTAACCATGTGCATTTTTTTTGCAAGTGTTGGTAGTACCCCAGATAAAGTTTTTTTGGATTTTGTATATGATTTTATGGATTTTCTCCGACGATTGGATGTACTGCATTATATGGTTAGGCATTGAGCTGAGACTAGCTTTGGCCAAGGTAGTTCTTCCTGCTTTGTTCAGGAATTGGAGTTTCCAGCCTGCGAGTCTGGTATTAAGGCTGTCCACTATGAATTGGAAGTCTATATTCAGAGGCTTTTTGGTAAATATAAGGAAGCCTAGATATTTACCAATCTTATCTTTGGAAGGGATAGAGAGCTAGTGGATAATGGCCTCTTTGAGGTCCCTTTTGGTATTCCTGGAAAAGAAGATTGATAACATCCTAGGGTTTATTTTCTAACCCGAATGAGTGCTAAAGTTGAGAGAGTGTTGGACATGGTGGTGAAGTTTGGAATGTCAACCTTAGCAAAGAGAACGAGGTCATCTGCAAAGAATAGATGAGAGATTTTTGGGCCATTTCTATAAGTGGATATGGGAGTCCACTTTACACTTTGTTTGGATGGTGGTTTGCTATGGTTTCATAATGTATGGTACAGTATAGTATGGTATGGTATAGTATGGTATGGTACTGTATAGTATAGTACAATACAATATTTGGATGGACTGTATCGTTCACGATTGTTTAATTACAGTTTTATTGTTTGGTTTGATGGTATGGTATTGTATCGTAATGGATAAATTTACTAAAATGCACCTAATTATTATAAATTTTAAATTTATCAATAATTGTTAATAATTCTACAAATTTATCAAAAATCATGCCTTCTAAATATATAAAGTTCTTAAATTCATGAAAATTCTAACAAAATTAAAACTTTACATTTATGAAATAATCATGTAAACTGCGACATAAAAATGGAGACTGAAGAAAAAAGAATGTTAAAATAGATATGGCTTAGTCTTAGACCACTCGATTTAAGATATGACTCGATCCCTTTTCTTAAAACTAGACAACCAGACTTGTCCTTAACAAAAGCACATACCATTGCCTGATTAGTAACCTAAACAGAGAAATGGCATATAAATAACTGATACCATGCAAATAGAAACAAAATGGGGAAAAGATGCTCTTTCCTAGTGAGTAAAGAAGAGGAAGAAAATAAGCCACATTGAAAGAATTTTGATATTTTCAGTAACTGGCACAAGACGCTGGAGCAGAAAAATGTAAAAATAAAAATATATTTTGGGTTGAAAGTAATTCAAGGTAAAGGGTAAGATAGAATTACATAATATTAAGTAAGGGCATAATTGGAAAAAAATAGAAAAATATGGGATATCATCAAATTGGTGGTTCTATAAATTGAGAAATTTCATGGTTATCAAATCATGAAAATAAACCATACCATACTATGCTTTTTAAAAAACAATCAAAACAAATATAGTTCTCTTGGTAACCATACCATACCACACCACGAAAAACCACTGTCTAGATAGGCACTTAGAATATCAACTTCATATTCAATTTTTCTAGATAGGATCTCCATGCACATTATGAAGATATAGGGAGATAGAGGTTCTCCATGCCTTATTTCCCTGGATGGCTGAAAAAAGTCAGTTTGACTTTCATTGATAATAATGGAGCTACTAGAGGTAGAGGCATAGGACATAATGAGTTTAATGATATTGCTTGGGAGGTAAAAAATATGAGATCTTGTCTGATAAAGTTTCATTCAATTTTTTCAAAGGCCTTCTCCAAGTCAATCTTGAGGATCATTTGAGCTTATCCACCCTTCTTCTTGGAAAGAGAGTTGACAAGTTCTTGGACAATGATTGCATTGTCAGCTACTCTTCTATTTTGAAGGAAGGTTATTTGGATTTGGTTAATGATGGGGTGGAGGAGAGGTTTAATCCTATTAGCAATAATCTTAGAGATTATTTTGTATTGGGTATTGGAAAGGATAATAGGTCTAAAGTTTTTATGAAAGTTGCATTATTGCATTTTGGGGTGAGATAGATATAGGTTTTGTTTACCTTGTCCTCCATTTGAAAAGTAATAAAAGTTTTGTTACAAAATTAAAACAGAGAGTGTGATAAGGAATCCCAATATTGTTGGAACATGAAAGGATGTAATCCATATGGCCCAAGATCTTTATTGGGTTTGAAATAAAATGTGACTCTTTGAATCTCCTCTATGGTGGGGGTTTCCTCTACTGAAGTATGCATCAGGGCACTGTTAAAACCCCTTGAGGAGGGATTTGTTTGGCACTTGAGGTGGGAAGAAGTGTGGTCAATGGAGTACAGTGATGTGTAGTAGGATTGGATATTGGTACATATACGCTCATTGTCATGGATCCAAGAGCCTTGATAATCTTGGAGGTTGTTGGTTCTATTTCTCTTTCTTCTGTTAAGGGTAGAGGTGTAGAAAAAAGAGGTTAGAATTACTGTCCATGAGCCATGAGATCCTAGATTTTAACATCCAAAATTCATATTCCTGTCTGAGAATGTTTTCGTAATCCTTAGTTAGGGAATGTTCAAGACCTTAAAGGAAGGTGTTTGTAAGATAGTGGTTAGATCTTTCAATACCAGTTATCCTAACAAGTATGTGCTTCTTTTTGTGGAAGATGTTACTAAAGACTTTCCTATTTTAAATGGTGATGACCTCCTCAAAGGTAGAAGTGGCTTGGGTAAGGTTGGTGCATTAGTGGAAAATGGAGTGGACTATCTCCCTGAAGTTATTATGAGAGAACTAGATGGTTTCAACACTAAAGGGTTTTTTATTAGTAGGATGGGGTTTAAAGAGATTTAGGAGGATGCGGTAGTGGTCTGAGTGGGTTCTGAAGAAATGAGTGATAGTTGTTTTAGGATATAGCTAGATCCAATTAGCATTGGCTAAGCATCTGTCCAACCTCTCAAAAATAAGGGCCCTCCTATTCCTATATCTTTTATTGGTCCAAGTATACTTACTACCTTTGAATCCTAGGTCTACTAAACTACAGGTGTTGATACAGTCCCAGAAGAGAGAGCTTCTGTAATTATTTATACAGTTGCTGCCAAATTTTTTAGAGGCCCCGAGGACTTCATTAAAGTCCCCTCCAATGATCCATCCATTGTTTTCATTGGGGATAGTAGACTGGAGAGAGGTTAGGAGGTTTCATAGGTTCTTCCTTTCCTCTAGGTCATTATTGGCATAAATAGCAGTGAAAAAAAATTACAGGGGGGTTACTAAACTTAACAGAGACATGGATTTCTTGATTGGTTATGGTGATGCCTGAGATATTGATGGACTCATCCTACCATATAATGATAATGCCCCCTGAACCACCAATATCAGGGCATTAAATGTGGCCCTGGAACCCCAAGTCCTCATTCAAAGATTTATGGTCAGCCATCTTGGTTTCAAGGAGAGCAAGCATGATAGGTTTATTAATGCTTATCATGGACTTATAATGTCTCCTAAACTCAGCATGTTTTTCTCCCCTCCCATTTCATATAATGCAGTTCATTAGCATTGATTTTAGGGTTTAGGAATTGTGGGTGATTGCTTTCTTCCTTTTCCTAGATGGGGAGGATTTTGATGGCAGTTTCGGCTTCTTCCTCTTTCTTGAGAAGGTCCTTATATTTTTCACAAAGTGGGTTTATGTAGTAGGGCTTGGGGCTATGATTGTTAGCTCTAGTTTTTCTAAGTCTCGAGGCATTAGAATGATTACCATCTCATAGATCAACTCTGTAAATTCTAGTATTAGAGACTTTTCTACGCTGGTGGCTTTTGTTCTTGGACCTTCCATACTGGCTAGGAGATCCTCCATTTCCTTGTTTTTGGCTCTCAATATCTTCATTGTATGTTCTTTTTCCTGTATTTCTAGGGCCAGGGATGGATAAGGGTTTATCATTATTTCCTCTTGTGATTGAGGGACCCCAGAGTTGGTTGCAAAAGATAGTCCTGTAAGGAGTAGTTCCTGGTTTATAAGACGGAAGAAAGGGAGTATCACGATCATTAATGATATGGCTTCTATTATGTTTGGCTGTGAGATATTGTCCTGGCCCTGGTTTGACATTATCTAGGCTATGGTTGCCAGCTGTACATTGGGTCCATAATTTGTCAGGCCCCGGTTCAGACCCTCTCTCACTACTTGGGCTAAGTATGCTGGGTTTTGGATTTAACTACTTACTATCTTTCCCTCCAATTTCATAGTTAGTAGAATTGTTATGACTGAGAGGCTTATTTCCAGCCATGAAGTTGGCTGGTGTTACAGAGGTAGAGGCTCTATTATTACTGTTGTGGTCATTGGGGTTGACATAAGAGTCCATTGGAGAGAGAAGAGTCTGAGAAAGAGATGTTGAGATTGCTTCTTTTAGTCTCTTTACCCTTTCCAGTGGACATAACAAAGGACTTAAGAGTGAAGTTATTAGTAGTATTTAATGTTGACTGAACATCCCTTGCTAAATCCACAGTGGAGTTCCCTGTTAGGGCAACCGTTATTCCTTTAAGAAGTGACTCAGAAGTTTGAGTTCCAGAGGCTGGGAGTTTATTCTCTCGAGGAGAGGTTAAAACTTCTTTTGACTTTATTTTTATTGCAAAGTGAAAAAGATTCCTATGTGGTCTGATTAAAAGGGTTATTATTATTAGAGGGATTAGAAAAAAAGGATGGGCGAGTTCTGGTATTTGGATCTTTGGTCTACTTTAACCTTATTTATGAAAGTTTTATTGGGCCTCCGCAATTGTCCAACGAGTTTGGGATTGTAGGCCTTCTATGACTAGCATGCTGTAAGTGGGCCTTAGAATGTGAGGCAAAGGTTGAGGCCGATGGGTTGTTTAGCTCAGTATGGTTGGGCCCAGTCTTATGGGCCAGGTTTACCTGACCCGATTAATGATATTACCCTAGCACCACCTCGTTGCCATCGTGTTCAGAAGAGGGATCGAGGAACTTACCTGTCGCCGCATCAAATTTCTTTACTTTAATAGTCGGATCCACTGAATTCTTACCTACTAGGGTTCTGACATTGGGGATTCACCTTCTGTTTCTCCGTTGGAAGGACAACGTGGTCCATTCCTTAGTCTTCGAAGGATCTGTGGTGGTTGGGATGGTTTGGAGGCATGGAGTGGTTTGTGGTGGTGGTTTAAAAGCACAATTGTTCAATGTATAGCCCAAACGCCAACATGAATTACATAGTATGCCTTCCCCATCATAGGTTATCCGCTGCTTGTGGTGGCCAATGATGATGTGGTATATTAGATGGACTTTGAGAGGCACTTCAACACATAATCTTGCATATCGGCCTCAGAGTATGGATAAGGTGCAAGCATCCACCTTAACCAATTTGCCAATTATTTTACCTATCCTTTGCAGTATGATTTGGTCATAGAATTCCATTGGGAGGTGCAATAATCGTAGCCAGATAATCGTTGAGGTGATTTTACTCTTTTCTGAGATGAAATTTGGTTCCCAATTTTGCACTGATAAGAATTGTCCGGCTATAAACCATGGACCCCTTTGTAACACCATTGATTGACTTTCTAGGTTGTTGAATTTAATAGTGTAGAAATCCAATCCCAAGTCTATAAGTGTGATTGGGGAATGACTTTTCCAAAGATCGTTCAATTTTGTTTGCATATATTGGTGGGTAAGTTGTCTACCAAATATCTTGACAATGACCCCAAAAACGCCAGGACAAGTATAATCTTTGTTGATCTTCCAAGGATAGATTGATGCAATTATTGTCGATGTCTTGCTGAATTAGACCAGAGTGGATTAGTGGTTCCCGATTAATGGGGGGTTAGGACTTAGATTGTTGATTGTGGCTTATGTTGGAGGTTGGGTTTCTATGCCCTCCATATGGGAATTTGGTGAGGGATCTTGAAGAAGAGAGGGATGCCCGTCAGTCTGTGGGTTTTGGGAAGACATTGAGTAGTGCTTGTGTGAGTTAGAGAGAGGTTGGTCTTCTTCTCTTTAACCTATCTCAAATTGTATATTGATTTCTTAAGACTGGTCACAATATGACCTTAGCTTGTGGCCAATCTAGAGGTCAAGTTGAAACAATAATCCTAATTCCTACAAATATTTAGGATAAAAAAAAAAATCTTTCTGTGTATAACTTAATTTAATATTGTTAAAATTTGTACTCAATTTATCTTCTTTATATATATATATATATATATATATATA
>NC_061114.1:202528162-202632241 GCF_002878395.1 Capsicum annuum
ATATATATAGTGTTTTAAACTTTTAGACATATCTTCCTCTTTTTTAATTATAAATTTCAAAATATCGTTCTTGTTGCCATACTTGGAATCATTTTCGATTACTGAAGTTTGTTACTTTTATCCCATAAAACTTCGTTTAATGTACGTATTTGGCGTAACTTCAACTTCTTGTACTGAAAAAAAATAATTAAGTCATGTTTAGTATATATATAAAAAATATTTTCTTTTGGAAATACTAATACAATAATACTCACAATCACGCCATTGTTGACAAAAGAAATCAGTTACTCAAAGTAAAATCAAAGTAGCAAAAAAAGATATTTACGAAGGCATGTATAAGACCGTTTCAATAAAATTAGTGACCTAAAATTAAATTTTAATATAAGATCTAAAATTTATGCACATAAAAAAAAAATTATCAATAATTTAGAGTTATCTTTTTATTCTTACGTGCTACATTTTTTAGTGTAGTATTCTTAAAAGACATTAAATATTTAAATTTTATTATTTATAAAAGTAAGGACTAATTTTAATTAACAAGATGTTAGTCATTTGTTTGCTATGCATTACCTTGAATATTTTGAAAACCTTATTTATTAATATAAAAATTTGATAAGAAGTTCTAAAATATTTTTAATAAAAAGTAGATATATCTTCTTTCTTTTAAAAAAAAATAAAAATTGTTCCTTTTTATATTTTACAATCTTTAATTATTTTAAATGAAATTAAAATCATAAAATTCATCTTAAATTTTTTGGGACTTCAAAACTTTGAGGACCTAATGCAAACACTTTACTAGCCTTGCTCTTGAGTCATCCTTGGGCACTAAGCTTCAGCTATATATCCGAAAAGGGTTGGACCATAAAGTTTTATTATACACAAAAATTTATTGTATACAATCTTAACATCCATTTCTGTAAGAGAACATTTTCACCACTCGAACTCGTCAATTGTTCAATTTTCACCCTGTGATCAAGTGTTGGCGTCCTGCTTAGTGATAAACACTTTGTCTTTTTTGGGCTCTATTAATTTATCCAAAATCCAACATATGCTATATATGTGCTTCTCAGTTCTCCCAGAAACATAGTATTTAACGGCAAACTAAAGCCTTAACTGCTACAGAACCTTACTTTTGTACAATTAATTTACAGTTTTTGGAGACAAGAAAATGGTGTTGTTTCAATTAATATTTTTTATTCTTCTTTTGAGGAATTTCTTGGAAACATATTTTGTTTTGTTTTGTTTTAGTACTTTTTTAGAAGTAAAATTTGCTATACTTCTACCAACTGCTACTAACATAGATGAAATATCCTTTTTCATAAAGCTCGATTTACGAAATCTAATGGATGATCAACTTTTGAATATCGAATGGATGATCAACTTTTGAATAATTATTTATTACGTTATAAAAGAAAGGGAAAAGTCATCATTTTCATCCAAAACTATACTTGAAAAGTCGAAGACTCATCTACACAATTGAAGTGACCTAATACACACCTACACTATTTAAAAGTGAATTTATTACCCCTTCAAATGTCATAACCAGATTTTATCTTAAATGTGTGTACACGCACTGACACGTGTTAATAGCATTTTTTTTCACTTTTTTCCTTTTTTTTTTAAGATTATTCTCTTTTCTTTTTCTAGATAAAAATTATCTTACATACACTACTGAGATACATATTTGTTTTTTGGGAAGCCATATTACCGAAAAAACATGATTGTCTTGGTTGTCAGCTCCATCAATTTTTTCAGTATCTGCACTAGCTCTAGCCTACTGCTGCTGCTTCAATTACCAACTTCAATCTTTGTTTTTTAGTTTAAATCTAGGCAAAGCTCATTTATTGAAAAAAATGAATTTGATCGGATCAAAGCAACCCGAATCAAACAAGCAAAATAACTTTAATTTTTTCAATGTTTCACAATCTTTCGCTATTTTGTAAAATTCGAGAAACCCAAATCCAATTCGATAAAATTCGCGCAAATCATAACCCAATTCATAAAATGCAAATACAAAACACAATTCTTGAAATTCAAGAAACCCACAACCTAATTAAGTAAAATTCAAGTAATTCACAATCCAATTCGTAAATGCAAGAAACCTCCCATTCAACTTTGTAAAATTCGATTAATTCATAACTCAATTCGCAAAATTTGAGGAACCCGCTACGTAATTTAGTAAAATACAAGAAATTCATAACTCAACTCGTGAAATTCAAGATACCCACAACTCAATTTTGTAAAATTCAAACAACCCACAATTCAATTTGATTTTCAACTACCTACAACAAAATGTCAAAAGAAAAAAAGTTAAAAGGATAAGTATATATGTAAACTCAATGATGAATTCATGGAGGTTAGAGAAGAAATTGAGCTAAGGAATTAAAGATGAAGTTAAGAAAGAGAGGAGAAAATATGAAAGAAGACAAAGATGAAGAGAAAAAAAAAAAGAGGAAAATCCATAAAAAAATAAATAAAGAAAATAAAAATTATATAAATATTAAAAAGAAAAGTAATTGAATATAATTAGTAGTTAAAATCCATTTGAATGGTGACATGTGGACGTTTTAATAAGTTTTTAATATTTTTTTGGCTTTTCACGCGCGTGTAAGAATGAGATATCACTTTCTTTGCCAGGTCACTTATGAGAGGTAAATAAATTCACTTTTAAATAGTATGAGTGTGTATTAGGTCACTTCAATAGTTTAGATGTGTCTTCGACTTTTCGGGAATAGTTTAAGGTGGAAATGATGACTTTTCTCTAAAAAAAAAAGAATTTAGTAATATTTTTAATGAATCTACTATGACACACTTCAAACATAAAAACTGTATGAGTAGAGTTATAATGTTTATTTTCTAAAATCTAACAACGCTATAGTGTGTATTAAGATGTGTTATAACGTTATTATAGTGATTTATTTATTTTCACTTTTTAAAATATCTACATTACCTATGAAAAATTCTGAATAAGCCACAAAAACTCGTTACTTGCCTCTGCTAAAATTTACATCAATATAATTTACACATATTTCCTCACACAGTCCCCGACCCCACAAAAAAAAATCATTCATGTGTTTGCTTTAAAAAAAAATAGTAAAGACATAAAGTCATCATAGAACATGTCTGAGGTTTGTAAAAAAATATTTTAACTTTGCGGATGATCTATTACCCCACAAAAATTATAAAAACTATTATAAGTGAATTATTTTGACTGAATTTTAGCCTAAATTTGTGTTTCACGCAAATGAGACGTATGAAGGAAGAAAATTAACTGCAAGAACAAATTAAAAAAGTCACATTTCAATAATCTTTTTAATTCTTTATAAAATTCATTTTCTCTTTCATCTTATTTGAATTTCTATTGAAATGCAATTGAAGCTTTGGAGAAAAAAAAATTGATCTCAACAAAATTGGCTCTAAAAGGAAAGGAATTTTCATGATGGGGGAATTTAATTTTTGTTGATATTTATTTTTTGATGAAAATGAAAAAGTGATAAGAAAATGGAGAGGCATTATCAGTCAGACACCATTTTCTTGGGCAAAAAGAAATTTGATGACGACAAAAGTAATAATAAAAATTCAACTATCAGTGAATTATAATACTTAGAGAAATCATCAATAAAGATGAACTAAAAAATTAGTGAAATTTCGGAGAAGAAAATTCACACATAATTATAAATTCACTTCTTTTTTATTTCAAATGCGAGGATAAAAATTGATGGAGTTAGGACAGTAGAGGGGAAGGGGGCTTAGTTAATGAAGAAGAGGAAAAAAAATTGGGTACGGGTTGATAGAAGGTGAAATTTGAGGAGATGGTGAGTAGGAGAGAGAAAAATAAAAAATAAAAGAGAGAAGAGTATAAAGAAAAATAAAAATATTATTTTAAATTAAAAAACACGTGTCAATTAGTAATTAGTGTGTGGTCAATATCAATTTCTAAAAATTGTGTTTAATCTAAAAATAATATAATAATATAAATTTGAAATGATTTAGGGGGTAATAGGTCACCCGCAAAGTCAAAGTATTTTTTTGCAAATTTCGAACAAATTCAATAATGAATTTATGTCTTTACTCCTTTGAAAGATAAAAAAATGGAGTTAACTCATTCTTTTTAATTTTCGAAGTCCAAAAATGAACTTGATTCTCAAGGCAACGTGTTGATTCCAGTTAGCGGTGTTCATGATTGGTTTGGGTCAATTTTCAATTAATATCATAACTAAATTAATTAAATTGGTTTTGAAAATTCTAAAATAAAATAAAATAAAATAAAATAAAATAAAATAAAAATCATCAGTTTGGTCCTTGTCAATTTTATTTCAATTTCGTTCGGTTTCTCAAAATATTTAGCTAATGATAAATTTAAAATATTAATTCAATGGAACATGAGATAACTATTTCAAATGAACCTTAGGAATCAATATATTTCTCTCTTCTATCATAAGATTAATGTATATAAATCTTTTATTATTTTTCAACATTATTTTGAAGTTTAGCATGTTTAAGTTGTATAAGTGTAGAGGTTTCTTTCACTTCACATGTCTAACTTCTACAGAAACAATATAGATCATTAAGTAAAATAGTCAATTCTTAAGAAGTCAAAGAGGTAGGCAATTGAAGGGTAAATGAATGTCTTAGCAAAGAAATTAGAAACTAACAATATACCCCACCATATGTATACAATTAGATAGTTATTATTTATGAAAAAATAACATTATATATATATATAATTTATCGATTCAATCTGGTACTTTTTTCAGTTTTTTTCTTAGTAGAACTATAATCAACCAAAAATTATCAATTTTTTAAAATTTAAAATAAAATCAAATTAAATAGTATCAATTTTTTTAGTCGGTTTGATTTAATTTGTGATTTAGTTTGATTTTTAATCAAATCATGAACACTGTTAGTTTCAACCGCAAAACTTATCTTCACATGGGACATTATATTCAAATAGCATGCAGACAAAGATGTGTTTGGTATTGAGGAAAATATTTTTTTTAAATTATTTTTTAATCTTTTCATGTTCAATTGATTAAAATTTTTAAAAAATATTTTTAAGTTTTTAAATTTCGATAAAAACACATCCCAACCTCACAAGTCGATGTGTCTAAGGAAAGCGAATAGAAATAGGGTCTTATTCATATCATAAGATGATATTCGATATACAGTCATTGCTCAATATTTTCAACTGATACAATATTTGGCTCAAATTCAATTGAAGAAATTTCAAGAAATATGGACAAATTATTCCTAGTCAGGAAGAGGTTTTAATACGAGGATGTTCCTAGTCGAATAAGAATCATTCAATCTCATGATGAGTTGATGAACTCTTTGCTCCTTATCTAATTTAGGAAATCATTCTTACATCCACAAGTACAATAAGGATAGGTAATGGAGAAGGACAATTCATCCTAAAGTTTCTTAATCCTGTTGAAGTAGGAAGCAACACTCAAGGATCCTTTAGAAATACGGTTCTTTCCGAATTTGGAACATTTTTGTACCACTAATCTGATCAAATTTACGATCAACCTCCTTCCATAAATTCTCAACAGATTCTGTATACATCATAGTTTTCCTATTTTTCTTATCTAGGTTGTTTAATATCCAAGCTACAACTATATCATTACACCTAATCCAAGATTAGAAATGTGAATCATTAAAGGAGGCTTAGGATTGGAACCATTGATCATACCTAGTTTTTTTGTACGAGATAAGACTAATAACACTCTTCGACGCCAACTTCTGTAACCCGTGCCATTAAAGGGTGTGATTATCAAAATTGTGTCAGGAGAATCAAATGAAATGAGGTATAATGGAAGCGAAGAATTAATAACAGAAACAACATCAGGATCTACACTAGAAGCAGTAGAATTTAAAATAGTCGGAGCCATATCTACACAAATGTCAATTGTGCGAAACAATAAAAATATAGCACGACAATGCTTAATAAAGGTGAGGAAATGATATCAGACTTTTTCTTAGCTGAAAAAATAAAGAAACTTTGTCGTAGAAGCCAGAATGAAAGACAAACACCGTAACAACCTCACATCAAAAATTAATTCTCATTTCAACCAAAAACCAAATTGAGATCCAGCTCAAAATGCGTAGGTATGCGACAAAAGCAACAATCAACTCCGACTGGAAGGATACCCAAACCCTAATGGATGCATAAAGTTGCAAAAAAAAACAAAAACCATCAAACTATAGATGACAAACGAAATGTTGGATGAAGAAGTTGGTGAAACTTGAGAAGATGAGCACATATAGCTTCGAAAATAGACAAACAATGAGCTCAAAGCTCTGATACCAACACAAGAAAGAGAAACCTCCATTTTTTCTTAGTCTAAAAGCTTCATCGAGCTTAGAAAGATAAAGGTAGAGAGAGAAATATTTTTTATTGAGTGATAACCGTCCAATTATAGATGATATTTTCATGACACTTGGACAGGTATATAATTACTTACAAAACAATAATAGGCCTAAATACAATGACACAACAACTAAAGCATCTGTGACCCAAAACTAGTCAACGTAATTCAAGGTGACTTGACCAAAGAGTGGTCAAACTTGAAAATCTCTTCATGAGGTTCAACAATTCTTGTGTATTATCTCATATTAGTTGATTCATCGATTAATTAAATAAGAAGCGGAAAACAAAAAAAAAAGAGAGATTATATTAAACTCGAATTTTTTTTTCTTAAAAAAAATTCCACTAATTTGGTCAAAACTAATAGATGGGATTTTCTTAACTGCATTCTATAATTTACTATAGTTTATATAGAGACCTCATTTTATCAATGATTCTTCTTGTGTAATAACATTTTATTATACTATTCAAGTTTTTTAGAATTGATTTTAATATTTTATTATATCATATGGTGACTATAGTATTTCTCTATAGCAGCAAAAAATTATCTGAACAAATAATATTGTTATAAAGAATTTTGATATATATTGATTTCTTAAGATTGTGTCACAATAGGAATTAGCGTGCAGTCAAACGAGAGGTTAAGTTGAATCAAACAATAATCCTAATTCCTACAAATACTTTATCAAAAAAAAAAAAAAAAAATTCCTTGCTTGTGTACTTAGTTCAATATAGTTAAAATCTAAACCCAGTTTATGTTCTTTGATTGGTTAATATACATAATAAGATAAGATGCCATAAATTTTTAATCTGTGACATATCTAGCTTTTTAAAATATAAATTCTAAACTAGCATTTTTGTTGCCATGCTTGAAATCGATTTAGATTACCAAAGCTAATAAAGTTTTTCTACAGGTGAATTTGATAGGTTTTTAACGTTTATTCCACGAAACTGTACATACATTTGGCTGAACTCCAATTTGTTTTTCTGGAAATTTAATTAAACTAGGTCCAATATATATAGTGTATATAATATATTTTCTTTTGAAAATACCAATACAATAATACGCACAATCACGTCATTGTCTATAAAAGAAATTAGTTACTCAAAGAAAAATCAAAGTAGAAAAAAGGAGAAGAACAAGGAGGATATTTAGTAAGGCACGTATAACGATAAAAGGGGCATTCGCACTAACTTTAGTTATATATTCAAAAGAATTGAATCACAATACTTTATTATATACAAGAGTTTATTGTATATTATTTTATTATGTATTTTTATGAAAGAATATTTTCACCACTCGAACTCATCAGGGGCGGAGCCATGTGTATCCAACCGCTTGGCTGCAATTTCTTTTATATATTACCGAATTGTTTTCAAAACAAATAATTGGTGGAAGTTTCCTGACGAATGGAGCAAACTTTGTGGCCAGTTCCCTACCACTTAATGCACAGAGGAACGGAGGATTAGCCTCATGGCTGCCGGCTGTGGGGATACCTTGGGAAATAAAAAACAAAAAAAAAATTCCTGCTTAGTGGATAGATATTTTATGTCTTTTTAGGCACTAGAAAAGACATCATTTCCCCCCTGAACTTGTCTGTTCAACTTACTTTAGCACTTACATTAAACTTTCATTTATTTACCCCCTTATTATCTTTAAAGTGTATTAAAATACCCTCTTAACAGCCTGCGTGTAAACAAGCGTCGTTGGGCGCATTAAAATATATTTTTGTCTATTTACTTTCTTTTAAATACTCGTTTGGAGCTCCTAAAGGTTATATTCGATTTCTTCTTTAAAAAAAACCCTAATTTAGCCTCCTTCTTCTTTATCTTCAATCCAAAATTTGTTCAATTCATTAAATTGATGCAAAAATTAAAATTATTTTCTCTTTATTTGTATTAAGCCGCATAAATTTGAGACTAAAAAAATATAAAATCAAATTAATTTTACTAAGAATCTGCCGGAAAATGCGAAAGAATATGAATTGATTTTAGCTTCATCTCCTTTCTGTATTAAGGTATAATCTCAGTCATGATTTTGTATATCATTTTACTATAATTTACTCTTTTTTTTTTCTACTGTAATTTTGTTTCTGAATTTTAGTTTATTTAGTGAAGTGAATTCCGATCCTTGTAGCACACAATAATAAAGTCAGTTAACTTGAGTAAACTATGTATGGAAGAAAATGATTCTGCTTTGAAGCAAGAAGTTCATTATAATTACGAAATTTTGTTGCATTTGAAGACATCTTGGACTTCAAGAAATTTCGGCAGAAGATATTCGGCATGTCCTTATTTTGGGGTAAATATTAAATTTTGCATTTTCTCTTGTTATTTCGACATAATTGATTAAAAGAAATGAGATTAATTCATTCTTTATTTGTCTCCATTGAAGGGTCCAAGATCTTACGACTTTTGACGTTGGAGGGATACAAAAGACATTGATCCGAGGTCCAAATATGTGATTCCTAAACTAATAGAGAAACTAGGTGATCTTGAGAATTTAGTTGAATCTTGTTATTTCAATGAAGTTGAGAAATTGATTGGACTGAATAAATCAATTGACGAAGGTTCAGAAGAAATTGACAAGCCTAAAGAATTCAAACACGATGATAATGGGGTGAATATGAAATTGGAGAAGTTGGAAGAAGAGATTCAAAAGATCAAGGAGAAAGAGAAAAAGTGGAGACGAATAGTTGAAGGTAGGACTGGAGACAATGCTCACTTCTTTGTTGTGTTTTTTTGTTGTATATTAGTAATAGCTTTAAGCTATTTTGTTGGGATGCTCTATATAGAAAAAAGTTCAATGAGGTTACCTTAGAACTAGTTTGTTGTTGTTAGATGATGTGTTACAAATTATTATGTTGAGTAGGGCAACTTCTTTTGTAATTGGATTCTCTTATATATATGAAGAAGAGAAAGGTTGCATTTAATTTGAATCATGTTTGTTTGAGTATCTTTAGTAATGGTGCAACTTCAACTGCTTTTATGTTTTGTTTGAGTATCTGTTGTTAAATTGATTACATTTGAATCATTTTGTAGCTAAAAAATAAGTGCAACAACAAATTACAATTTGAAGCTACAAAATGTCAAAATACTGCAGGCACAACATAACAGAAATACAGTCACAACTGTTGGAATGTACTTCTTAACTTGAAAATCTGTAGTTCTAGAATCAGTGCTTGCAAAAAACAACCATGGACAACCATCTACACGCTTTACTCTCACCCTTTTTGATTTATTCACAAACTTATCTAGCTCTACATATGTAACGCCCCGAGACTACATCCTGGGGCGTCACACAGTGCTTACAATTTTGAAGGACCAAAAAGCTAACCTATGACTGATACCTGCTACGAGCAAATTTATAAACCGGAAAAATCGAACCAAACCGAACTAAACCGACAAGAACCAAATCGATGGTTATTTTTTTATTTGGTTTGGTTTGGTTTGGTCTTAGAAATTTAAAAACCAACTAAGTTGGTTTGGTTATGGTTTTGACTAATACCCGACCCAAATCGACCCATGAACACCCCTAGCGACGCATCAAGATCGCATTGTCTTGCTGTTTTGGCCATCCAAACACAACTCAAAAAATGTCCAAAAATTTCGAAACTCGCCCAATATAATCTATTGACATCCCTAATCATGAATCAATTTGAAAATAGATAATTTAAGACAGAAAAGATCATAAATAATGCCATTGAAATATCGAGGCCAAAAATGAGACTAAGTATCAACACTTAGCTAAAATGACTAGGACTTTGCGGGGTCTTACAACATGGTCTTGAACAACATATCTAGTAAGAGCTTTTTCTAAACTCTTCAAAATTTGCAAAACAAAGCCCAAGCTCCCAAACTATTAATTTGTAAGTAGGATAAAAAAAAATCCTCTCATAATTTCTTTTTGTTTTTCCTTCTTTTCTAGCAGGTTGTTCAATCTCAGCATCTACATAAATATCCTCATCAGAATCTATTTCAAAACTTACCTCTTCATCTGAATCAATAAATGGCTCATCTCCGACAATCTTTCCCTCTAGAGTATTTTTTTCTTGGATATAATCTCATCATATCCCACATCAACTCCTTTTTTCTTACCTAAACTAACACCTTTTTTTCTAGGCTATCTATTTTTCCTCTTTTTTGTTTCATTAGACCTCTTCTTTTTGGTAGACCTCTTTTGTTCCCTCAGAATTCTTACTTCCTCGTGAACATGTAATACTCCACCCTTCTCCTAGTTCAAATTCGTCTCTAGAACATCAAAGATCTTGCTTTAAAGATGAATATATTTTATTTCATATGAAATTTTTAAGATTCTGACTTTTTATCACGTGAGAAATCGAATAAGTTTTCCATCTATACCAAATTCTCCCAAATCCAATACTCGGGCGAAGAGTTAGAGCCATTTTAGTGAGATAGTGTATCACCTAGTACTTTAGCGCGTCGCGTAGCCAGCCAAAATGGCAATTGTCAAAATCCAATAAGCCTCCATGATTCCACTGCATCACGGTGTCTTTCCTATTTGCAACCAAGGTGGCACCGCAATTCCCACCGCGTTGCGCCAAGGCTCAGTTTCCCAATTGTCCAATTTCCAGTAACCCGACGTGATTATGACGCGTCGTGCCAGCATGAAAAATTGAGATTTTTCAGATTCCGTTATTTTAATTCCAAGGGCAAAACAATCATTTTGTTATCCCAATATATACTCTTCAGCCACATTAAATCCAAATATTGTTGTTTTCTCTCAATTTCCCTCAAGAACAGGAGCTAGGGTTCCAAAATCAAGACCCCAATCATCAAGATTTCACCATTAATCTTCCGAAGATCAAGTAGTAAGGTATGCAGATGTTGATTCTTGGGTCCCTTCCACCCAAGAAGTTCAAGAATCCTTTTTCTAAATTCAAAGATCTTATATTTATGAGTTTTCATAATTCATGTGAATTGAAATTGAAATTCATGTTTTGTTTATAAAATCTCAAGAGTTGATTCTAGTATGTGATGAATTGTATGATGTTCATTATAAACCCTCTTCAAGTTGCATGTTAAGTGGTGTGTTTATGTCAATTGAGTGTAAAAATTATTGAATAACCAAAGCATGCTCCCCATATGTTTGATAATATGCTTATGTGAAGGAATTAAAGCTATTATAGCATGTTGACTAGAAATCCCCAATTGTGTGCAAGCTCATGCATGTCAAGTGTTTGTTGAAAAGCCTTAATGAATAAATTGTGACATATTAGTATAAAATCCACCAATTATATGCTCTTCAATGCATGTTAAATGTTTGTTGCAAGACCTTGTTAAATGGAGTATGAGCCAATAGCACATCTCCCTCTACTATCACATGTTTATGAGTTTCAAGTGCTTGAATAGATGCTTTAATGATTGTAATGGTGAATGAATGTCCACGGTCATGATTATTCAAAAATGTTTATGTTTTACTTTTATGTTATTGAGTCCTGGGGGTATTTATATCTGACAATTTAGCTGCAAGTCTAGAGCCCTTGTCAGTTTTCACGATAACCTCAGTTAAGCCATAATTCTTAGAACTCAGTGAGTTACAGAACTCAATACTCTCAGACGGTTACAGAACTTAAGAAATCTCAGTAATCTCAGTATCACTAGAATTCCAGCTTTAGTTCAGTACCTAGCTCAGATTTTAGTACTATTCAAGTGTTCAGTTCAGACCTCAGTAGCATTCAAGTAATCAATTCAAAAATCAGTATCATTCAGTCAGATAACGAGATCCAGTAGTGTTCCGTCAGTCTTCGAAACCAAGTGAACTCAACTTAACTCAGTTGATCAGTCAAGAAATATGATCAGTAACAGATTTAACTCAGTCTAAGTTCAGTTAAAAATCAGTTCAGAGTCTTTCAGTTGAGAGTAGTAACTAACACCGAGCGAGTGCAGGGATGACGGCTTCCTATTAGAGAGGCAGAGTTGTTAGTAACAGTCCCTGAACTCCAGAACTGCGTAGCAAGCGCAGGACCAGGAGTCACCCGTTAGATTAATGCTTGACTATCATACTGCCTTAGGCTTGACTTTCTGTTCAAGGTCACCCGTTAGAGAGGCTTGACCATAGCATAGGTCTTTACCCGTGGCACAGTATTGACACCCTTCTAGCTGGGGTTACAGGTTGTACCCCACTAGATCAGTTTCGGGATATGTCAGTTAAGTGAGAACTCCCACAGTTGCAGTTTCAGTATCAGTCTTCAGAGTAGGACTCAGAAATTAGGACTGTCAGATACAGTCACCCATCTCAGTAAGCAACTTATATAGTTTCATAGATTTATAGACCACCCGCTAGATAGGACTGGTCTCACATAAAGTTAATCAATATCAGTACTAATAGATTCAGAGATCACCCGTTAGATAGACTTGATCTCAGATTCAGTTAATTATTCTCATTATTGGATTTAGAGATCTTTCGCTCGATAGGTCTAATCTCATATATAATCATTCCTTATTATTGGTAGTAGTTTCAGAGATCATCCATTAGAGAGGTTTGATCTCAGATTTAGTTAGTCGATAGTAGCAAGCTCAGAACTCAGTTATTGATATGAGTAAATTCAGTTAATCAGCTTTAGTGTCCTCAGTTTTAGAGATCACCCGTAAGATAGGACTGATCTCGACTTCAGTACTCAGTTATCAATCTCAGAAGATTCGAATATTCAGTATCTCAGTATTAGTAGTGAGTTCAGACGTCAGTGAAGTGGTATCCAAGTCTCAGTATCCAGTGTCATGATGATTTTCAGTTATGGTTTGTGAATTCATGCATATGTCCTCATTTAGAACTCATTATTATTCAGTTAAGTAATTGTTCATGCATAAGCCCTTGCATTTAGCCTTACCTCATCTTGCATACTCAGTACATTCTCACGTACTGTCGTATTTGCGCTATGGTGTTTTACTTTACACCATAGGTTCAGAGGCACGAGATTCAGAGCACACTTAGCAGTCCAGACTCAGTTAGCATCAGTAGACGTAGCAGTGAATCCTCTCCATTCGAGAATGATCCTTATTTTATTATGGCATTAGACTTAGTTTATTTTCAGTGACGAAGTTAGTTGGGGACATGTCCCATAAGCTCTACAGTTTAGACAGTTAAAGGCTTTTCGGACAGATGTATTAGTATTAAGTTTTTCAGTATTGATTATTTTAGATATTTGAACCTTATGGAAAGTTTTCGCCAGTTTTCGCCATTAATTTCAGTATATTATGCAGTGCTCAGTTACAGATATTAAAAAGGGTTAGCTTGTGTTTCCTCTGGGTCATGAGCACCGTGTGGCGTGCTGGTTTCAGAAAATTGGGGCGTTATAGAACATCACTACCATACTCATCATATTCACCTTCATCAAATAAATCACAATAATCTGATATTCACGAACATCAGTTTCACTTTCTCAATCTGATGGAATGACTGGGACATCTGTTGTTGTACAAAAGTAGTGTTACCTAAATTCTGCTCCATACTAGCAGAAATAGCACCCAAGTCCTCACCAGTAATAGAAACACCATTAACACCACCCAAGTCATCACTCCTAGCACTACCACCACCACCACCACCTAAGTCCTCACTGTTTTGTTCCTTTTTTTTGAATTCGAAGAATCGAAAAACATTGATTTTGACTTTTAAAATATTTTAAAACTTTAAAGAAAATTTTAAAACAATCTAAGAAATTGCAGAGTCGCCACTTAATTTATTTGAAAAGAAATTAAGAAAACCTTAAAATAATATCCTAAGTCTCAAAATAGAAAAAGACTTAAGTTTTAAAGAAAATCTCGGGTAAGAAGTTCCTATTAACATTTTAGAAAATTTTTTAAGGCACCTGAAATGTCCGCTAACTTGTGGTTATTCAGACTATTTGAAAACCACTTTGACTAACATTGAAAAAAGAAAAGTTGTTTTTTCTGAAAAAGAAAGTGATTAAGAATTTTTTTTTTAGGTTTATGCAAAATCAGTTATTTTAATGACTTAGTAGGGAATTTAACTAGGTCTAAGAACAGTAATAACAACTAGCACGTAAAAGAGGAAGGGGAAAACTAAAAGACGTAGGCTATTAGACCCAAATCAATAAATCTGTCCTAATCTAATTTGGACTTTTGGCCCATCATCACCTGTCCTAATCTAAATATTGGGCTTTCGGCCCACAACCTGCTTCACCTGTATTAATTTACAACTTTGGCTACGACGCTCAAATGAATGAACAAATAAATAAATTGATAAAAAATAAGACAATAATAAAAATCGAAACTTTTCAAGTGTCTTAGAGACCTCATCAATGGGTTTTGACCCATTTTTCTTCTTCGTCCATCTTTTTGCACCCGTACGCCATATAGTCGATCTTGGATTTAAACTTCTAACTTGACTCAAAGAGGTGGGCCTCATTGGCCCATTACGAAATGCAAGAGGAGAAAAGTCCATTTGGACTCGGGGTATTTTTTGCATGCAAGAAAAGATAAGGAAATTAATATATGTTCAAAGTATAAAAGTGATACATTTCAAAGCAAAAAAAAAAATATCAAGAACCAATCTTTGAATCACAATGATAAGCATACTTGCACACGTATAACAAAAATGAGAGTCAACAGATAAAATGCAAAGCAAAGACACCTACTTCCATGTCTCATGATTTATGTTCATATTAAGAATGAATAAAGGTAAAAGGAAGAAAATCATATTCAATGAATTAATGCGAGGAAAAATAACGTAAGCTTGCGAAAGTAAAGGGATGAGGCAGTAAGAAAAATACCCATGACTTCCAAAATTGAACAAACATAGACACTACTCCATTTAACAAAAGAAATTAAAGGCTAACTTTTCAAGAAAGAGTATCCTTAAATTTCAATTAAGGCGACATTAATGAAGATTCACACATCCAAATCATGACCAACTTTAGGGAAAACATGCAACGACCTATGATTTATCTTTCTAAGACATCGTTGATTCTCTTTTGATATTATGAATCAAAGAGAGACATGAATCAAGTTTTAACACACACAAAGAGCACATGTAATAATTTAGAGTAAAAAAAATTAGAATAAAAGTTTATTATCTCTAAAAGTGAAATATCGTTCAACAATCATACCATGCATGACTCAAAAATATCTAAATAATTCTATTTAACCACAAAAGTCCGAACTTTCTCATCATTTTGACAAGACAACATACAAACAAAAGAGGAATAAATATCTTGGATGGAAAATAAGGCTAACACTTCATCGCGTATATGAGGAGTTTGAAATCCACTAAAAAAATTAGCAAGCATATGACAATCTTGACTTAACCAACTACTATTTTATTAAGGTAAAACAAACAATAGTAACTATTTTTCCAACATAAAAGAAATAACTTTACTTGCTAAAAATAAATATATCCGTCAACAATGAATTTAAACAAGGTATGAGTACGTCTTTTGAGCAAAGATCAAAACTTTATATATAATAATCAAAGAATAAAACCAAAAGTCAAAACAATCAATATTAACTATTCTTTTCAACATAAAAAAAATAACTTTACATGCTAAAAACAAACATATCCACCAACAATGAGTTTAAACAAGATATGAGTATGTTTTTTAAGCAAAGATCAAAACTTTATCCATAATAATCAAAGAATAAGGTCAAAAGATGAAACAATCAATATTAACTATTCTTTTCAACATAAAGGAAATAACTTTACATTCTAAAAACAAATATATCCACCAACAATGAGTTTAAACAAGGTATGAACACATTTTTTAAGCAACGAATGAAACCTTATCCATAATAATCAAGGAATAAAGCCAAAGAAACACGTTCAACGATTGCTGGCTCGTTTTTATACCATGAACGTGAAAATAACCATAATATCGATGCCACAACGTCCTATGGCCTTCAAGGCCTTCTACAACAAACAATCCCAGCAAACACAATTACAACTACGAACTACGAGGAAGAAGGGGACGAAGAAGAAAATGATAATAAAACTAAAAAGGAAAAGGTGTGTTTACCTTTTTTGGGGCAGCAAAACGGGACTTCAAGCTTTCTTCAGAGTCTTGATCAAAACTAGAAAACAATCTTTTGAGAACCCCGATTAGACTACCGCTTAAAAAATTTTACTAAAGAGAAGAAATTTAACTATTTGCTCAAAAGTTTTTCCCACTCTTTGAGATTTTTTTTTCTCTTCTACCAAAATAGTGGTAGTATTTATAGGAAAGAGTGGGGATCCAATTCTATTAATCCATCAATGTAGGAGAAAGTATTTAGGAGTGTTTTTAGAATTTTAAAAATTAAAGATAAGGTGAGTTGGAAGATAAGGTATGGGGGGAATGTACAATGTAGTACAATTTTGAATTTTAAAATTAGAAAAAGGACAAGGTTATATAGTACAATTTTTGAATTTTAAAATTTGAATTTGGAAAAAGGAAAAGGTTGAGGAGGAATTGTACAATGTAGTACAATTTTTGAATTTCAAAATTTGAATTTGAAAAAAAGACAAGGTTGAGGGGGAATTGTATAATGTGGTACAATTTTTGAATTTCAAAACTGGAAAAAGGACAAGATTGAGGTGGAATTGTACTATCTAGTACAAATTTGAAGTTCAAATTTGAAATTTGGGATTTGAATTTAATTTTGATGGGAATTAGGTAGAAATTATGAGAGTTTTTGGGAATTTAGGGTTATTTAAAATATAACCCCAATTGAGATTTAAAATTAAGCCAAATTTATTTAATTTGATCAAATTAAAAATCAATTGGCCAATTGCATCGCAATTATGGCCAGTTTGATTTCAATTATAGCCAAATCTAATAGATTGACTAAATTAAATTAAAATTCAATACGAATTTATACTTTCTTTAATTCTGAGCTTCTTGATTTAATAAAATTAAATAAATATTTCTCCAGATAAATTAATTCTGAGAACAAATTTTATTTAAATCAAGACTTTGTCCGTTTAGATTAATTTTTAAGCTTAATCAATAAAAGTTCAATTTTGATAAAAATATTCATTTAAGTGACAAAATTTATACAATTTCGCATATGTAAACAATACATGAGGAATTATTATACCTAATTTCCTTCAGGTAACCAACAAATTCAAAGTAAGAAGTCAATCTACATCAACGTCAAAATAGTCACTAACAATACCTCCATGATATTTAATACGGAGTTTTTATTGTAATTTGTCTCCATGGTGAAACCTCAACATCACATACACAAAATCCATGCTTAATCTGAAAAAAAATTAAAAAATACGAGCTTAGAATTTGTTCAAGAAAAAATTCCTAATATGAAAGTAAGACAATCAAAACAACTAATAATCACCTGGGGTAGTTAAATTGGGTCAAGGAGCAAGATAAAAATCATAAATAACCATAGATTTGAAGCGGAATCGGGTGAAAATATCACAGTTTAAATAGGTTTTAGAGAGAGAAAAGTGAAATTGATTATTTGGTAAGATTTGGGGGTATTTGTTAATGGTGAGTCGGGTTATAATTGAGAACGGATCGTCAGGTTATAACATGGACAAATTAAAGGGCGCATGTTTAACAATACCGGGCCTTGACTTGGGATAGACTGTTAAGGAGGTATTTTATTACACTTTACAAATGTTAAGAGGGGTAAATAAATAAAAATTTAGTTTAAATGTTAAAGTAAATTGAGCGGTCAAGTTCAGGAGGAAAATGATGTCTTTACTTCTTGATTAACATATAGTCCAAAATCTGATGTACATCAATATAAAGTACATATATTTCGAGTCCACGACCCCACAAAAAACATTATTAATGTGTTTACTTTAAAAAATAAAATAAATTGAGTTAACTCTGTTTTTTATTTATTTTCGAAGTCCAAAAATGAACTTGGTTCAAAGGAAACGTGTTGGTCCCATCTACTGCCTTACATAAGAAAGAAGAATTTAGTAATATTATTAATGAATGACACATTCCAAACACAAAAACTCTCCAAGCAGACTTGTCATATTTATTTTCTAAAATCTGATGTCGTTTTAGTGTGTATTACACTAAATATGTTATGACATTATTATAGTAATTTATTTATTTTCACTTTTAAAAATATCGACATTATTTATGAAAAATTCTACATACGCCACTCAAACTCATTACTTGCCTCGCTAAAATTTACATCAAGATAATGTACACATATTCCCATGGAGTCCACGGCCCTACACAAAACATACCAAATAAAGTGATCTAGTATGCAAAACTTTAAAAAGCCCTCCGGCCTCCCCTCATTGCGTAACTTAAAAAATCTATAAACAAAGTACTAAAGTGGTTGTGGGAACGATACATTTTGGTTACCGGCGAAGGCTTCCAAAGGCAACTAGATTTCCATACTAGTTGTTACCTTATGCTGCCATTTTTCTAATATTATTGAATAGCATAGTTTGGGGCTAAGATAACTCAAGTGGGAGAGCTATGTTAAAAAATAAAATAAATTGAGTTAACTTTATTTTTTTATTTTCAATAGAACTTGCTTCCCAAGGCAACGTGTTGGTCCAAGGAAAGAATGTTAATGGTTCGATTGTTGGGTTCAATTGGTGTGAATGAAAAATGGAGGGACACAACCCTTTGAGGAAAAGAAACATTATTTTGGAAAAGGAGTGACTGTTCGGATAGTTGTGTCTGTTCAGAAAAAAGATACAATGTTTCGAATGAACAGACATGACTCTTCCAAAGGATACACCTTTTTGGATGAACCATTACCACCTTTCGAAAGGAGTATTTTATGGCTATATAAACCTGTATTTTTTTCACAGTTTTATTATGAAAAATTTCTGTATAAGAAAAATATTCTCTTGCTTCTAAAAACTCTGTGTGATCATGTCCCGTTAGTGAGTTCGAAGAAAACCAGAAAGTGTGAGGTACCACTACATTCTGGTTGTGAAGCCATTTTATCTTGGGAGGAAAATTTCGCAACCTCGGGTACTTGAGGGGAATTATTTCCTTAAGGACACTCCATGAATTCGGAGGACTTGGCTTTTTTCTGCTTCATCTATTTTTCTTTAAAAAACTGAAAACACACTTCTTTGAAAGATCATTTTGATCTTATGTTAAAGGTGTTGGACAACTTCATAAGTGTTCTTGATTTATTCTTGAACTTATGTTGAAGTAGTGTTACGAAAATACAGATTTTCTACACCCGAAAAACAACAACATTAAGGAAATAACTTGGAATTTTTTTTTATTTTTTGTTTGTTTGGTGAAATTTTCTTTTCACTAAAGTTTTTTCATAATTTGTATTATTTTGTTTGCTATTCTTTTCAGTAAATAGTTGAACTTTATATTGATAGTTCTTCAACTTTTTGAACTTGTGTTTGAAATTCTTGAAACTTCATTTTGATAGTTCATAAGTTGATTGAACTTGTGTTGAAGTTCTTAACATTTAATTTTGCTATTTTCCAGAAAATAATTTGAACTTAATTTTGTTGATGTTCATAAGTTGGATTGAACTTATTGTTAAAAGTTCATAGTTGTAAATACAAAGTTAAAACTTCATTTGATTGTTTATATGTTAATTTGAACATGTGTTTGAAGTTATTGTTGAAAAATACAGATTTTATCAAAATTGAGAAAAAACAACAATCTTCAAAAGGAAAATAAAAGTTGATGTTACTATTGACAAATACAAGGGAAGACTTATTATAAAAATCTTTAAACAAAAGAAAGGCCTTGATTACTTTGATACATACTCGCCTGTAATAAGGATAACGTCAATTCGGATGTTAATTGCCTTGACGGCGGTATATGGTCTTGAAATCCATCAAATGGATGTGAAAACATCATTCCTAAATGGAGAATTGGAGGAAGAAATTTACATGGAACAACCTGAGGGTTTTGTGGTTCTAGAAAAAGAAAATAAGGTGTGTAAACTTGTTAAGTCACTTTATGGACTAAAACAAGCACCTAAATAATGGCAAGCGAAGTTTGACCAAACCATGTTGGCAAACGGGTTCAAGATAAATGAATGTGATAAAGGTGTTTACATTAAAGACACTCCAAATCACCAAGTCATTATTTGTTTTTATGTGGATGATATATTGATCATCAGTAGAGATATTTCTGACATAAATGCTATGAAACGAATGCTCGAGAGCAAGTTTGATATGAAAGACCTTGGAGTTGCGAATGTGATCTTAGGAATAAGAATCCATAGAACTCCACAACGGTTGGCATTGTCATAGTCTCATTACATCGAAAAGGTACTTGACAAATTCAAGTATTTGGAATTTGTTATTACCAAGACTCCATTGGATGTGAGCTTCACACATTAAAAGAATGAGGGTGAAAGTGACTCAGAGTTGGAGTACACAAGAATGTTGGGATGTTTAATGCATATCATGAATTGTAAACGATCAGATATAGCATGTGCTATTAGTAAGTTGAGTTGGTACACGAGTATTCCCAATAAAACTCATTAGATGGCAATTAAAAGAATTTGGGGTATCTTAAATACACTCAAGACTATGTTTTGCATTATAATAAATATCTCGCGGTACTTGAAGGATATAGTGATGCAAATTAGATTACCGGATCGAATGAAGTAAAATCCACGAGTGGATAAGTATTTGCTATCGGTGGAGAAGTAGTCTCTTGGAAATCATCCAAACAGACATATATTGCTCGCTTTACAATGGAATTTGAGTTTATCACATTAGATAAAGCCGGTGAAGAAGCAGAATGGCTCCAGAATTTTTTGAAAGATATTTCTTATTGGCCCAAACTAGTGGCACCAGTATGTATACACTGCGATAGCCAAGCGGCAATAGGTAGGGCAGGGAGCATGATGTATAACGATAAATATCGTCATATAAGATGAAGACATAATACCATTAGAAAACTTCTCTCTAGTGGAATTATCACTGTTGACTATGTGAAGTCCAAGGATAATGTGTCGGATCCACTTACAAAAGGCCTATCTAGAGAAGGAGTTGAGAGGACATCCAAGAGAATGGGTTTACGTCCTAGGACAAGTCGGTGTGGTGATAACTCTACCTAGCAGACTGGAGATCCCAAGAGCTAGGTTTAAGGAGATCAAACAAATTGTGTCTGACAGGTTCAACATTGTCAATATACATAACCCATTCTCATGATGTAGGCAATGTTTAGTAAACAAGGATAAGACTTATGGTGTGAAGTCTTTTAATGATTATCTAAATTTGGCAGATTTGACCAAATAATTTAATCTATAGGATTGAACATTTAGAAATCACCTATGTGAGGGCGAAGTGGAATCCGCTTCAAGGAGAATGTTAGTAAAGCCCTATTCTCTAAGCTCTCATGAGACCGGGACGTGTTCATGGCTTAAACGAACAAAACCGTGAAAATCATAAATGGTAAAAGGTTGATTGTGTGACATTTGTTGTCTAGGTGTACATTAAATATCGAGGGTTTAAAGATATCAAATCTACCGATTGACCTAGTGCATCCGATGTATGTTCACTATGGAAAGTTCAAAGGGAAACCCACTTATCCAGATGCAATCAGTCTTTGCTTGATGATCACATACTTGTTCGTAAAGTTTTACAAAGAATAGTCATTCCCCATTCATGTGGGGGATTGCTGGGTTCAATTGATGTGAATGGAAAATGAAGGGACGCAACCCTTTGAGGAAAAGACACATTATTTTGGAAAAGGAGTGATTGTTCGGATAGTTGTGTCTGTTCAGACAAAAGACACAATATTTCGAATGAACAGACATGACTCTTCTAAAGGATACACCTTTTCGAATGAACTATTACCACCTTTCGGAAGGGGCCCTTTATGGCTATATAAACCTGCATTTTTTCCATAGGTTTATTATGAAAAATTTCTGTATAAGAAAAATATTCTCTTGCTTCTAAAAACTCTGTGTGATCATCTCCCGTTGAGTGAGTTCGGAGAAAACCAAAAAGTTTGAGGTACCGCTACATTCTGATTGTGAAGTCATTTTATCCTGGGAAGAAAATTTTGCAACCTTGGGTACTTGAGGGAAATTATTTCCTTAAGGACTCTCTGTGAATTCGGAGGACTTGAATTTTTTCTGTTCATCTATTTTTCTTTAAGAAACTAAAAACACACTTCTTTGAAAGATCATTTTGATCTTGTGTTGAAGGTGTATTGAACAACTTCGTAAGTATTCTTGATTTATTCTTGGACTTATATTGAAGTAGTGTTGCGAAAATACAGATTTTGTATACCCGAAAAACAACATCGATTTGGATCGATTTTTTATTAAAATTATACTCAAATTAATTAACTTGATTTCAAAAAATTTTAAAACCATACCAAATAAAATAAAATAAAAATCATTGATTTGATTTTTGTCAGTTATAGTTTGATTTGGTTTGATTTATAATTAGCTAATGATAAACTGATAATACTAAAGCAACGAAACATGAAAAAACTATTTCAAATGAACGTTAGGAATCAATATATTTCTCTCTACTATCATAAGATCAATGTATGTGAACCTTCAATTATTTTTCAACACTATTTTAAAGTTTTAACATGTGTAAGTTGCATAACTATAAGCGCTCTTTCACTCCACATGTCTAATATCCCATAAAACAATATAGATATCTTCACATGGGACATTATATTCAAGTAGCATGCAGACAAAATATGTGTTTAGTATGGAGAAAAATATTTTTCAAAAATTATATTTTAGTTCTTTCATATTCAATTAATTAAGATTTTAAAAATATTTTTAAGTTTCTAAATTTCGATAAGAAAAACATCTCAGCCCCACAAGTTGATGTGTCAAAGGAAAGAGAATAGAAATGGGGCCTTAATTATGTCATAACAAGATGGTAGTCTTTGTCCAGTTAATCAACTGATACAATGTTTGGCTCAAATTCAACAGAAGAAATTCCAAGAAATATGGACAAATTATTCCTAGTCCTGCTTAGCTACAAAGAAAAGAAACCCAATTAGTCAATTTACTTTGGCTCCAAGGTTATCAAATAGGCATGCATAGTATCTACCAAAACATTCAACAAAAGCAGCCAAGCCCTAATCAACAATTCAATGCCACGAAATTTCTTTGCTCATTTCCCTTTTGTGCCTATAAATACCATAACAATGTTCGTGAACCAATATCAATATCTCCATACCAATATTAATTGTTGCTTCAGAATTTCTATTTGAAAAAATATATATATACATATCAAGCATGTGTACTGCTAGTGCGTATCTTGCTGAGGCTTATGCCATGAAAAAACTTCACGAAGAGAAGATGAAGAATTTGGAGAAGGAAAAAGTTAAAATCCCAGAAACTTGTAATCACTTGAAAAAGTCTTCTTCTGGAGGTTGGTTCACTAAGATGTTCAAGAAAGTACATCCTGTCACAGCTCCCTCCTCGAATTCAAAAAACAATAACGTTCTAGCAACTAGCTAGACGTACATTCTAGAGTCTCACATTGATGAAGAAAACAAATTGATATCTCGTCATGAACAATATTCACTTAAGAAGTGGGTTGAATATTTTTTGAGTCGACTTAGACTCTAGATTTATTTACAAGTCAAAATTTAATTCATTTATGTGTAATTTGTTTAATTAATTAATGATCTCGTAATTTGATTTGTAAACCGTCCGTTCATTATTTTGTTCTTATGAGTAACACATACTATCAGAAATTTCAACAGAGTATTAATGAGCTTATTCAAGTTGTGATCCATTCTTATAATCTTTTTGCCCTTTCCGAATTATCAAGAAAAATCGAACTTTTAATTATTTTTGGTGATCAATTAAGTGTTTCTATGATCTTGCTATTTAGTTTTATTTTTGTCTAAATTAAAGTCGCATATAAATTTGCATTCTGAAGTGATGTTAATAGATTGGGTCTATACCTAGCTCTCTATTTTCACTAGGTACTTTCTATAGTCAAACAAAAGAAATAATACATAAACATGTCTTTAATTTAACCCGAGTTGATATTTATACCTTCTAATTGTGTATATGCATAAGTAGGCACTTGAACTTATATAAATTTAAACAAATAGATACATGTGTCATATGTGGTAATATGACGTCTTACGTGACGTCCTACATGTATTATGTCACTAGGACAAACATGTCTACTTGTGCATATCAAAAATTAGAGAGCAAAGATACAAATTAACGTCAAATTAAAAAACAGACTTATGTATTACAGCGTCAAACAAATATACTGATTGGAGGGTATATATCGAAACAACTTACAAAATTTTAGATTGATAACACATTTGCAATTAACCAATATAATTCAAATGAAACTGGCCAATGCTTTATTCTCGTTTCATAACTAACTCCTAACATTTTTCTTCCTAAACAATTACTATATCTTTAAATAGTATGTTTCTCTATCAATTTGATAATTATATTCATCCTCAACATGACAAATAATATCTTTAACCAAAAAAAAAATAAAATCTTTAATATATCCTAACCAAGAAAGGAAATCTAAGAAAGCACAATACAAGGAAGAAAATTCATTTTAATGTTGAATAATATAGAATCTAATCAAACACATGGTTTGAACTTTGAAGAATCACTCAATATTATTCCACTAATCAGAAAGTGTAATGAAATACAAAAACCGAACTACATCATATAAAGTAACAGTTTAAAATTGTACTCGTTACAAAAGCTTGTACCAAACGTTTTTGGTGGAGATATCTTGATCTCAGGGGCGGCTCAAGCTCGTTAGTGGCCTAAAGCCAAAAATAAATCGGAGACCTTAAATTTATTTTTGGCTTTAGGGCCACTAATAAATTTATTAAAAAATCAATATTTTCTTAATTTAAAATAGAATCTTATAACTTTTTAAGATGCCAAATTCCTAATGTATATCTTATAAAAGTAGTTTGAGATGCAAAGTTATATATATATATATATATAATCTTCTTTTTTACTTTTTCTATAAATATAACTCCATCAGTTTCAATCTTATTTTATTTATGTGTTTGGAATTTAAGGAAATAAAAAAGACTTTTGAATCTTGTAATCTTAACTAACGATATATAAAATATATTAAAAATATTCTTTAATCTTGCATGCTTAAACATGTCATGATGAAAGTTGAAATTAAAAAATTGACAAAAAAATATTTTTTTTGAAATGAAATAAAGAAAAAAGAGATAAGACAAATTGAAACGAATAGTACACAATATTTTCTTAAATAAATTCTATAATAATTTTACTATTGTTAAAGAAATGAGGTCCCTCAAATTTGAACGCCTAAGGGTGCTTAATTTTTTAATGCATTGAGTCGAACTATGTCATATATTTACATGATTGTGTATGTTGAAAAACAAGACAACTCAATTTATCAAAATACAATGATGTCTCAATAAAATTAGTGGTCTAAAGTCAAATTTTAATTTGAGGTCTTAAAATATACATATACATAATAAATAAAATATTAATATTATTTTTTCTCATTTTTTCATAACTGTTATTTTTAGTGTAGTATTATATTTCACATAATAATATTATTATTTATAATAGTAAGGATTGATTCAAGTTAATAATACTCTAACCATATGTTTTCAATACATTACCTTGGATGTTATTGTAAACATATTATGTATTATTATAAATATTTAAGTAGTCTAATTCAAAGTTTCAAAATATTTCTATTGAATGGTGATAGTTTTTTTTTTTTTTTTTACTATATTCAATATTGTCAAAGAAATTAAAATTATAAAATTAACAACTAAAATATTTTGAGGTCTTGAAATTTTGGCGGCTTAAGTAAAGACTTTACTAGCCTCATCCTTGAGTTACCCCTGCTTAATCTTCACAAGAATTCTTTCACTAAAGTTTTTCGCACAAGAAGAAGAGTGTGTTTGCAGAAAGAGAGAGAAAAAAGTAAAGCACATTGGTTTTTGTTTTCTGTTTTTGGCTTTTTATCTTTTCTAAAGAGACACAACTCTTTAGTTTTTCAACAGACATTACTTTTCTCTCTTATTATTCATTAATATAAATGATAATATATTATTTATTTCTTGATATGGATCTGGGTTGACCCACATGGGTGATCCGATATAATTTTCATCATCTCTCACTCACATATTGTGGGTCAACTCTCATTCCTATTCTATAACATTCATACTTTACAATTAGACCGTGTAACCAATGCATACTTTGAGAGCTTTGTTGTTATACATCCGTTAAGAATATACAATATCTTATTCAATAAAACTTAGATTAGATTATAGTATACAGTACCCTAGATAATTTATCATATTCATATTTTAGTGAAACATAAAGGACATCAATGAACACAATTGATGTGATAGTATCTAATATCTTCCTCATCTCATGAATCTCTTGATCTCAACGTGATATGCTATTTTAGAAATTTCTCGTCTAATCATATCAACCATGATCTTTTGGAAATATACTAATAAGATAGTAAATAACAAATTGAATCTCAAGAAACTGATTAAAGTCATGAGGGTACAATGTAAAAAATTATTTATAATTTTTAGGACTTCACACGATAGAAAGTAGAGACTAAACTTGTATCTCCCTTATGGGTCACTATAAAAATACATGGTATGAAACATGTATCACAATATTAACTCATTTTTCATGAAGCGTATGTCTTTTATAAATTAAATACTATGCAGATGGTAATTCAAACAACTCATGCCTATTGAGTTCACAAATCTGTTCAATCATTTTATTCTTCAAAACTCACATTTGACATTACAAACAGGCTAATTTAATTTCATCACGTATGATTAAACACAATCTAACATACTACAGTCTGATTATAAACTTTCAGCTCTCTATTATCATCACTTCCGGCAATAATAAGTTTATAACTATCTCATTTCTGCTTGTCGCTTAGACAATATAGTTGATTGCTTGCGTGAATAGGTCAATGTTTTTGACTATTCGACATACTTTTTTATCCTTAGAAATTTATGTACACCATATAAAAATAATATATATGTTAGAGTTTTGTCCTGATTTTCTTACCGAATTTAAATTTTACTTTTCTTAGAAGGAAAATAAAAGTCATACCAAAATTACATTTACTTTTCCTGAAAGAAAAATATAAAAAATTTTCATATTTGACAAACCTCTTTTTCGGAAGAAAAGTTTTGGAACTCTATAAATAGAAGACCTCCTTTTTCATACCATAACACAATAATATCCACAATGTAGTAGTTTAAGAGTATTATTTAGGGGGCAACTTTCTCTCATTAGTTTTTATTCTTTTTCTATATTGGGTTTTTATATGTATTCTAATTGGCCAATAATATCAATAATATGTCCTTTTAATATATTTTTATTTGTCATCTGAATTATCGATCTTGGTTTGCAAACTTTAACCTTCCACATGACGTCCTCTCGATTTTGAACCCAACAATATTATATATATATATAAACGTTTGCTTCCTTTTGTACAATCATGTTTCTTACAAAATTATACTTTAAGTCGATATGTGTAGTCGTTTCATGATACTTAGGATCCTTTGTGTAGGCTATAGCGGTCTGACTATCACAGTTGATTGTGACAGGTTCAACAACATTATTTTACACACCCAAGTGGATCAAAAAATATTTAAGCTAAAAAGCTTCTTGCATAGCAGATGAAAGTGCTACAAATTCAGATTTCATCATAGATAAGGCTATACATGACTGCTTTTTGATACTCCATGATATGACATCATTGTTAAGCAAACTTGCATATTCAGTGGTGGATTTTCTCTCATTTAAATCTCTTCCTCAATCACCGTCAATATAGCCTTTGATTTACAGATCATTTTCTTAATAACATAAGAAATAATCAGCTATGCCTTTGAGATACCCCAATATCCTTTTAACTACTTTTCAATGTGATGTTGGGTCAAATTGATATCTGCTAACTAAATCGGCGGCATATGTGACACATCAAGAAAATTTTGAATTAAGTTAACACCTTAAAACAAGTACAACTTTTGATCTATGAAGGATTATTAGTGGGGTGTACATAGTTGATAAGGAATTGTATTTTGTGTGGTATAGTGTGTTATGTCGAAGATGATAAGAAAATTAAAGTGTGCTCCTTATTTATACAAAGTACTATTATTAGAAAGTGGTGGGGATATTTTATAATTTAAAATAAACTAATATATGTGTATGTTAAATCCTAAGTGTTTAAAGGGGGGGGGGGGGGGGGGGCATTAATAACACTTCACTGGAAGTGTTTTTCCAGAAGGTAACCAACGTACCTCCCCATTTCTTTACATCTCCATTTCTTACTTCTCTCATTCTCTATTTTACACCCAAAAAAAGAAAATAAAATTATTTTGAAGAATCAAGTTGGTCTCTAAGGGATAGAAAAACAATTCTACGTGGAGAGACAAATCACCACGACCCTAATCTAGTCTTTACCTGAGAAATTCTAAAATTCTATTAAGAATTCAAGTTGGGATAATTCCAAAAATAGGTAATTTTCTTACTCCATACTTGGATTTAATTATAGAATATACATTTGGGTGTGATATTAGTCGTTGACTATTGTTTAATTGAATCATTGCACTCTCTTTGGAATGAGTTCTTGAGAAGGGGAAATTATAATAAAGGAGGTTTTTTTTAGAGATTCCTAGAAATTGGTGGATTTAGCGTTGAATTGAATAAGTTTGGAAAAGTTAGAATTCATTTTGAATTCTTGTTAAGAAATTCGATTAGTTTCAAGCGTAATAGAAGATTATTGGAGTAATTTGTTAAATGCTTCTACGGGGCATTAATGGACATATATGTTAATCTTGTAGTCAGTATATTGGCTATCAGATATCGTAATCAGACAACTGGGAGAATAAAGGTTTGGAATACTATCATAACTAGTAAAGCATTAAGGTATGTAAAGCTAAATCTTCCCTCGCCATTAAGGCACCACCCTACGTCATGTGTTCCTTTCTATTAATGTTAATATAATTCTCATGAAATACGAAAGTAGAATCTGTATATTACCTTACATATCATTCCTTCGTTCTACCACCACACTTATAAGTATCTCTCTCTCTATTTGTGTTAAGTTTTCATGATACTTCTATATTATCATAAGTTTCTCTACTTGAAGCCCTTAGGCCACAATATATATATATATATATATATATATCACACGTTAGGAGTAAAAGTAAATAGTAATAGCATAGTTGCACTTGTATATGTTAGCAAGATGTTTATTGTCCTAATTCACATGTTATAGGCCTTCAGGCATTATTTGATATAAATTAACGATGGGAGGGTATGTAGGTTTGGCTTGGCATATCGCTTGACATGATTCTATGCACAGGGTCGAGACCATACCACTATAGTGAGCCCAACCATTGGGCATACCCGCTTTTGTGGCATCATTTGTATTTGGAGTCAATTGGAACGTCATGTATTAGTTTCTCCTAACTCGAGCTAACATATGGCATACATGGCCTGCAAACAGACCCTCATAGTGAGTCCCTGGGGGGGGAGGTATACCTAGATACAGACTGCGATCATAGTTATACATATTCGATCATATCAATAAGTATATGAGAAATATATGCTTTATACTTGCCTCAAATTGCCTTCGGTAGGCCATCTTGTGATCATTTGTACGACTTATAGGATAAATACATCACCTAGACAAAGTATAGGCCCTATATCATAATGAACACTTTTCTAAATATTATATAAGATGTTAATAAGATTGGTGCATATGTTACCAATCATATCATATATGTGTTACTTATTGGCTTATACATTTTTCACTTTGATATTTGACTCATATGAGCTTCCGAACTTCTCCAGTTGTTATTCTGTCTGCTTTCATACCAGTACATCTTGTTTATGTACTGACGTCCTTGGGACACTATGTTTATTAATGTAGGCTCATATCCTCACGATAGCAGACGTCCACATTAGGCCCTATTGCCATTTTTAGCTGACATTTTGATAAGCTCCATCCCTCTCTAGAGCTAGTCTATGTCTAGTATTTTGATTATATGTGCATGTCCCTAGTTGGGCTTGACAGGCCCTATGCCAACTAGTCACTTGTAGTAGAGTGTGTTAAAATGACTAGAGGCTTCATGGACATCATGTGGAATTGTATTGTACAATTTTGCTAATATAACTACCTCGTGTACATACATAATTTATATTGGGTATCTTGCACATTCTTGTCCATCGTTATCCTTTTAGGGTGTGACAAACTTGGTATCGGAGCCTAGGTTCAGGTGTCCCAGGGAGTCCTATGAAGCTGTGTCTAGTAGGACCTTACTTATCGATGTGTTGCACGCCACATTTATAATTAAGGAACTACATGCACATTTAGGAAGTTGGCCTTCATTTATAATCTATATTGTGCAATAGAGTTAAGTCATAGGAAGTTACTTCTAACTCCTATTTTGCTTATTTGTGATATAGACCATGTCTGCTACAGAAAAGGATAAAGCATCCCAGCAGACCACTACTAGCACTACTCAGGAGGCAATAACTACCTGGCAATCTCCCATATTGGTGGATCTGAATAGGACTCAAGAAATTTTGTTGGGTTCTAACCTTTCAGGTTCTCAAATGCTCGAAACAAAAAGGCCTATAGGGTTTTCTACATTTAACGCCCCAAATCTGGTACCCAAAATGCTACACGGTGCTCATGACCCCGAAGGACCACAAACTAACCAATGACTTATATCTGTAACTGGGCACTGCATAATATATTGTACAAATGCAGAAAAAGGCTGAAAGGCCATAAGGTTCAAATATCTGATAAAACATAACATCCGAAAATGTGGTATATCAATACCAAAACAAAACTGAAATAATTGTCTGAACATGCTAGTCTAAAAGCCTCTAAACTGTCTAAAAATTATGGAGTTGATGGGACATGTCCCTAACTAACTTCGGACTACTGAAATAATAAAGTAATAAAATAATCATGTTATTCTTGAATAATGAGGACTCACTGCTAGTCTGGCTACTGAATGTCTGACCTACTAAGGATGCTCTAGAGCTCGTGCTTCTGAACCTTTGGTATAAAACACCATATCGCAAATGCGTTAGTACGTTTGAATGTACTGGTATGTAAGTAAGGTAGGCTGAATGCAAGGAGTTTATATGCATGAACAATACTAACCGGCTAAATAACATGAGCGTGAGAATACATGCATGAATACATGAACTGTAATTGAGATCATGACATTACTAAATTTGAATATTGATAACATAAGTTTTCGTATAATTGATATACTATTATCTGAATGATTGCACCTGACAGTCCTGTTTCTGATGGAACTAGTTGAGTTCCGTACTGAGCTGGGTGACTTATCTGACAGTCCTGAATTCTGTAGAACTATTTGAGTTCTATAACTGAGACTGAGACTGAGACTGTAACTGAGGGAAGTAGTCATCTAATCAACATGCCCCTAATAAGCTATTATAGCTGAGTTGGGGTCCAATCTGTAACCCCAATTAGAAGGGTGTCAATACCGCGCCACTAGTAAGGACAAGCTGTGAGTGATCCCTCATCTAAAAGGTACTCTAAAGAGAATGGTGGGACCCTCATATAACATGTTAAACCACCTCATCTACCATCAAATAGCAGGTTTGATGCCTCAACCTATGCTGGCTACGTAGTTCTGGAGCACAAGGATTACTTCTAAGAATCAGACCCTCTAATAACAGGTGAGTTTCCATCCTTGGGCTCACTCGGTGCTGAATCCTACTCCCATATGAATAGACACGAAACATGATTAACTGAACTGAACTAGACTGCTTTTATTGAGTTCTGTTGACTGATGAAATATTACTGAGATCTGATAACTGACTGAGATTACTGAGTTTTTCTGAGTCATGTGACTGACTGAATTCTACTGAGTTCTGAAACTGACTGAGAATACTACTGATCATGGCAAGATTAAGATTAATGTAAAACTGACATTGGCTCTAGGCACACAGCTAAATTGTCGGGTACAAGTACCCCCAGGACTCGATAGTATAAAACTGATAAGACATGACACTTCTTGACGCATGACCATAGTCAACAATTCATAGTACAATCATTAGAGATTTTCATGAAGTATTCGCATGCTATAACCTTACACATGATAGGAATGGATGTACATATATCATAATTTCATAAGCCTAATCTCATGAGCATTACATCAATCCATAACAAAGCATAACAATAACGTGAGAGTTATATCGAACATAAGGGAGAAACATAGATTCATAAATTTTGGTCACAAATGAGTCATAAGGCATACTTCCTATTCTCTTAGGCATTTTATCAAACACCTTGCATGTATATCTTTAGGCTTAGGCATGAATATTGAAATAATACTTCATGGCAATATTTTACACTTCCAATGCAAGAATTTCAACCACATACTAACATATTTTCATGATAGTCATTAAAGACTTCAACTTGAAAATCAAAAAACAACATAAACATAGAGATAATTCAATTCATACCATGGAATCTAAAGTTTATATTTCAAATAGGGTTTCTTGAGCTTCATGGGTGAAAGGAACCCATGAATCAACACTTGACATACCTGGGTGGATGATTTCTTGAAGATTGGTGGAGGAAAGCTTGAATTATTAACTTGGAATTAAACACTTAAGGTTTCTTGTTCTTCGGGATTGATCTTTGAGAGAAACCTTAATTTTGTGTTATAGATGAATAATGAAGTTATGAGCTCTGGTCTGGTATAATTAGGGGTCAAAATGAATGGAAAAAGACACAAATACCCTTTTAAAAATGGGTTAAAATCGCTGATAGAAAGTGCGATGGTTTAGGCGACGGTCCATCACTGGCTCGACAGTCCGTCGGTCCATCCCGTCGTACTTAGCTAGAACCTGAACTTTCTACCTCATCTGCGACGGTTTGGGTGATGGTCCATCGCTAAATCGACGGTCCGTCGGTCCTAACCATTGCACTTGGCCAGAAGATGGGTTCACTACCTTAATCACGATGGCTTTGGCGACGGTCCGTCGCTATCTCGATGGTCCGTTGGCCTGACCGTCGCTTCTGGGCGGTTCCAACAGTTCTCTGTAAAACTTCCATAACTTTTTATCTGATATCAAATTTGGATGAAATTGGTATTTTTGGAAAGCTAGTTCAATTTCCCATATGATATAAAGTCGAAATTAGGGAAATTCTATCTGATTTAAACATTAATCATTTAGGAAGTCATTATTAACTCTTATAGAGACTAGATTTGACTTAAAGAAAGTTTGGGGTATTACACTGCACCTCCAGTGGTACCAACAATAGTTCCTATCCCACCCACAGGTGCCTCAAACCCAGATCTTAAGAGAGCGATACAGTTACTTACACAGTTGGTTGCTGCTCAAGCCCAAAGACAGAATGTGGACGTACCTATTGCTACTCAGAGAGGGAAAGCCGAATCTAAGATCAAAGATTTTCTCCGTATGATTCCACGAGAATTCATAGGTTCTAAGCTTGCAAAGGACCCTCAATATTTCATTGATGAGACTCATAGAATTTGTAAAGTGATATAAGTATCAGACTGATGCAGTTTAATTGGCTGCCATCGACTAGAAAATATTATTATTGGTTGGTATGATATGTGGGTTGCCTCGAAAGGTCAGGAAGCTCCCCCAACGGTCTGGACAGAATTTGTAAAAGCTTTTATGGATTATTTCATGCCATTAGAGCTCAAAAAGGCAAAGGTGGATGAATTCTATCTTTAAAGCGTGGTAATCTTAGTGTCAAGGAGTATTGTTTGTGGTTTACATAGTTGTCCAAATATGCTCAAGAGGTTTTTATCATATAGATATCATAGATTCATTATTTTATGAATAGCCTTGCGGGTCTCTTGAAAGACCTTCTTTTAGTTTCTGCTATGAATAAGGATTTGGATATAGCAAGGATCATGGTGTATGCTCAACATTAAGAGGAGGATCAGCATAATTGTGAAGTAGATAGCGAGAGGAAGTAGAGTAAGAGACCTAGGACAACCAGTCAGTATCAGGGAAGCAGTGAAGCTTCAACTAGTAGAGGGCCACCTAGGTAGAACAGTCAGTTATGCGCTTCACATCTACTACTATACCTCAGTATTTGAGGCACAGGTATGTTCAAGTTCAGAGTTATAGAGAACCAGACTTACGGCCTCTTAGGGACACCAGTTGAGGGTTACCACCTCAACCTACATGCAGGCAGTGTGGCCGAGCTCATAGAGGAGAGTGTCGATGTGGTTCAAATATATGTTATTGGTGGGGTATAGAGGGTCATATGGTACATGATTATCCGCAGCTCAGAGATTAAGGTAAAGGCGATTGATTACAACCTACCGGGTTTGCATCAGCCTCATCATCATAAGTATTTTTTTCTTTTCACAGTCCTCAAGCATCAGCAAGTAGAGGAGCTGGTAGGGGAAGAGGGTCCGGTTCGAGCGCAGGCCTGAACCATATATACGCACTAGTCGGTCGGCAAGATTCAGAGGCATCTCCAGATATGGTCACAGGTACTTTAGCTATTTTTCACATGACATATATGCCTTGATAGACCCTGGATCTACCTTGTTATATGTTACCCCATTTTTTGCTAAGAAATACAGAATAGAGCCAGAGTTGTTACGCAAACCATTTGCAGTATCAACTTTAGTAGGAGATTCTACGGGTTTGTTATGATTGTGTGGTGATAGTAAGTAGTTGTGCTACATTGGCTAAGCTGTTTGAACTTGAAATAGTTGACTTTGATGTTATTATAGGTATGGATTAGTTATCCTCCTGTTATACTACAGTTGATTATCGAGCTAAAATAGCCCATTTCCACTTCCCAGAGAGCCAGTCTTAGAGTAGAGGGGTAGTTCTATAATGCCTAGAGGGAGGTTTATTTCCTTTCTTAAGGCACAAAAATTTATTGCAAAGAGATATTTGTATCATCTAGTCCAAGTAAAAGAAGTTGAGGCTGAAAAGCAGACACCGACTCTAGAATCTATACCAGTGGTGAACGAGTACTCAGATGTGTTTCCTGGATTACCTTCTATCAGAGAGATCAATTTTGGTATTGATGTGGATCTCGGTACCCGACCGATATCAATTCCACCTTATAGAATGACGCCTGCAGAATTAAGAGAACTAAAAGATTAGTTAAAAGACTTTCTTGATAAAGGCTTCATTCGACCCATTATATCACCTTAGGGTACACCAGTGTTTTTTGTATGCAAGAAAGATGGCCCATTACGAATGAGTATATATTACAGGTAGCTGAAGAAAGTGACACTAAATAATAAGTACCCTCTCCCCCAAATAGATGATCTAAATGCTTTTCAAAGATTGATTTGAGGTTCGGTTATCACCAGTTAAGAATTCGTGAAGCAGATATTCCCAAGACAGCCTTTCGTACAAGATATGGGCACTTTGAGTTTTTTGTCATGTTATTTGGACTAACGAATTCTCCAGTAACCTTCATGGACATGATGAATAGGATTTTCAAACCCTTCCTTAATATATACATGACTGTATTTATACATGACATTTTGTTATATTCACATAATGAGATTAAGTATGCAGATCATTTGAGGTCAGTATTACAGAGACTCAGAGAGTATCAGTTGTATGCTAAGTTCTTTAAGTATGAGTTTTGGTTGACCTCGGTAGCCTTTCTTGGTCATATGGTATCTGGAGAAAGCATCAGAGTATTTTCAAAGGATAGAAGCTATGAAGAATTTGCCTCGACCAACCACTCCAATTGAGGTGCGTAGTTTCTTGGGGCTAGCTGCTTACTATAGGAGATTTATGGAGGGCTTTTCCTCTATTTCTTCCCCATTGACCAAATTGACGTATAAAGATGTTAAGTACCAGTGGTTAGATGCTTGTGAAAGAAGTTTCCAAGAGTTGAAACATAGATTGACTACAACGCCAGTATTAGCCTTACCAGAGGGCACAAAAAGATATGTAGTGTACTGTGATGCTTCAGGTGTTGGTTTGGGTTGTATCCTAATACAGCATGAAAGAGTTATAGTGTATGCTTCTTGACAATTAAAGAAGCATGAACAGAATTATCTTACTCATGACGTAGAGCTAGCAGTTGTGGTATTCACGCTTAAAATATGGCACCATTATCTATACGGAGTGCATGTTGATATCTTTACTGATCATTAAAAATCTTCAATATCTATTCAAATAGAAAGAGCTGAACTTGAGGCAAAGGAGGTGGCTAGAGTTACTGAAGGATTATGATGTCAATATCTCTATTATCTAGGTAAAGGTAATATTTTAGTTGATGCTCTTAGTTGACTATCCATGGGTATTCTGGTATATCTACCACTTATTTAGCATGAAGTATTGAGAGTTGTTCATAAATTGGTCAATCTTGGCATTCTCCTTATGGATTCTGAAGATGTCGTGTTGTGGTACTTAATACAGTCGAGTCATCACTCGTGGCATTAGTTAAACAAAGGTAGTATGATGACCCCTTATTGCTCTAATACAAAGAGGGAATTCAACAGCGTCGAGTCTCAATATTTGAACTAGGGGGTGATAGCACTTTGAGATGTCGAGGTGGATTATGTGTACTTGATGTAGATGGGTTATGACAACAAATTATGCTGAGGCACATTGCTCTCGTTATTCAATCCATCCCAGCTCTACAAAAATATATCATGATCTAAAAGAAATCTACTGGTGGAATGACATAAAGAAAGATATAGCAGAATATATGGTGCAGTGTTCCAATTGTCATCAAGTGAAAACGGAACATCAGAGGCCCGGTGGCCTAGCTCAAACCTTTAGTATTCCTGTATGGAAATGGGATGTTATTAATATGGACTTCGTTGTAGGCTTACTTTTTTCTTATCAAAAGCATGACTCTATTTGGGTAATAGTGGATCGGTTGACGAAATCAACCCATTTTCATCCTGTTAAATCTACCAGCACGACTAAAGATTATGCAAAGTTATATGTAAAAGAGATTGTTCACCTACATGGGACCCTCGATGTCTATTATTTCAGATAGAGGTTCCCCGTTTAAAGCTTGGTTTTGGAAATCATTCCATAAGAGCTTGGGTATGCATGTGAACCTTAGTACTGTATTTCATCCTCAGACAAATGGCCAACTCGAGCGCACCATTCAGACGCTCGAAGATATGTGTAGAGCATGTGTGCTGGATTTTTAAAGTAATTGGGATGATCATTTGCCTTTAATATAATTTGCTTATAATAATAGTTATCACTCCAGCATTGGCATGGCTCCATTCTAAGCTCTATATGGGAGACGATGTAGATCATCTATTGGTTGGTTCAAAGTAGGCGAAACACAGGTATTGGGTTCGAATCTAGTCCATCAATCAGTTGAAAAGGTTAAGTTGATGCGAGAATGGTTGGAGACTGCCCAGAGTAGGCAAAAATGGTATACAAACATACGACGTAGAGATTTAAAATTTCAAATCGATGATTTCATATTCTTGAAGGTGTCGCCTATGAAAGGTGTTATGCGATTTAATAAGGTTGAGTCCCGAGTATATTGGACCCTATAGATTTATTCATAGAGTTGGCCAAGTAGCCTATGGGATGGAATTACCTCCAGAGTTAGCTGCAGTGCATCCTGTCTTTCATGTGTCTATGCTACGTAAATGCTTAAGAGAGCCATCTAGCGTCATCCCTATAGAGGGTATTGAACTTGCTGGAGACTTATCATAGGAGGAAGTGCCCGTGGCTATATTGGATAGGCAGGTCAGAAAGTTCAGATCTAGAGATACAGCTTCAGTAAAGGTGTTGTAGAGGAACCAAAATGTAGAAGAAGCCACTTGGGAAGCAGAAGCGGATATGAAAACTAAATACCCTTATTCGTTTAAAAAACTATCAGAAGTTGCTTGAACTATTTGTCCCTTTATATGATCATTAGTTTCTACTATATTTAGAAACAACATGCAGATGCAGAGATAAGGTAAGTTGCATGGATGGTTATGACGTTTAATTGTGTTTAAGGCCAAGAGGAGCCTTGTATACTATTTATTAAGTTTAAGGCAAAGTGGAGCCTCATGTATTACCTGTTCAGCATTATATGTATTATGATGCTCTGTGAAGCATATTTAGATGTATTCTGGATAGCTGACAGGTACCCGATAGGCCTATTTACAAAAGAAACTCTGGCGAAATTTTTAACAATTTGAAGAGTTAGTCAAAATTTAAGGCCTTATGACGGGATAAAGTGAGACAAGAGTTGTTTAAGCAATCTTAAAGATATCTTGGATAGTTATGGAATAATAATTAAGCCTCAAGCATCATTCAAGGACGAATGTTCCTAAGTGGGGGAGATTGTGACACCTCAAGAAAATTTTGAATTAAGTTAACACCTTAAAACAAGTACAACTTTTGATATATGAAGGATTATTAGTGGGGTGTACATAGTTGATAAGGAATTGTATTTTGTGTGTTATAGTGTGTTATGTCGAATATGATAAGAAAATTAAAGTGTGCTCCTTATTTATACAAAGTACTATTATTAGAAAGTGGTGGGGATATTTTATAATTTACAATAAACTAATATATGTATATGTTAAATCCTAAGTGTTTAAAAGGGGGGGCATGGGGGGGGGGGGGCATGGGGGGAGGCATTAATAACACTTCACTGGAAGTGTTTTTCTAGAAGGTAACCAACGTACCTCCCCATTCTTTTACATATCCATTTCTTACTTCTCTTATCTCTACTTTACCCCAAAAAAAAAGAAAATAAAATTATGCGGAGAGGCATATCACCACGACCCTAAGCTAGGAAGAAAATTTTATGTGGAGAGGCATATCACCACGACCCTAAGCTAGTCTTTACCTGAGAAATTCTTAAATTCTATTAAGAAATCAAGTTGTGCTAATTCCAAAAAAGGTAATTTTCTTACTGCGTACTTGGATTTAATTATAGAATTTACATTGGGGTGTGATATTAGTCGTTGACTATTGTTTAACTGAATCATTGCACTCTCTTTGGAATAAGTTCTTGAGAAGGGGAAATTGTAATAAAAGAGGTTTTTTTAGGGATTCCTATCAATTGGTGGATTTAATGTTGAATTGAATAAGTTTGGAAAAGTTAAAATTCATTCTGAATACTTGTTAAGAAATTCGATTGTTTTCGAGCGTAATAGAAGATTATTGGAGTAATTTGTTAAATGTATCTATGGGTTATTAATGGAAATGTATGTTAATCTTGTAGTTAGTAGATTCGCTATCGGATATCGTAATCAGGCGACTGGGAGAATAAAGGTTCGGAATACTATCGTAGCTAGTAAAGCATTAAGGTATGTAAAGTTAAATTTTTCCTCACTATTAACGCACCACCCTACGTCATGTGCTCCTTCCTATTAATGTTAATATAATTCTCATGAAATACGAAAGCAGAATCTTTTAACTTCGTTCTACCATCAAGCTTATAAGTATCTATATTTCTCTTTATGTTAAGTTTTCATGATACTTCCATATTATCATAAGTTTCTCTACATGAAGTCCTTAGGCCACAATATATATATATATATATATATATATATATATATATATATATATATATATATATATCACAAGTTAGGAGTAAAAGTAATAGTAATAGCATAGTTGAACTTGTATATGTTACCAAGACGTTCATTATCATAATTCACATATTATAGGCCTTAAGGCATTATTTGATTTAAATTAACGACGAGAGGGTACATAGGTTTGGCTTGGCATATTGCTCGACGTGATTCTGTGCACAGGGTCGAGACCAGACAACTATAGTGAGCCCAACCATTGGGCGTACCCGCCTTTGTGGTATCATTTGTATTTGGAGTCAATTGGAACGTCATGAATTGGCTTCCCCTAACTCGAGCCAACATACGACATATATGACCTGTGGGCAGACCCTCATAGTGAGTCCCTGGGCGGGGCGTATCTGGATACAGACTGTAATCACAGTTATACATATGTGATCATAGCAATGAGTATGTGAGCAACATATGCTTTACACTTGCCGCAAATTGCAGTCGGTCGGCCATCTTGTAATTATTTGTATGACCTATAGGATAAATACATCACCTAGACAAAGTATAGGCCCTGTATCATAATGAACATTTTTCTAAATATTACATAAGATGCTAATAAGATCAGTGCATAGGTTACCAATTCATATCATATATGTGTTACTTGTTGGCTCATACATTTTTAACTTTGATATTTGACTCATATGATCTTTTGAACTTCTCTAGTTGTTATTCTGTCTACTTTCATACCAGTACATGTTGTTTATGTACTGACGTCCTGGGGGCACCATGTTCTTTAATGCATGCTCATATACTTAGGATAGTAGATGTCTACGTTAGGCCTTATTTCCATTTTCAGCTGGCATTTTGGTGAGCTTCATCCCTCCCTAGAACCAGTCTATGTCTAGTATTTTGATTGCATGTGCAGGTACCTAGTTGGGCATGACGGGCCCTATGCCAACTAGTCACTTGTAGTATAGCATGTTAAACTGACTAGAGGCTTCATGGACATCATGTGGAATTGTATTGTACAACTTTGCTAATATAACTCCCTCCTGTATATACATAACTTATATTCGTATCTTGCCCGTTATTGTCCAATAATCTTGCGTGTGTCACCTAGTGCTGGTAAAGTAAGTGTATATGCTTTTTGTCCATCATTATAATTTTAGGGTGTGACAGTATAACAAATATCAGGTCTAGTACATATCATACATTAGACTTTCGACTACGTTGGCTGACACGACCCGAATCGAGGTCTTATCATAATAGGCATTCCAAGTCCAACCAGGACCAGGGACCACCGTCGTTACCCAACCTAACCTCCCAACACGTACCCTGAGTCGGATGAATTTCGAATATACAACAAGATAGCATTTTGTATAACTCAAGACTTTGGGATAGGTCTATAACCGTGACCAACCCAAGCAAGTCCAACCATCCAATATCTAATCAATAACCATACCAAAATAAAAACAATAACCAAGTCTAAGTCCATAATATATTAGGATGGAACAATCATAAATACAGTCAAACGGTATCAGCCCCAATACCAATGCCAATATTAAGGCTGACACCCCTGGCAATACCGCTCATACCAACCCATAGTAGTCTCACAAAACCTCTAACCGATAATAAAACAATATTCGGTTAGGACATGCCCCCAATCATAGACAAAACCAATGTCTATGAAATAACCAGACTATGTAATAACATCCATGATATGAAATGGAGCCTTCCGAAATATGGAAGCTCACCACTTCAATCCAACAGCAGATCTCGAATCCGAAGACGGGTTAGCGTGGGGATACAGTCGTCCGAAGATGGGTTAGCGGGTGAACGCTAGCAAGTGTTATACCCCATTTTAACACGAGATCAAAATAGTGTAAAACATATTGGAAAACTTTTAATTTTATAAAAGAATTTGCCACCTAATTAGTTCTACCGTGAATTAGGACACCTATCGTAAGCTAAGTGATTAAAATAAATTAAGACTTCATTTTAGGCCTATTTAACTAAGCGGTTCTAGGTAAGGGTTCTAATTATCCTAAAGGGAAGGGATTAGGCATCCTAAAGGATCCTGTAACTACGGTTAACCGGCCAAACTTAGGTTGATAAAAATTTAAAGGGGTTATCTACTCTCTTTTTATCTATTAAGTAAAAAATTAATTTTAAGAGAATGATAAAAACAAAATAGTGTTTAAATAGTGAAAATTCAAGTGATAGAGCAAAATAATGCATGTCTATGGACATATGAAATTATATACATAGTGTAAATAATATGATAAATAGTGTACTAACAAAAATGTGTATATTTTACATGGGTAGGTGAATTTGAAATACGTAAAGTAGCTAATCACAATAAAATTTATTTTGAATAATATGACAAAGTATGCATAATGGTTACTAGATTGTGAGATAAATTGGACTCCTACTCCTAGGAAGCATATTTGAAGAAAAATGTGACATAATTTCCGACTTTTAGATGTTTCATGTTATAAATGTATTTACATTATGGTTAATGTCTATCAAGATCTAGTTGATATCTATCAGGATTTGAAGTATCTGTCTTTTAGTGAGAAACTAAGAGTAAATTTCCCCTATATATAGAAGGATTTTCTTCATTATAAATCGCACATCATAAATCATCACTTTAAGATAAATAATAATTACTCTCTTACTCTCTCTATTCTTCTTCTTTATTCTTTCTTGTTTTATAACACGTTATCAGTATGAAACTCTGCCAAAACAAGGTGAGATTATAAATTTATTCTTTACTGTAATTTCAAGGTTAGTGATTTCTTATGTTATTTGTCTTTTGCTACTAATAATATAATTATTATTGGATTTGAGAAAAAATAATTGCTTTGAAGCCATTTATGTTTTAAATTTATTCCTCAAGAACAATATTATCAAAAGGAATGATAATATATGGGTTTAAGTCCCATTGATTTATGCCTAAGACACTTTTATATTGCTAAGACGTTGAGTTTGAATCTCAATGCACCATATTGATGATATTATGATGGCTAAGGTAAAATAATGTGTTTTTTTAATAAAAAGTCATTAAATATGTCCCATTGAATATGCTCCATTCCATGAAGTGAATGTGGTAGCAATATATGATAAGTTGAAAATATGACAACTTACTTCATTCTTGAAGTGTATGTGATAGCAGTGCATAATATGTCTGAAAGAAGACTGAATGCACGAATATATACATGGAGGTACAATATGATAGTGATCATCAAAAGTGATGATATTTACACACGCATATTATGATAATAAAATATGTTAGAGAAAAATTCTCTAGATCATATGTGTGCCTCAATTTGCTCCTGAAGTAGTAATATTTTGAAAGAGGTTATAAGCTATCATAATTTGATAGGCTTAAGGAACGATTATATTTCATAAGGCACGATTATATTTCATTACTGGAAATAAAAATTTTGATTATTATAAGCACAGATCCATTCCCTGAGGTGAATGTGATGGTATTTAGTAAAGTTTATTAATATAAAGGTGCACTTGATTGTGATTGTATCACACACAACACACCTCCCGAAGAGGTAGGATAACTGAGAAGTGTTATTTTGAAATCTACTTCTGAAGTAGTAAATATGAACTTTATTTATGTAATGGTAAATAATTTACTAAAGTAAAAGGTACATGTCATGGTAAACTTGGAGTTTGTTAAAATAAAAGTTCATAAATTGCCATGAACGATTACAATATATGTACATACTGAGTATTGAGCATATATTGAAGAATTAGAAAATTCTTCATTGCTTTTAATGTTGCTTGTTCTCATGATAAGTTGGGTGGACCAACTAATTTTGGGATTGGATTCCTTAAAATCTGAAAAAGTATAAAAGGTGAATAAGGGCTCATTCACCTATCATGTGATATGTTGAAAAGATGCATCAATAAAATGATCACATGTACATTTATCGTCAACCTGCAGTTTAGCATTCATAAAGTTGCTTGCTCAATAAAATTGATTTAAGAGCATAACTTTCAGATTATGCAATCAATACAATTCATCTTGGTGATCATGGTTTAGCATCGAATGCCTTCAATAAATAGTTAAACCATTGAGATCAAAAACTTCATATGTTGGTTTGAAATATTATATACAAAAGTACTTGTATGCATCAAACCAATAAATTATGATTAATTTTCCCTCAAAGTTGGTTCTAAGTCAGGAATCACACGTTTTCTATCTAATAGTTAATGTGCGGTATACGATCAATAAATATACCATGATGTACAAAGATGGATTCCTCACAGAAAAAGGAGGATGTATGTTAGTTTTTCTAACATAAGGGGGAGATTATAAGCAGCTATGAAATGTGTTAGGGATTGTCATAATATCCTCATTCATAAGATAATTCAAGTCATATGTTGAAAGCATCTCATATTTAAGCTGCAAGTGCTCCTATTTTGTGTCCTTGAAGGACAAAGTCTATGCATGCATAAAACATAATAGACTAATCGGTTTCAAATAAAACAAGGAGCAAATAATCATAATAAGAAGGCAATGTGCTCTTGAAGAGCCTGCGACATAACACTTCATGTAACCTTATGAAAGGTTCAGATGCCTAAAAATAATGAAGTGATGAGATCTGAAAATGTTATATCACATTGCGAACTGATACAGAATGAGAAACCGTTGACGATACCTTTGATAAAATATTAGTGCAATATTGTGAAGGATTACAAAGATCTGAATTCTACATTTATTTAAGCATGCTGACGTAGAAATATTTATTAAGTGACATAAAAGGATGCATCTTGATAAGCACAAAACTTATTTGATTTGTAGTCCAACTACTTGAAGATGTCACTCAATGTTGAATATTATCACTTGACAATTTATATGAGAATTTTAAGGATTCAAAATGTTTGAAGCATATAAAAGTTTCTGAAAAACTTATTTATAATCTTTATATTATATAAGCTTATGGCTTGAAAATTATTGGAACTCTTGGAGAGTTTTCAAAGACAAATAGATTATTTATTGAAATGAGAAATATACCAATTTGGATTGGTTATGAAGTACCATATCTTAGTATAATTGGTGCACTCATGTATCTTGTAAAATACTACAAGACCCAATATAGCCTTTCGCTTAATTTGTTAGCAAGGTATAGTTCTACTCCTACTAGGAGACATCGAAATGAGATCAAACACATGAGCTTGTTTTATTCTAAAGATTGCAGTCTCGATCTTATTGGTTATACTGATGTTGGGTACTTATCTGATCCAAAGCTCGATCTCAAACAGGCTATGTGTTCATATGAGGTGGTACTACCATATCTTGAATATATACAAAGAAGTCTATCATAGCCACTTCATCGAATTATACTGAGATTATAGCTATTCATGAAGCAAGCCGAGAGTGTGTGTGGTTGAGGTATATAATACATCTCATTCGAGAAAAATGTGATTTGAAATGTGATAATGTATCCACAGTTTTATACAAAGATAATGCAACATCCATAACACACCTTAATGGAGGATTCATAAAAAAGGATAGAACGGAGTAAACTTCATCAAAGCTTTTCTACATACATGAGATACAAATAAATGGTGATATTAACGTGCAACAGATTCGTTCAAGTGATAATATGGCTGATTTATTCACCAAGTCTCCTCCAATTGCAACTTTTCAGAAGATGGTGCACAAGATCGGGATGCAAAGGTTCAAGGATGTTCTCATTAGGGGGAGCTAATATACGTTGTACTTTTTTTCCCTTGAGGGGTTTCGTCCCACTGAATTTTCTTTGTAAGGTTTTTAATGAGGCAGCCTATATACGTATTGTTAGAGATGTATACTTTTTTTCCTTCACTAGATTTTTTTTCACACTGGGTTTTTTCTAGTAAAGTTTTAACGAGACACATTATCTATCAAATAGACATTCAAGGAGGAGTGTTATAAATGTATTAACATTATAGTGAATGTCTATCAAAATTTATCAAGATCTAGTTGATATCTATCAGAATTTGAAGTATCTATCATTTAGTGAGAAACTATGAGTAAATTTCCCCTATAAATAGAAGGGTTTCCTTCATTGTAAATCACACATCATAAATCATCACTTTAAGAGAAATAATAATTACTCTCTTACTCTTTCTATTCTTCTTCTTTATTCTTTCTTATTTTATAACACTTCATATTATTATTATTATTATTATTATTATTATAGAAAAAATCATGAAGCCCATATTTTAACATATATAGCCTACCAGTTTAATGTAAAAAATCTGTATTTTGGAACTAAAAGAGTTCAAAAGAATTGTTAAAAAAAACATTTTTTGCAAACAAAGGATTTCTCAACTCGTATGGAAAGGCATTAAAATAAATTGGGCAAAATTCAGAAATAGCATACTTATCCCCTTGATTATAAGTTTAATAGCAACAGTTTCGCAATTACATAATATAGCAAGTTGTATTTTGTATTTTTGCAAACTGTTGCTACAAAAATACAAATACATATGATTTTTACTGCCCTTATGATCGATATGTATTTTGTATTTTTGCAAAATGTTGCTACGAAAATACAAATACATACAAATACATATGCTACAAAATGTAATTTGATAAAGAGCTAATACATAAAAATGACCCTAAAATTGACACCAAATTATAACTTTGACCTTAAACTTTGACAATGCACAAATGACCTTTAACTATTCAAAACTGTACAAATATGACCTCCAATCCTACGTGGCAACAGGTTAAATCTGTTGCAATAGGTTATACACTTAAATGATCATATAATTACTATGATATTAATTGAAATTGTGCTATTACTATAATGGTAGAATTTGAACCATTTCAAATAAAATTAGTCAATTGATCACTCTACTCAAAACGAACACACTAAGATGGTCGTGTAATTAATATGAGAAAAATTAAAATCGTAACTGAATTTATCAATTCATCTTTAATTTTAGTTAAATCAATGTTGTTATTACTAATAATGTCTTAATTTGAATCATTTCAAATAAAATTGGTCAATTAAGACTTTATTCAAGACGAATACGCTTAGATGATCATGTAATTACTATGAGATTAATTGAAATCATAATTAAATTATCAATTCATCTTTAATTTTAGTTAAATCGATTTAGTTATTACTAATAATTACTTAATTTTAATTATTTCAAATCAAATTGGTCAATTGATCATTCTACTTAATACAAAACACTTAGTTGATCATGTAATTAATATAAAATTAATTGAAATTGTAAGTGAACTTACTAATTCATCCTTAATTTTAGTTAAATCAATATAGTTATTTCTAATTATGGCTTGATTTGAATCATTTTAAATAAAATTGGTCAATTGATCACTCTACTCAGGACGAACAAACTTAGTTGATTGTGTAATTACCATGAGATTAATTGAAATAGTAAGTGAACTTATTAATACTAGTTAAATCAATTTAGTTATTACTAATATAATAGCTGGATATGAATCAATAGATGACTAAGATGTTGCAAAAGATAAGTAATCTGTTGAAAATAACCAAACAGATAAAGACATTTGTTGCAACAAATAAGTCATCTATTTCAACGGATTAGTAATTTGTTGGAAATAACAAACAGATAAAGTCATATGTTGCAACAGATTGGTCATCTGTTGGAAATGACCAACATATAAAGACATTTGTTATAATAGATGACTAATCTACTGCAACATATGTGTATATCTGTTTGATAATTTTCAACAGATGACTCATTTGTTGCAATAAGTTATACACGTAAATGATCATGTAATTACTATGAGATTAATTAAAATTATAATTATTAAATCAATTTAGCTATTACTAATAATGACTTAATTTGAATCATTTCAAATAAAATTAGTCAATTGATCATTCTATTAAGAACGAACACACTAAGATGATCATGTAATTAATATGAGAATAATTGAAATCGTAATTGAACTTATCAATTAATCTTTAATTTTAGTTAAATCAATGTAATTATAACTAATAATATCTTAATTTGAATCATTTCAAATAAAATTGGTCAATTAACACTTTACTCAAGACGAATATACTTAGATTATCATGTAATTACTATGAGATTAATTGAAATCGTAATTAAAATTATAAATTCATCTTTAATTTTAGTTAAATTAATTTAATTATTATTAATAATTGCTTGATTTTAATTATTTCAAATAAAATTGGTCAATTGATCATTCTACTTAAGATGAAACACTTAGTTGATTATGTAATTACTATAAAATTAATTGAAATTGTAAGTCAACTTACTAATTCATCTTTAATTTTAGTTAAATCAATATAGTTATTTCTAATTATGGTTTGGTTTTAATCATTTCAAATAAAATTGATCAATTGATCACTCTACTCAGGACGAACACACTTAGTTGATAGTGTAATTACCATGAGATTAATTGAAACTGTAATTGAACTTATTAATTCATGTTTAATTCTAGTTAAATAAATTTAGTTATTACTACTATAATGGCTTAATATGAATCAATAGATGACTAACATATTGCAAAAGATGAGTAATCTATTGAAAATGACTAAACAGATAAAGACATTTATTAGAAATAACCAAATAGATAAAGATATCTATTGGAAATGACCAAACAAATATAGACATATGTTGTAACCAATGACTAACCTGTTGCAATAAATGCGTCATCTATTAAAAATTATCAAACAAATATAAACATCTGTTGCAACAGATGACTAAGTTGTTGCAACAGATGACTAGTCTGTTGAAAATCATCAAACATATAGGATATACGTTGGAAAATAATTTAAAATACTAAAGATCAGATATTTTTAAGAGAACTCAAATGTTTGTCCCCTTGTCTAAGGTCTTGTCTTTAATTTTAGTTAAATCAATTTAGTTATTACTAATAATTGCTTAATTTGAATCATTTTAAATAAAATTTATCAATTGATCATTCTATTAAGGACGAATACATTAATTAAAATTGTAAGTGGACTTATCAATTTCTTTTTTATTTAGTTAAAATCAATTTAATTATTACTAATAATGACTTAATTTGAATCATTTTAAATAAAATTGGTCGATTGATCACTCTCCTCCAGACGAATACACATAGTTGATCATGTAATTACTATGAGATTAATTGAAATTGTAAGTGAACTTATCAATTCATCTTTAATTTTATTTATATCAATTTAGTTATTACGAATAATGGCTTAATTTGATTAATTTCAAATAAAATTGGTCAATTGGTTACTCTACTCATGACGAATACACTTAGTTGATCATTTAATTACTATGAGATTAATTGAAATTGTAAGTTTATCTTTAATTTTACTTAAATCAATTTAATTATTACTAATAATGACTTAATTTGAATTATTTCAAATAAAATTGGTCTATTAATCACTCTACTAGGGACGAATACACTTAGTTAATCATGTAATTACGATGAGATTAATTAAAATTGTAAGTGAACTCATTAATTCATGTTTAATTTTAGTTAAATCAACATAGTTATTACTAATAATGGCTTAATTTGAACCATTTAAAATAAATTGGTCAATTAATTATTCTACTAAGGATGAAACACTTAATTGATCATGTAATTACTGAGATTAATTGAAATCGTAATTAAACTTACTAATTCATCTTTAATTTTAGTTAAATCAATATAGTTATTTCTAATAATGGTTTAATTTAAATTATTTCACATAAAATTTGTCAATTAATCATTCTACTCAGTACGAAACGCTTAATTGATCATGTAATTACTATGAGATTAATTGAAATCGTAATTGAACTTACTAATTCATCTTTAATTTTAGTTAAATCAATATAGTTATTTCTAATGATGACTTAGTTTGAATCATTTCAAATAAAATTGGTCAATTGATCACTCTACTCAGGACGAACATACTTAGTTGATCGTGTAATTACCATGAGATTAATTAAAACTGGAATTGAACTTATTAATTCATATTTTATTTTAGTAATTAATTTAGTTATTACTAATAATGACTTAATATGAATCAATAGATGACTAACATGTTACAACAGATGAGTAATCTGTTGGAAATGACCAAACAAATAAAAACATCTATTGAAAATAGCCAAATAGATATAGAGATCTGTTGGAACAAATGATTCACTTGTTGCAACAACTAATTCATCTATTGAAAATTATCAAACAGATATAGTCATCTGTTGAATTCATCTATTGAAAATTATCAAATAGATATAAACATCTGTTGCAACAGATGACTAAGTTGTTGCAACATATGACTCATCTGTTGAAAATTACTAAATAGACAAAATATGTGTTGAAAAGCAATTTAAAATACTAAAGCTCAAATATTTTTTAGGAGAACTCAAACGTTTTCCCTCTTGTCTAAGGTCTTGTCTTCAATTTTAGTTAAATCAATTTAATTATTATTAATAATTGCTTAATTTGAATCAACAAATGACTAACCCGTTATAAGCATTTATTGCAACAGATGACTAACTTGTTGCAACAAATAGGTGATATGTTGGAAAATAATTAAAATACTAAGGAACTCAAACATTTTTAGGAGAACTCAAATGTTTGTCCCATTGTCTTAAAGACTTGACTTTAATTTTAGCTAAATCAATTTAGTTATTACTAATAATTGCTTAATTTGAATCAACAGATGACTAACATGTTGCAGCAGATAATTCATCAGTTGGAAATTATCAAACAGATAGAAAATCTTTTATAATAGATGGGTCATCCATTAGAAAACAATTAAAATACTAGGGAACTTAAATGTTTTTAGGAGAACTCAAACGTTTGTCTCCTTGATCCTTTTGGATTTGATGTATGATACACTATTTTTGTCTTCTTTACCTGTTTCATGAAATTTTTCATTTGTTTCACTTATTCGTTGTGCCCTTGTTGAAATTTTTAAAAAAAATTTAGGTCAAATTTTGTTCGTATATCACTTGGACATTACTTCATAGGTGATTTTGTAAGTATAATTATGATTTTTGTTGAATTTCTTATTTGGTATATCTGCTACTGCTACAATGGATAGAACCTGCAACATGAATCTAACATATGAGTTATTTGTTGCAACAAGTGAGTAATCTGTTGCAACGTATGACCCATATGTTAGATTCATGTTACAACACTATAATACGAATCCAACAGATGAGTAATCTGTTACAACAGATCAGTCAATATGTTGCAACAGATTAGTCAATATATTGCAATAGGTTACTCATCTATGCAACAGATTAGTCACATATGTTGCAACAGATTAGTCACATATGTTGCAACAGATTACTCATTTGTGCAACATATTACTCATCTGTTAGATTCACGTTACATGTGTTTATCTATTGTTGAAAAAATAGCAGTAGCAGATACACCCAGATGAGAAATTCAACTAAAAATTATAATTTTACTTACAAAAATCACCTATAAGTAATTCCCAAGTGATATACGGAAAAAATTTGACCTAAAAATTTGATCAAGAAGCAATAGTAACGATAACAACAATGTTCAACAACAAGATGATGATGATGATGAAAAAGAAGAGATGATAATGAAGAACAAGATGATGATATTAAAGAAGAAGATGATGAATAAATCAACAACAACAATGAACATTGTTAATCACAAAGAGAGAGAAAACTCCAATAAATGAGAAGAGAGAGAAACGTGCCTTTTTTTCCTCCATTTCTAGTTATATTAGGTTTTACATTAGATCAAAGTGTAAATTAAAAAACTGGTGGGTTATTTTCAAACTCTTCTTACTTTCTTAATCATTAATAAAGTAATTGTCACATTCACTCAATTATTAAGACTTGTGTCACTCACACCTCATTTTAAAACTCTTTTGTCACCTAGAGCCCAAAGCCCCGAGTGACATCCAATAGATGCATGTAGTTAAACCAATTATGTAAATAAAACCCACGGTTTTCTTCTCCTTTCACATCAAAATTAACAAAAAAATTTCGAGATAACTATATAACTTAGCAAACATACACTCTTAACTATCCTATTTAGCCAAAGTTTCAATTAATTACAATTCATAAACCTCTCTTGCCTATTAATTATCCCTAATTACAATTAATAACTTCTCTCATGTATTTTTAATTTTTCTCTATTTTCTATTACTCTCTTTTTTTTTTCCATTTTCAATTTTTTTTCTTCATTTTTTCTTTTCCTTTTTTGTCACTGTTTTCTTTTTCATTTTCTTTTTTCCATTTTTTTTATTTTTTTTCCTCCTTTATTTTTTGTATTTTTTGCTCTTTTTTTTTTTCCCTTTTCTTTTTTTCTCTTCTTTTCATTTGTGTGAACTAGAAAACACAAATACAAGTACGAACTATAAAATACAAATACAAATGCAAACTATAACATACAAATGCGAACTATAGCATACTGATACAAATGTGAACTATCATTTATATTTTTTAATTATTGAAAAGGAACGATTGATTTTCTTTCTAGGAATTCTTGTTTGTATTTATTGATACGAGGTGTATTTATTGATATAAATAAATACAATTCCAATTTTTATACAAATACATATTGTATGTGTATTTGTAAAATCATTTGTTTGTAATTGTATTTTTTGTATCAAGTGATATTTGTTTATTTACAAATACAAATGATAATTTTGACATATAAATACAAAACGATACATTTGTATCAAATGATACATTAATTTATATATTTTAGAATCACGAAAATACAATTAATGCATTTACTTGTTTGTATACAAATACAAATGATAAATTATACATAATCACGGCTAAATACAATATGCAATCAAATTACAAATACAAATACAAAATAATTCTTTAAAAATAAAAAGACATCCACAATAATAGAATACAAATACAAATATAATCTAAATATACAAATACAATAAAATCACAATACAAATACAATTCAATATAATATATAGTCAATTATAAAATACAAATACAAAACAGTTCTTTAAAATACAAGTGCAAATTATATAAAATATAAATGATGGTGCAAACTAATATATACAAATACAAGTGCGAACTATAAAATACAAAAATAAATGTGAACTACAAAATACAAATACAAGCGCGAACATTAAAATACAAATAAAAATATTGTTGTATCAACGAATACAAAAATATAAATGACGGTGTTACTATAAATATGATAAACAATTATTGCATTGACGTTATCAACCATGACTTGTGCTCGAGTTGTCATATTTTTCAAAAATACAAAAAATATAAAATAGAACAAAAAAATGATAAATAAAATAAGTACAAAAACGAAAACAAAAAAATCAAAGAAGAAATGAAAAAAAGAAAAAGAAATTGAAGTTAGAGATAGAAGAAAAAAAAAAACAAAAAGAAGAAAACGAAGAAAAAAATAGGAAAAAGAAAAAAGAAAAAACGAGGAAAACATGAAAAAGAAAAAATATTAAAAAATGAAAAAAAAATGATAGTGTTTTTGGCGAGACTAAATATGTAGTGTATTCTTGTTTTTTTATGAATACAGGCCACTGAATAAAAGGGAATACAACGGCTAAATAGATACTGTATTTATATTTTATATGAATATAGACTATTGATAAAATAGAATACAGCGGGCGTAAATTGAATACAACAACTATAAATGGTAATTATGTAGAATATGACTATGGAAGGTGAGTTTTACAAAAAAAATGTAGCTATTTCTGAAAGATCTCCAAAACTTTAACCTAAAAACCAATGCAAATAAAGCACATTAAGGGTCGTTTGGTAGAGTGTATAATAATAATGCAAAATATGGTGTATTAGTAATGCTTGTATTAATAATGTTTGTGTTAGCTATGCTTGCGTTAGTTATGCTTGTATTTTTCTTATGCAATATTTGATTTGATGTATTAAAAACACATGAATTGCATATTCTTTTCGGAAAAATATTTTTTTATAAAAATACCCTCCATATATACGGTGGAAAGGATGTGAAAAAGATTTGGAGGGATAATTATATTATGTCTTTAATTGTGATAATGCATGCATTAGAATCCATTGCATTACTAATACTATTAATTTTGAGGTATTAGTAATACACCCCTCAATATACAATTGAGTGTATAACTAATGTTTACGTTAGTTATACATAAGCTAAGAAAATATCAACATGATACTAGTAATACACATTAACTAATGCATGCATTATTTTTTCAATAAATTTTATGAAACGACCCCTAAATTACCAGATAGAAAATGATTTGACAAGAATTGTTACGTTAAAAAAAAGAGCTTTAAAAGAATAGAAAAGGTCGTTTTGCCTACCTACTAGTTGACTGGAAGTCATAAAATTTACGGATGTTATATATCCCACATAAATATTGTATTAAACTCTTGGTGCTGTGTATTTTTATTTCTTAGTAACCTTGTAGGCTTTCGTGCGAAGTTGTAGCTGTTTTAGTTGAAATTGTATCCATTTTCAACTAGAACACCAAGGCCGTTACAGTTTTCGGTTGCAAAACGGAGGGTAACCTTTCCCTTATCACTATTAGATCAGTATTTTTTTGTTTATTATAATGGTGAATCAAGCTACTTCTTCTGCAACTATCAATTACTTCGATCCCCTATATATTTCTTCATCTGATGTTCCCAGAATCTCATTGGTTAACGTACCTTTTCCGGAAGCTGGTTTTGGGGGTTGAAGGAGAAACACTACTAGAAAAAAATGAAAAACTAACCACAAAATGTGGTAGGAAAAAATCGACGACATGTGATCGGTTTTTAAATTTTTTTAAATTTCTTTTTTTCAAAAAGCGACCACATGTAATTTCTTTTATATTTTAAAAAATTAAAATAATTATTTCAATAATTTTTATATTAATTGTAATTTATTTTACAAATAAAATTTAAAAAAAATAACAAAACCGACCATATGTGGTCGTTTTTTCAAAAAAAAAAGTTAAAAAATATTTTTAAAAACCGACCACAAGTGGTTGGTTTTTAAAAATTCTTTTTTAATTTATTTTAAGAAAGTGGTCGGTTTTTAATTTAAAAATAAATAAAATAAAATACTTTTCAAAAAATCGATCACTTATGGTCAATTTTTAATTTAAAAAAATAAAAGAAAATACTTCTCAAAAAACCGACCAGTTGTGGTCGGTTTTTAATTTTTTTTAAAAAAAGAAATACTTTTAAACATAATCTTTATATGTAATCAATAACTATATATATGTAATCAAATATATATATATATATATATATATTAGTTTCATAAAAAAAGAAATATTCTTAATCAGTATAATAATTTTTTGAAATTACATTGATCACACGTAGTCGATAATCAGTATAATAATAATAATAAAAATCAATCACTCTTTAAATTTTTGAAAAAATTACACTTAAAAATATATCAAATAAAATCAACAAATTACACTAAACATAATCTTTATATTTTACTTATGTTTCAAAACATAATATTTTCCTTCGTATATATGTTAAATGATGTTACACATGCATAATTTGTATAATGAATATGTGTGTGTATATATATATATATCATACCGCTGAGATAATGATATTATGTTACTATTTCAGTCGTAATAATGTATTATATAACCGATAATTCATCAGAATATAATGAGCGTGTTCTATTATAAGGTAATACACTTGTGGATGTGATATATATATATATATATATATATATATATATACATACATACATATCATGTAGTGATCGATTGATGAACGATTTAGTCAAAACCTAGTATATTAAGCTAATCAAATATAATTAATCGATCACTCATCTGAGTATGTATATGAAATACGTCGCATTATATTATTGGATAATATACTTATGTACGTATGTGATATATATTGTACGTATTTAGAACTTGATATAGTCGATAGTGTGTATATGTGTGTGTATATATAGGTATATATATATATGTATATATATATATATATCGTGTAGTGACGTATACAGCAATCGACAATTGTGTGTGATGTTTATATACTTATTTGATGTTTATATATGTGTATATGTGTGTGATGTTTATATACTTATTTGAAAGTTGATAGACAATTGAATATATGTATATATATGTATATCTCGTGTAGTGACGTATGCAGTAATCGAAAGCTCGATAACTGAATTTATATGTCAAAATATTTTGAATAATACATTGATAGCATACTATTGAGGAAATAGATATACTATTTAGAGTGAATATGTAGATACGCGTATATTGTTGAAGTTGCAATAACGTAAGACAAGTAATCAATAATTTATTTGATTAACATATTGTATGACGAGGTATATATATATATATATATAATATCGTAATTAAAAGCTAATTGACCAAAAATTTATTGTAAATTGCAAAATTCATTGATATTATTATATGATTGAGGAAATATACTACTCTTGTTATTGTTATAAATATTATAGAATTTATTAAAAAATTAATTTATTTAAAATTAATTTTAATTTGTTAATTGATTAATTTATTAATTGTACAAATTAAAATAATGTTTTTTATTATTTTGTCAAAAACCGACCACATGTGGTCGGTTTTTTGAAATATAATTAATCGTTCACTCATCTGAGTATGTATATGAAACACGTTGCATTATATTATTGGATACTATACTTGTGTACGTATGTGATATATATATATAGTACGTATTTAGAATTTGATATAGTCGATAGTGTGTATATGTGTGTGTATGTATAGGTATATATATGTATATACTATATATATATATATATATAGTATATATATATAGTATATACATATTAATTATATAGTGAAGGTATGTTAATGTCATAAAATAAAACTAACCGATAATTCATCTGATCAGTATATGTGAAATACGTTATATATTATTATTATGGGGTAGTATATTAAAATCGTGTATGTGATGTCTATAGTCCTTATTTGAAAGTTGATGGACAATTGAATATATGTATATATATGTATATCTCATGTAGTGACGTATACAGTAATTGAAAGCTCAATAACTGAATCTATATATCAAAATATTTTGAATAATACATTAATATCATACTATTGAGGAAATAGATATACTATTTATAGTATCAATATGTAGATACGTGTATATTGTTGAAGTTATAATAACGTAAGACAAGTACTCAATAATTTATTTGATTAAAATATTCTATTAAGAGGTATATATATATCAACGAATTTTGTAATTTACGATAAATTTTTGATTAATTAGCATCTAATTACGATATTTTATATATATGTATGTATGTGTGTGTGTGTGTGTGTGTATATATATATATATGTACACACACACACACACACACACACACACATACATACATATATATATAATATCGTAATTAAAAGTTAAACCAAAAATTTATCGTAAATTGCTTTATTCGTTGATATTATTATACGATTGAGGAAATATACTACTGGTGTTATTGTTATAAATATTATGAAATTAATTAAAAAATTAATTTTTTTAAAATTAATTTTAATTTATTAATTTATTAATTGTAGTAATTAAAATAATTTTTTTATTATTTTGTTGAAAACCGACCACGTGTGGTCAGTTTTCAACAAAATAATAATAATAAAAAAAATTTATAACTCCTACCCAACCCACCACCACATGTCCCGACCCGACCCGGACGTTATAAACTATTTCATATCGACCTAAACACCAAAACACACAAACACACACACAAAATTCATGCAAAACCCTAAACACACCCAAATTAATTTCCCAATCGCAAAAATCACGCCAAAATCAACCTAGCCGGCGAGTGCTCCGGCCACTGTTTCAGCGACTACAGCTCTCTCACGTATGAAATTTGTTGTATTTTGTGGTTTTTGTGCTTTTTGAGGTTGATTTATAGGTGTACTAGTTTATATAATTGTGAAATTTATAATGTTGAAGATTAGGTTAGTTTGAACTAGTTTTTTTAAGCTCGTTTGAAGCTTGAATTTTGTTTAGTTATTTGCGAAATTTTTGAGCTATACACATAGTTGTTTGAACTAGTTTTGCTTGTTTAACTTGTTGTTTTTTATTCTTGAATGGATTTTATGGTTTAGCTTGTTGTTTTTTACGAGGGTTTAGCTTGTTGTCTTTAAAGTAAATGAATTTACTTTTGTGATTTAGCACTTTAGCTTGTTGTTTTTTTATATGAGTTTTGCTAAATCACTCAAAGTTGAATATTTTGTCTTGATTTTTTTAGGTTCTTGATTCGGTGATCGGTTATCTCTTTCACTTTAATTTAGGACAAGTAAAGGTAAGTTAATTTCTCTCGATTCACTATTATTGTGATCTTCTTTTTATTGTTCATATTGAAGTCTAGTGAAGCCGTGTGTGGCCTTGTTCGTTTCACTTGCATTGTTGTTATGTTCTTGTTATTGTTTATATTGACGTCTGTGAATCCGTGTGTGGCCTTGTTCGATCCACTAGCATTGTTGTTGACATCTTGTAGGCCTTGTTGTTGCTTGTTTCATGAATGTGGTTTTGTTTTGATACTTAGTTTGTTGGAAATGGTTAAGTTTAAGAACTTTGAAGGAGATTTTGTGGTTTGAATGTGGTTTTGTTTTGATACTTAGTTGCTTGAAAATGGTTAAGTGTAGGGACTTGAAAGAGAATTTTTTTGTTTTGAATGTGGTTTGATAGGTGATGTAGTTGCTTGAAAATGGTTAAGTCTAGGTACTTTGAAGGGGATTTTGTGGTTTGAATGTGGTTTTGTTTTGATACTTATTTATGGTTAAGTCTAGGAACTTTGAAGGGGATTTTGTGTTTTGAATGAGGTTTTGTTTTGATACTTAGTTGATTGAAAATGGTTAAGTGTAGGGACTTTAAAGGAGATTTTTTTGTTTAGAATGTGGTTTGGTAAGTGACTTAGTTGCTTGAAAATGGTTAAGTGTAGGGACATTATATGGGAATATTTTGTTTTGAATGTGGTTTGGTAGGTGACTTAGTTGCTTGAAAATGGTTAAGTGTAGGGACTTAAAAGGGATTTTTTTTGTTTTGAATGTGGTTTTGTAGGTGATGTAGTTGCTTGAAAATGGTTAAATCTAGGGACTTTGAAGGGGATTTTGTGTTTTGAATGTGGTTTTATTTTGATACTTAGTTGGTTGAAAATGGTTAAGTGTAGGGACTTTAAAGAGGATTTTTTTATTTTGAATGTGGTTTGGTAAGTGACTTAGTTGCTTGAAAATGGTTAAGTGTAGGGACTTTAAATGGGATTCTTTTGTTTTGAATGTGATTTGGTAGCTGACTTAGTTCCTTGAAAATGGTTAAGTGTCGGGACTTGAAAGGGATTTTTTTTATTTTGAATGTGGTTTGGTAGGTGATGTAGTTGCTTGAAAATGGTTAAGTCTAGGGACTTTGAAGAAAATTTTGTGTTTTGAATGTGGTTTTGTTTTGATACTTAGTTGGTTGAAAATGGTTATGTGTAGGGACTTTAAAGGGGATATTTTTGTTTTAAATGTAGTTTGGTAAGTGACTTAGTTGCTTGAATTAGTGGACGGTTTGAATCACCCGAAAAATATATTTGAAGAAGTTAATATTGCGGAAGAAGAGGTTAAGTGGGTAGGAGATGAGAAAACCTCCGAAGAGGGTGAATCGTTTAGTGGAGAGTCTTCAGAAGAAGAGGATTAGTTGTGTAGGTTGTATTTATTATGTATTGATGTCTTTATGCTTTGTACTATATATTTACCTTTATATTTCTTGTTTAAGATTGATATGTAATATACTGTTTAAGTTTGTTGTTTCCACTTTTCCATGATTTATATAGTAATAAAAATATTCTTGTCTATATCTCGTGTTGTATTAGAGCGATTTGAAATGTGAATTAGTAACTTGAAATTAGTTACTTGGAATGTTTTCTTATATATTTATTTTGTAGTAACTAACTACTTGTTAACTTAACTTAATTTAGATGTTAGACAGAGGTGACAAGGGTAAGGGAAAAGTTGATACTACGAAACCAAAAAAGAATAGACAACCTCCGGCTTATAGACGACCCACAGGTATTCATATATCTGTGGGTCGATTTGCTGACGTGACAGCACGACCCTCATAGTCTAGGTTGTCTGAGGATTTGATACCTACTCCTACGCATGTGGGGCCACTACATGGGTCTATACCGACTCATTCTGCTCCTATGACCGTACCATCGCCAGCACAGTACTATCGGATGGCTGCTGTCCCCTCCAGACATCTAACATCATCGATACCCTCCTGCAGCAGTCACGCAGCTTCGTACAGTGATTCTGCTGGATCTATTGTATTGTCGGATCTTCAGCTTGGAGGCACTCCATTTGGTTCTTTAGATCCGCTCACACCTGTGCATCCACCATCACTTACTAGGCAGCCAGGAGACAGAGATGATTCTGGGAGGATTTATCTTGTTCTAGTTGTGAGAGGATAAGATTTCTAAATATAATAACGTTACTCACTTTTTCATTACTATATTATTATGCTCTATGAAATTATTATTTCATCTTGCGTTGTAGGTTTATGCCGGATGTTGGAGTTGGACAAAAGGCGTGAATATGCATTACTCGGTACTTCAACGGTTACTGGACCAGCTGGCAAAAGGTTCCAGAACTTGACACGGATAGAATGTTTGAAGAATTTAAGGTAAGGATTTAACTTATCAACTACTTATTAATACTTTCTTAGAACAAAAGATTGAATATTATATTTTTTTCTAGAAATTTTACTGGTGGGATGATGCAAATGCATTTCTTATAAAGAAGAACCTTTTCATAAAATGTAGAGCCAGATTTAATAATCTCTTGGATTATGCCCGAAAGAAATTAGTAAAACCTAAGTGGATTCCTGAACCCGCATGACAACTGTATTTTCACCATTGGAGTAACGTAAAATACCAACTGTTGAGAGAAAAAGAAAAAAAAATCCGGGCATAATCCAAGGGTAGCTCCCTACATACTGCGGGTGCCAGAAGTTCTCTTGCTGTGAAGGAAAAAATGGTATGTAACTTTTACAGTTTTAATTGTTTGTTTCTATTTAAATATTTTTATTATTTAAACATTGATAATTTTTTCATATGCAGGAAAAAGAATAGGGCAGGGAAATACCAACTGATGAACTATTCGAGCAGACTCATCTGAAAAAAAAAAAGAACCCGACTGATGAAGATGTCTGGGTTGAAGCTCGTGCAAAAGCTGTCCACGTAAGAAACAAATTTTGAATTTATGAATCTTTTTCTCAAACTTGATATTATTCAATTATAACTACTTTAATATTTTTTTACTTTTAGTATTAACTTTACTTTGAATATAGGACGAATATACGCGTCTTGTTGGTGAGTATCGTAGTAGTCAGTCTCCTAAAAGTCAGGGTGACTCAATACCACAGCATGGACAGGAGGAGTTATGGACAAAAGTTGTGGGTCCTGCAAATAGAGGCCATTTCTAAGGATACCACACAAAATTTTTTGGCGATAATATTAGTTGTTCGTCTGGCGCTGCATACTCTAGCTCTTCAGTTGATAGAGAAACTATTGAAAGACTACAAAATACGGTTTCTCAACTCACTGAAGAGCTTACTGAACAGAGAAAGGCTTTCTGAACAGAGAGAGAAGCAGAAGAAGACGGAGAAGGCAACAACATCACAAATCAAGATGTTGCAGCAGCAGTTCAGCTCTTTCATTCAGACTGCGGGGGTTATTCCTCGGTGTCTTGGTGATGCAGTTCGGGCTGCAAAAGGTCTAGGCCCCTTGGATGATTTCAGCACGAATGATGATATGAAAGATGAGGACGAATTCAATGATGATGCCTTTTAGTTTTTTTATTTTTGTATGTGTTCTACTTTGAATTTAGACATTTTGTTGTTTGAAACTATTGTTGTGGTTTTTTCATACTAACTTTTGTTGGACATTTTGTATGTGTTGTACAATTTTAAAAGTATTTACATATGGTTTTTGGTTGTTGTTGCTGTTGTATTTGATTTGGTTACTGCTATATTGGATTGTTGTTGTTGCATGTTGTATTTGGGTTTTGATTTTTTTTTAATTTTCCAGAAAAATCGACCACGAGTGGTCGATTTTTGAATTTTTTTTTCTAGAAAATCGACCACAAGTGGTCGGTTTTATATTAAATTTAATTAATTAATTTAATAAAAATCGACAACAAGTGGTCGGATACTTAATAAATTAATTAATTTAATAGAAAACCGACCACAGGTAGTCGGTTTTTATTAAATTAATTATTTAAATTTAATATAAAATTGATCACTTGTGGTAGGTTTAATATTAAAATTAATTAATTAATTTAACAAAAATCCGACCACTTGTGGTCCATTTTTTTTCCTAAAATTATTTTTTCCAATTTTAATAAAATAATAATGAATTTTAAAAATATATATATTTTTTAAAAAATGGACCACTTGTGGTCGATTTTTAAAAAACTACCATTACTTTACCGACCACAAATTTTGGTCGATTTTATGCTCGAAAATTAGGGAAAACCGACCCCATGTGGTCGGTTTCCCCATTTTCTTAGTAGTGAAATATGATTGTTTCCTTGACTGCCAGGAACAAAATAGGGTTTATAGACAGTTCATATGCTCGGCCTGCTAAAGGTACATCTCATGCTAAACTTTGGGATAAGTGTAATAACATGGTCATATCTTGGTTGACCAGCTCTCTATCCCATGACATAGCTGTAAGTGTACCGACTAATCGAGAGCATTTGGACTCAGCTGAATAAGAGGTATGGTTTGATCAGTAGAACTAAGGTGTTTGGACTTACGAAGGAATTAGCCTCGACTAGTCAGGGATCCTTGGATAATGTGTCCTACTTTAACAAACTCAAGCATTTATGGGACGAAGTTAGGTTTATTTCCAACATATAATTATTTCCTTGACTGCTAAGAGCAAAATAGGTTTATAGACGGTTCATATGCTCAACCTGCTGAAGGTACATCTCGTGCTAGACTTTGGGATAGGTGTAATAACATGGTCATATCTTGGTTGACCAGCTCTCTATCCCATGACATAGCTGAAAGCGTACAATACTCTGACACAGCTGAGAGCATTTGGACTCAGCTGAATAAGAGGTATGGTTTGGTCAGTGGAACTAAAGTGTTTGAACTTAAGAAGGAATTAGCCTCGACTAATCAGGGATACTTGGATATTACGTCCTGCTTTAACAAACTCAAGCGTTTATGGGATGAACTTAGGTTTATTTCCATAAACCAACATCAAAGATTAGGTATTCTCAATTACTTCTTGGGGATTGAAGTATTTTCTTCTGATGTTGGTTTGTTATTGTCTCAGAAGAAGTTCTTTACTGACTTGCTTGTTGATTTTGGTCGTGATGTGGTTTCACCTGTCACATGTCCACTGGACCTATCCGTTAAATTGAAAACTGACATGGGTTCTCCTCTCACCAATCCTGAATCCTATCGGAGTCTAGTGGGAAAGCTCAACTTTCTTACTCAGGCTTGGCCTGACTTGTCCTTTGTTGTTCAACATTTGAGTCAATTTCTCCAAAAACCTTCTGATTGTCACATGCAAACTGCTCTTCATCTGCTGCGATATTTGAAAGGCACCTCCACTATAGGTATATTTTTTCCAAATCACTTGATTTTTCTCTCACTGCTTATTGTGATAGTGACTGGGCAGCATGCCCTGACACTCGTAGGTCTGTCCCTGGATTTTGCGTTATGTTGGGTGGTTCTCTTCTTACTTGGAAGTAGGAGTGTACATAGGTCAGGTTGGTTCGGTTTTTATTAAAAAAAAAATCAAACCAATCATGTCGGTTTATTAAAACTATAAACCAAATGAAACCAACATAAAATTATTTTTTTCGGTTTAGGTTTTAGTCGTTTTTTGGGTTTTTTTGATTTTTCGGATTTTTTTTATAATCTTTAGTTTTTACAATTATATTGTGATCGAAGACTAGATCAAATATGTTTTCACTCATGTGCTAATGAAAAATCATAATTATGAAAAAATTAGGAGCGAAAAACTCTCTTGAAACTAAAAAGTGAGATGAAGAGTGAAAAGTTTAGGTTTTAAGTTTATATTGGGTTTTTGATTATTTAATTAGCAACTAATGGACAAATATTACAACTTAAAGGCTCAAATCTAAATATATATATAGGGCAAAATTCAGAAATAACATACTTATCCTCTTAATTATGAGTTTCATAGCAACAGTTTCATAATTTCATAATATAACAAGTTGTACTTTGTATTTTTGCAAACAGTTGCTACAAAAATACAAATACATATGATTTTTACTGCCCTTATGATGATATGTATTTTGTATTTTTGCAAACCGTTGCTACAAAAATACAAATACATATGCTACGAAATATAATTTGATAAAAGTGTTGCTACTTTTTGTAATTTAATACTTAAGTATGCTACTTTATGTATTTTTTTCAATATATATCTACATCTACTTTCAAATTATTGAAAATTACTAAAACTAGTTGAAAAAGTATTTACAAAGTAGATTATAATTAATATTTTATGTATAAAAAGGTTCGAATATTATATATATATTATGTCGGTTTGATTCGGGTTCGGTTTGAAATTTTTTTTGTTAACACCAAACCAAACCAAACCAAGAATGGTCGGTTTTTGTTTCTAACGTCAAACCAATCAAAACAAACCATAAGTTGGTTTTTTTTCTCGGCTTGGTTTGGTTTGTTGGTTCGGTTTGACTTGACGGTTTGGTCTGTACACCCCTACTTGGAAGTATAAGAAACAACTTGTTCTCTCTCTATCTTCTGCAGTGGTTGAGTGCCGGTCCGTTAGCAAGGTCATTATTGAGTTGGTCTAGTTAGTACGTTTGTTGGCTAATTTGGGCGTTACTGTTTCCACTTCGTGACAATCAGGCTGACATTCACATTGCTCGTAACCCTGTCTTCCATGAGCGAACTAAGCATATTGAGGTGGATTGTCATTTCACTCGCACTAAGTTGGCTGATAGCCTTATTGAATTGTTGCATGTTCGTATAGGTTCTCAACTTGCCAATATCTTTACCAAGCTACTCAATGGTCTGGTTCACCATCCTCTTTTGCTCAAGTTGGGTTTTCGCGCCCCCTCCAATTTGGGGTGGGATGTTGGAGTTACTGATATTATGTATATCCCACATAAACATTGTATTAAACTCTTGGTGCTGTGTATTTTTTATCTCTTTGTTAGCTTAGCCTAATAACAATTAGTTGGTAGCTCATTCTTAGTTTCGGGTCATTTCGGCCCACTGATATATAAAGGAGGACCCATTGATCCTTCTAGAGAATTAATCAGATTCTTTCCAAAGTCAAAAAGTTTTCTCTCTCTTCTCTTCATTTCTTTGTCGAACCTTCTCTCTAAGGTTCACTGTGTTTGTTTGTTTTCTCATGATCTCACTAGTTTAACATAAAATCTAACTCAAATCATGAGGCGTGGACTCTTGGTCAAGCCTAACGTCAACTCTTAGACAATTCAGAAGATAAAATTTATAAATTAATCCTATTCAAGTACTAGTTGGTAAATGCACGAATTTCTATGTCACTGCGCACAAATCTGAATATTTATTATTTTTAAATTAAGACCTTCTATAACACAAACTAAAAAGAAAATCTTCTTTTTTTGAAAATATCTTGACACGTCACTATTGACAACATAATTATTCATTTATCGTATATCAAAACTCAAAAACATAGAAGGAAAAAGAAAATAAGAGGTAGGGAAAGTCAAAATTTACTTGTCATTCATTCACTTTCACCTTGTTGCTGTCGTACGCTCGGAAAATTGGGTCATTCTTTTAGTCTTTGCGTATCCTACAAGCCTATCAAATATTGGGACAACTATTTTTGGTAAAATAACTGATTAATATAGAAAGTAGGGAGTATATACCTCCACTAATACCCCTTTAATTCCTCTTCTTTTATATATTCAAGAATATATACGCTCTCTTTAATTTGTCAGCATTATTAACAATCTTTAATCACTTGTTCATAGAGTTTTGCATGTATGGCGACTCCTAGTGCTTATGTTGCCGAAGCTTTTGTCATCAAGAAACAATTCAAAGAGAAAGTCGAGAAAAAAATGGACACTGAAGATCATGCAGAAATTAAGAAGTCCAAAAATACATCTTCTTCACCTTCGAGTGGTAGTTGCTTTCATCCTATGAAGAAAATATTGAAGAAAGTTCATCCTAACAGAAGTAGTACTGATCAGTAAAACCTGACGATCGATCAGTTGTCTCTTCAGTGGCTACAAATAATGTTCTTAGTTAAAGCCACTCTATTGCTTTTTCTTCTTCTTCTTCTTTGTTTGGTGTGCTTGGAATTATGTATGGATTCAACAAGACTGATGCATTTGATGATGTTCAAGATTAAACATGTTTAATGAATCTACTTTTACATTACATATATTGATATATTTCTTCTCTAGCATTTTTTTCTTGTGATATCCAAATAAATGAAAAAAGAAAAAAATTGAACAAGTTTTAATTCCAAATATTGTTAGGGGAAATCATGAAATTCTTGTGTATTATTCCATATTAGTTGGTCCATCTGTCAGAAAATAGAGAGATTATATTAAACTCTGGAAATTTATTTTTCTTAAAAAGATTTTCATATCAAAATCAATAGATGGAATTTTTCTTAATTGTGTTCTATAATTTACTATAGCCTATATAGAGACCTCATTTTAACAATGATTCTTCTGATAACATTTCATTATGATATTCAAGCTTTATCTAGAATTGATTCTAATATTTTATTATATCATAAGGTCAGTATAATATTTCAGTATAGCAGCAAAAAATTATTTCAACAAACAATATTATTATAAAGAATTTTGATGTATATTGATTTCTTAACATTGCATCACAATATGACCTTAGCTTACAGCCGATCGAGAGGTCAAGTTGAAACAATAACGCTAATTCCTAGAAATACTTAAAAAATAAAAATAAATCCCTCGCTTGTGTATTACTTAATTTAATATTGTTAATTTGAACCCACTTTATCTACGACATATTCTGATCTTTTTTAATTATAAATTCCAAAATAGTGTTCTTGTTGCCTTGGAATTTGGAATCGCTTTTGATTGCCAAACAAATAAGGTTTTTCTTCAAATGGGGTTCATAGGTTTTTAACTTTTATAAGTTTTTTTTCTGAAAAATTAATTAAGTCACATTTAGTATATATAGACTATAGTATATCTAATATATTTTCTTTTTGCAAATAACTATAAAAAGAATTATATATGGATTCAACGAGACTGATGCATGTGATGAATGTTCAAGATTAAACATGTTTAATGAAACTACTTGTACATTACATATTTTGATATATTTCTTCTCTAGCATTTTTTTTCTTGTGATATCCAAATAAATGAAAAAGAAAAGAAATTGATCAAGTTTTTATTCCAAGTATTGTTAGGGGAATAATGAAATTTTTGTGTATTATCCCATATTAGTTGGTCCATTGGTTAACTGAATAAGAATCAGAAAACAGAAAAAGAGAGGGATTATATTACACTCCGGAAATATATTTCTCTTAAGAAAATTTCTACTAATTTGGTCAATATTAATAGATGAAATTTTTCTTAATTGTATTCTATAATTTACTATAGTCTATGTAGAGACCACGTTATAACCATGATCCTTCCTCTATAATAACATTTTATTATCATATCCAAGCTTTCTTTAATTTGAAATGATGTTAAAATAGTTTATTATATAATATGCCCACTATGATATTTCTCTGTAGCAGTAAAAATAAATCTGAACAAACAATATTATTATAAAGAATTTTGATGTATATTTATTTCCTAATATTGCGTCACAATAGGACTTAGCTTGTAGCTGATCGAGAGGTCAAGTTGAATCAAACAATAATTCTAATTCCTACAAATACTTTTTTTTTAAATCCTTGCTTGTGTACTGAATTCAATATTGTTGAAATCTGAACCCAGTTAATCTTCTTTGATTGGTTAATATATATAATAAGATAAGTTGCTATAAATATTTAATCTGTGACATATAAGGTGTTTTTTTTTTTTTTTTTTCAAAACTATAAATTTCAAAATAGCATTTTTGTTGTCATACTTGAAATAGGTTTTGGTTACCAAAACTAATAAGGTTTTTCTGCAGGTGGAGTTGGTAGCTTTTTAACTTATATTTGGCGTAACCCCAATTTTTTTCCTGAAAATTTAATTAAGCCAGGTTTAGTTATATATAGTACATATCAATAATACGCACAATCACGTCATTGTTGACAAAAGAAATTAGTTACTCAAGGAAAAATTAAAGTGAGAAAAAAAAAAAAGAACGAGATTGTTGACAAAAGAAATTCGTTACTCAAGCAAAAATTAAAGTAGAAAAAAAGAAGAAGAACGAGGTGGATATTTAGCAATGCACGTATAAGGATAATAGAAGAGCGACGGAAAACAAAAAATTATATTTACATCAATGCTATGCAGACATTCCCTCGCACAGTCCACGACCCCACTAAAAAGCATCATTCATGTGTTTGCTCTAATAATATAGATTTAGTCATTGTTTTTTAACTTCGGAAGTCCAAAAATATAACGAACTTGGTGCCCAAGGCGACGTGCTGGTCCCAGCAGCGAAATTTTTCTCCAAATGACACATTATATTCAACTTGCATGCTGATAAGATGTGTGTTTGGTACCGAGGAAAATATTTTTTGAAAAATACTTTCTAACCTTTTCATATTTGATTGAATAAAATTAAATTACGATAAGATAGAAACACATCCCAGCCCCACAAGTTGATGTGTCTAAGGAAAGAGAATGAAAATGGGGCCTTAATTATGTCATAACATGGTAGTCTACGTACAGTCATTGTCCATTATTATCAACTGATACAATGTTTGGCTCAAATTCAATTGAAGAAATTCCATGAAATACGGACAAATTATTCCTAGTCCTGCTTAGTGACAAAGAAACCCAATTAGTTAATTAACTTTGGCTCCAAGGTTGTCAAAAAGGCATGCATAGTATCTACCAAAACATTCAACAAAAGCAGCCAAGCCCTAATGAACAATTCAATGCCACGAAGTTTCTTAGCTCATTTCCCTTTTGTGCCTATAAATACCATAACAATATTCATGAACCAATATCAATATCTCCGATCCATACCAATATTAAATTGTTGCTTCAGAATTTCTATTGAAAAAATATATATACATATCAAGCATGTCAACAGCTAGTGCTTATCTTGCTGAGGCTTATGCCATGAAAAAACTTCACAAGGAGAAGATGAAGAGTTTGGAGAAGGAAGAATTTAAAATCCCTGAAACTTGTAATCACTTGAAAAAGTCCTCTTCTGGTGGTTGGTTCACTAAGATGTTCAAGAAAGTACATCCTGTCACAGCTCCCTCCTCGGATTCAAAAAATTATAATGTTCTAGCTACTAGCTAGACATACATTCTAGAGATCTCACATTGATGGAGAAAACAGATTGTTATCTCGTCATGAACAATATTCACTCGATTAGTGGGTTGATTTTTTGAGTCCAGCTAGACTCTAGATTCATTTACAAGACAAAATTTAATTTTTTCTTTTTTATTTTTGGCTCTTACGTGTAATTTGATTAATTACTTTACGATCATGATGTAATTATGATTCGGATTGTAACCTTTCGTTCATTATTTTGTTCTTATAAGTAGCACATACTATCAGAAATTTCAACAGATTATTAATGAGCTTATTCAAGTTGTGATCCATTCTTATATTCTTTTTGCCCTTTCTGAATTACCAACAAAAATCAACACTTTTAATTATTTTTGGTAATCAATAAAGTGTTTCCATGATCTTGCTACTTCGTTTTATTTTTGTCTAAATTAAAGTCACATCCAATAAATTTGCATTCTAAAGTGATGTTTTTTTTTCTTGGTTAAGAACTGAATATTCATTAAAACTTAAGGTTGCAAATAGTCACCGCTCCTTGTGAGTGTAGGAGCCAAAACAATATTGTTTGAAGCCATATCCCGGCCCTGTAGGATAATCGATGAGTTGTTAATTCTATGATTAAAACACATGCCATCACGGTCTGATTGTACAAAAGTAGTTACAAAATGTGGCATTTGCCAGAATAGCTTTGGTGCAAGTGCTCGGCTCCTAGCTCCCTCCTTCGCAAGCGCGTCCGCTACTGCATTCTGCTCCCTGTAGATCTTTGTTGGGGCCGTTGTGTGCATTTCATCCATTAGTAACCTGCACTCATTCAAAAGGTTATGATAGAATGGGTGATCATTCTCGAGCATATGGAGTAAGACACTAGAATCTGTTTCAACCTGGGTTTAGTGGAAGTTATTGGCTTAGCAATGCTTAATCCATATCTCAGAGCAATCATTTCTACCATGGTAGGGGTGGTTAGAGAGAGGTACATATAGTATCCTAGCACCCAATTCCCATCATGGTTCCTAAATACTCATTCGATCCCACCCATTCCTGGGTTGTGGAGATCCGAGCCATCTATGTTGAGCTTAATGAGGCCCCTTGCAGGGGATTTCCAGCTAACTGCGACCATGGTGGTACCAGTCTTGATAGCCTTTTCAGGGGTGGCTAACATGTTATATTCAGCAGCTAGAGAAACAGCTAAGTGAGAGGAGATAAGCATGTTCCTATCATTAAAGTTACTGTCATTTCGACAAAGCCAAATGGTCAAAAGGCAATAGGGGAGAAGAGTTCCCCAATTAAGCTAGCTGTTGAAGGCTTTGCCTTTGAACTTCTGCCATTCCTTCTCCGAATTGGCAGCACAGCAAGTAGAGAGCAGCTTCTTAGGTATAAAAGTAGACAAGTGAATCAGCTTATCCTAAAAAAGAATGACATTAGGACATTTGAAAAAGATATAATCAATGGTCTCTTCTTGATCTTGGAAATGGTGGTAGTAAGAGGGAATGGATAAGCCAATGTGGCTTAAATAGGCATTGGTGGGGAGCCTATTATGCAACATAAGCCAAAGAAATATTTTGATTTTGTTAGAAGTGTTAGCTCTCCATGCCAAAGAGAAGTCTCTTTGAGTCTGGTGCATGCTCTCTTGGTCTCTAAGGAGATTGTACATGCAGCCAGTACTAAAGTGACCATTGTTAGTGAGACCCCAAGTGGGGGTATCCTCTTCTGAGGAGTGAAGGTCCTGGTGGTTCAAATGGACGGAGGCATTAATGGAAAATTTAAATGACATGACTGTATCGGTCATGTAAACCGACCTAGGATGATGATAATCCCTAGTATCAATGGAGTTACTCCGCCCAGAAGATGCAGAGACGGAGGAGAGAATTGGGGCTTCCCCAGGGGTGTGGGGTGAGCTACCCCGTTGGGAGTAGTAGCATTAAATGAGGGGCTTCTCGGATCGTGAGAAGCGTGTTTGTTGGGAGTTAATTCTCTACCTATGACATTGGGAGAATTGACTTTATTGGGGCCAGTCGTCTGCATGTTTTGCAGGGTATGTCGTCCCGGCTGGTCCACAGAGTACTTTCTTTTTCCTTTTTTATTAGCATAATCGGCATTAGTACTTTTTATATTTTCATTATTTTGATTAATGGACTCAGTGATGACATTGTTCATGTTGCTAATATTAGTTTCAAAAGTATCAGCAATGGGCATGAAGGAATTCGGATTTAGGAACTTACCTGCGTTGGCATTATACACTTTTACCTGTGTTTGGTGGTTCTTACTTGTCTCCTTTGCTTCCTTGGCATTCTGTGTACTTCTATGTAATTGTTTCCTTTTGGAGAATTTGATGGTTTGCCATTCCTTTGCTATATCTGGTATCTTCCTGGTGAAGGTATGTATTTGCTTTGGTCCTGTGTGTGACTGAAAGGCCGTGTCTTCTAATTAGGGTAGCTTGTATTAATGTGCCCTAGTCTTTCACATCCGGTACACAAAACCCCTTTCCCCTCATAAACCATATTTTGTTTATGAGTCCCCACCACGACAAACTTCTTGACAGGCTCGTCTAGAGGCACTTGAATACAAATTCTTGTGTATCTACCTCTTAATGCTGCTGAATTGTATGCGTCAATATTTAGAAGAGTTCCCAAGTTGTTTCCAATTCTTTCTAGGATGCATCGATCATAGAATTCTATTAGGATTTGAGGGAGTCTGGTCCAATTGGCAGTGTAGGCCTGTGTGGCCTCCTCCGGGACAAAATTAGGCTCCCACTGCCTAACTGATAGGAATTTTCCGGTACCGAACCATGGTCCTTCATGTTATGCCTTGTGCATATTATCAGGATTGTTGAACTTGGAGATATAGCAGTCATTTCCAAGGTCAATCAGGGTCAGTGGTTCAGATGGCTTCCAAAGCTCTGTTAGCTTAATTTTCAAATAATTGTGGGCTAGTTTCTTGTTAAACACCTTGACAATTACTGAAAAATTCCATGAAGCATAGATTCTTTCTTTATCTTCTTCACTTAGGTTTATCGTATCTCTAGAGTCTTGGGGGAGCATTGGTGCTTTCCTATTGTCAAATCCCAGATATAGTCCATTTAAGATATTTTCTTTATTAAGGAGGATGGACTTGAATGAGTCCTTGGTGTATTCTTTAGCAGTAGTTCCGTCAGTATGCATTTTCATGAGATCTGGTGGATCCGATGGCAATGGGGGCAGGGGGGGGGGTGTTTCCGAAACATGGGGGTCGGCCATGGCACCTCAAGAAGGGGGTCTGCCTTCTTAGAGAGAATCACAATTTACAAGTATTAACACTATAGTGTTGAAGTGATGTAAATAGATTGGGTCTACACCTAACTATCTATTTTCACTAGGTTCTTTCTGTAGTCAAACAAAGAAATAATACATAAACATGTCTTTTAATTTGTCCTCAGCTGATATTTATATCCTTAACTTCGAATGTGCACAAGTAGATACTTGAACTTATATAAAATTAAACAAATAGATAAATGCATCATATGTCATAATACGACGTCTTACATGGCGTCCTATATGTATTATGTCACGTAGGACAAGTATGTGTACTTGTGCGCATCAAAAATTAGAGAACAAAAATACAAGTTGACGCCAAATTAAAAAACACATTTATATATTACACCGTCAAACAAATATACTGATAGGAGGTGTATATATCAAAACAACTTACAAAATTTTAAATTGTCAATCACATTTGCAATTAAGCAATATAATTCAAATGAAACTGGCCAATGCGTTATTCTTCTTTCATGACTAACTTGTGTTGGTGTAATATACCACAAATTACAATAAATTATTATAGTTGAAATAAAATGATCAAAAAATAAAGAAAATAAGATCATCTTTTTCTTGGCTGAGGCGCAGATATCTCACTCTTTAAGGAGATTCAAGCCCACTGCGGTATAAGCTACACCAATCCAACAGTATATCTCGTGACTTGTCCCCTCCAGGATACAACACCCCATCAACGATATACAACTCAAGCAACTCCGGATTAGTTGTAGAGTCCAAAGCTCCACCATAAGAACACCTTTCTTCAACATATATTTACTTTCTTTGTATAGTAAATATAGTTAAAGACTTAAAATAGTTTCTTTATCTCAACTCTTTCTTTTAATAATATAATAACTCTCTTTTGTATTGTGAATATAGTTGTAGACTTAGAATATTTTATTTGTCTCAACTCTCTCTTTCACTACTACACACTATAATTTTTTTTACGCTTATCATATTTCCTTGTACATCCAATAACATGCAAGACCACCCTATTTATAGGTGAGGTATTCATCCTTGTATTGAATAGGAAGAATATGGTGGTAAAGTGGATACATGAATAGTCTATAGGTTACAAATGTTACAAAAGTTACAAGAGTAATGAGGTAGACTAATGGTAGATATTAAAAGAACTAAAGGTCAAATTTTACCATTAAAATGAGTGAAATAAAGTGTTAGTGGTTATAAGAGTTACACAAAGTAAATACACACTTTTACTCTTAATAATATTCCACTAATGTGCATTGGAGAAGTGCAACCACCAACAACACACTTTGTCATTTGATATAATGCACTTTAATATAATTAAAATATTAAAATACACTAACAACTTGCAATATTTTTCTCCCTAAACAATTATACCTTTGAATTGTATGTTTCTCTGTCGATTTGATAATTATATTCATCTTCAAAATGACAATTGACAAATAATATGTTTAACATACCCTAACCAAGAAAGGAAAGCCCATTACAAGAAAGAAAATTCATTTTAGTGTTTAATAATGTAGAATCTAATCAAACACGTAGTTTAAACTTTGAAGAATCATTGAATATTATTTCAAAAGTGAGAAAGTGTAGTCACATATAAAAAAACGAATACACCATATAAAGTTACAGTCTAAAATTTACTCATTACAGAAACTTGTGCCAATCATTTTGGTGGAGATATCTTGATCTCAGGGGCGGCTCAAGTCCGGTGGTGGCCTAAAGCCGAAAATAAATTGGAGGCCTTAAATTTTTAAAAAAATCAATATGGTCTTAATTTAAAGTAGAATCTTCTAACTTTTTAAGATGCAAAATTGTTAATGTATCTCTTATAAAAGTAGTTTGAGATGCAAAGTTATATATATACTAGTTTAACCGCACGTGTTTTGCATGTGTGACATTTGATTATTTAAAATTAAATGATTTTATCTATTGCGAAGATTTTTAATAGAGTGTAAAAGTTCAAATCACTTTTCAAAAATCATTCACACTTTAATATAATAATGTAAACATACACATATAAATTTTATCACCAGAAATTTCAAGTGATTGATGAATATCACTTTTACGTTTGCCATATAGTACCTCTTTTCCTTATTCCGACAGACTAAGAGATACGCAAAATTTTGAACCATATTTGTGTTATGATTATTTTATATATATATTTAAAATCTTGCCTTATTACAAAATCATTGATTGCATTCTTATTACGTACTTAAAACTTTTAAAATCTGGTACTTCTTAAATTTTTCTTATTCTAGCGATTTTATATTTATTTCTTAATTTTTCAAATCTTCTTAAAATACACCAAAAATGTTCTTTAATCTTGCATACTTAAACATGTCATGAGAAAAGTTGAAATTAAAGAGTTGACAAAAAAAATATTTCTTTTTGAAATGAAACAAAAAAAAAAAAGAGACAGACAAATAGAAACGAGAATTTTATTGTATGGAGTAATCCATACACAATATTGTACACAATATTTTCTTAAATAAACTCTCTAATAATTTTATTATTGCTATAGAAATGAGATCCCTCAAATTTGAAGGTCTAAAGCGGGTGCTTAATTTTTTAATGCATGGAGTCATCCCATCAGAAACTATACCATATCTCTATTGTATTTACATGATTGTGTATGTCGGAAAAAAGGACATCTCAATTCATCAAAATACAAGGATGTCTCAATAATATTGTTAACTTGAATCAATCCTTATTTATTATTATAAATATTTGAGTAGTTTAATTCAAAATTTTAAAATATTTCTATTGAATGGTGATAGTTTTATTTTACCATATTCAATATTGTCAAAGAAATTAAACTTACAAAAGTAACTACGAAAATATTTTGAGACCTTGAAATCTTGGAGGCCTAAAGTAAAGGCTTTACCAGTCTCATCCTTGAGTCACCCCTGCTTAATCTTCACCAGAATCTTTTCACTAAATTTTTTCGCACAAGAAGAAGAGAGTGTTTGCAGAAAGAGAGAGAAAACAGTAAAGCACGTTGTTTTTTGTTTTCTGTTTTTTGGCATTTTATCTTTTTTGAAGAGACACAACTCTTTAGTTTTCCAACAGAGATGACTTTTCTCTCTTATTATTCATTAATATCAATGATAATGTATTATTTATTTCTTGATATGGATCCGGGTTGAACCATATGGGTGACCCGATCTAATTTTCTTCATCTCTCTCACACATTGTAGGTCAACTCTCATTCCTATACTATAACATTCATACTTTACGGCTAGACCGTGTGACCAATGCATATTTTGAGAGCTTCATTGCTATACATCTGTTAAGAATACACAACATCTTATTCAATGAAACTTAGAGTAGATTATAGTATGCAGTACCTTAGATCATTTAGCATATTCATATTTCTCATTATCTCTTTTTCTTAATTATTAGCTCTTCATTATGTACTTGTCTCACAGACAAATATAAAGGACGCCAATGAACACAATTATTGTGATAATATCTAATATCTTTTTTATTTCATGAATCTCTTAATCTCAACGTGATATGTTATTTTAGAAATATTCCGTCAAATTGTACCAACCATGATCTCTTGGCATAATACTAATAAGATAGCAAACAATAAATTGAATCTCAAGAAACTGATTAAAGTCATGAGGGTACAATATAAGAAATTACTTATAATTTTCAGGACTTCACATGATAGCATTTAGAAACTAAACTTGTATTGCCCTTATGAGTCACTATAAAAATACATGGTATGAAACATGCATCACAGCACTAACTCATTTTCCATGGAGCATATTCTTCTATAAATTAAATACTATGTAGATGATAGTTCAGACAAATCAAAGTCTATTGAGTTCATAAATCTACTCAATCATTTTATTCTTCAAAACTCACATTTGACATTACAAACAGACTAACTCAATTTAATCACATATGATTAAACACAATCTAACAAACAATATTCTTATTATAAGCTTTCAGCTCTCTTTTATCATCTCTTCTGGTAATAATAAGTTTATAACTGTCTCATTTCTGCTTGTCACTTAGATAATATAGTTGATTGCTTGTGTGAATAAGTTGATATAGAACGAAACTATGGCACTAGAAATGAACTACAAAAGCAAATAAAGACAATCAGTGAAGAGATAGATAATTAGACACAAAAAGAAGGAGTAACTAAGAACAAAAGGATATATCACATCCTAATACCCTCAATTACAACTAATTCAAACACCTAATTTCTACGGTGATCAAGAGGGGGAGGAACGCCCTCTAAACCAACATTTTTAAATCAAAGTTCAATAAAAATTGTCCAACACTCTCACTCAATGGAGAAGCATTCATCAATAATCTAGCAAAACTTAGAGAATGTTCTAGATTATAAAAGGGTTGGTCTTTACTTTAAAATTTTGGTATGGCTACTCGAGCTAAGATTATAGATGAAGCAGAAAGAGTGAAATGAAATTTTTGTTATGTGAAATAGTTAGGAGGGGAATATGAAAAATTCTTGTGAATGGGATTAAGATTGCTGATTTTTTGGTGGGGAGATCCATAAAATGGGTGTAGTAAAGATAGGCTTGAATGTTATGATTGATAGATACATGAACCATTGTGTTATGTCGATAGTACTCTTAATAAGACATAGTGGTGTTTGACTACAGTGATAGGATGTAGTAAGGTATAGAGCCCTGCAGCTTAAGTTAACACCTTTTAATTTCGAAGTAGACTTCAATATCGAAGCAATGTGTAGTTAGACTTAAGCTCTTGTGGTGAGGTGCCTTGTGGGAAAAATTATAAGATTGAAATGGTGAAGTGTGGTATTTGTAGCTGAATTCATGTTGAGAAGTATTGCGATGTTTAAGGACTATTAGTATAATACCCTAAAAATGTTAATCATTTTATTTTTGATCCTTTCGTGTTTGAAACATTGATTTTTGACTTAAATGGTGCTTGCGTATGTTAATAGAATTATCCGAGGGAGTTTTAGAATTTTTGAAAGGGATTCGGGGTGATTTTAAAATACGAAGGCAATAAGACTCCTCGATATCAACATATCATGGAGGCTGCTCTCCGTGATAAGCGGTGTGTCATGGAGGTTACCCTTCGCGAGAGGCAGCATGCCATGTCGAGGTGTAAAATCTCATCCAGTTTTGATTTTTTCACTTGGGGTAAGGAGCTTTAGGTCTTTTACCCCTTGTACGATCTTAGTCTCGTTGTCTCATGATTCATGCTTACATAATTATTTGGTGATTCCATGAAGCCTTTTTCTTTTGATTCCTATACGTGTTTTGTTGAGGGAGAAGTCTTTATGTGAAGTTACATACCTTGTTCCATACTTCTAAAGCTTCAAAATATTCTCATCCATCATTCGAGGACGAATGATTCCAAGGGAGAGATAATGTAATACCCCACATTTTTGAGTTAGACTTCAAACTGTTATTCCTACGTGTATAAACTCGAATCCAATGATTCCTATGAAAATATAAGTGTCATTGATGATTTTCCTAGTGTAAAGTGCTTTTGAGGGAAAGAATGTTCATAGTAAACACTTAGAGTGAAGTGAAGTTAAGAACTTTTGATTCGATCAAATTTTGAAATTCGATTCTACAAGGGTCATATTTGAACGTGTATAAATTCTAGAATATATGAAATTTTGGAGCTTAAGACCACCAAATTATAGATAATTGTGGCTTCTTTTCAACGCATCCCATTTTGCCTTAATGTGATGCCCGAGCGAAAAGTTATGAATATTTTCAGCGTATCACGGAGGACAATCTCTGCAAAAAGCTCCGTGCCACGCTGATTCTTTAAATTTGGGTAGTTTTTTATTTTGTTTACTTGGAATGACGGATATTGGGGTCTTTTCATCTATGAATGATCTTTAAATACTATATGAACCTATGTTCATCAGTTTTCGTGAAACAAAGGCTATTATTTCACTCTTGAACTCAAAACCCCAAAAAAACATAAGAATTTCACCGTACATTCATCTTTCGGATTCTAAGTTTCCAATTGCTTACAGATCCTTGTGTGTCTAAGGCATGTACCTCTTTCCCTATACTTCTATTTTTTTAATGACATAAAAATTGATTTATTATTCATGATTTTGATGTTGAGTTTTGAACTATGGGTTGAGGGCTTTGGATATAAATTGTTTGAATGTTTTTTCATGATTTCTATTGATTTATTACGCATGAATTATTGATTGTACACTCATTGTGGTGCATAGGAATGGTGAATGACTTTAGGGGTACAATGAATTCCCCAAATAATTGATTTTTTGGTATGGAATTTGATAATGACCTCGACCCACTAACATAATTGGTTTTGAAATATGAAATATCATCTGGTTTGGCTATTCTCTTTGAAACTAATGTATTGCATAAATGACTAAATAGGTAAAAGAATCTTGAAACTTTATGGGATACACGAAAATCCCCCAAGTAAATAATTTATAAAAACATTGTGGGGTACACAAGAATCCCGTAAGTGATTTTTATTAATGTAGTCTGTGGGGTACAAAAGAATCCCCAAAGTATTGGCTTAAGACATTGCTTGCAAGCTACAGTCGGTATGGCGATACCACTAACCTTGTTCGAACGTTGTATCTCCACGCGATGCAGGCACCGAAAATACTTCTACTTTTCCTGCACAGTGACTAGGTGATCATGGTATAGCTTGTGAGTCAGATTGAAATAGTGAGCTTTCGTACTTCGAAAGACCTCATTTCATTATTTGGGTCTCTTTATGTTATTGACTCTTTTCTCTGTACTTACTTTTGGCTATTGTCTGGGGCATGTCCCGACTATTATTGGTATTTGATTGTCTAGTGGCTTTGTGATTACCGTGGACTTGGGATTGATTGTTGAATTCTTAGACTTCTTTTGAGTCATACTTATCTATCTTGTTTTATGTTTGGAATTTCGCTGTTATATTATATTGTGTTCTGGATGACTAGGCGAAAGGGGTGCTTTTCGGTCCTCGGTGGACTTGAGATATCCGTCACGGCCAGATCCTGATTCGGGTTGTGATAATTTCTTTGTGTTGCATTGATGCAGATCAATTTTTCATAAGTTACGCACTGATAAATATTCAGTGGCTTGATCTCGTTGGAAAAATTTGACCAACAAAACTAATTGGGTGTGTGTGTATGTGTGTATTTATTTGTGTCTTTTGTGTTAGTCGAGTAGGGTCGGATGAGTTAGATTAGGTTGTGTTTTATTTAAAAAAAAAGAATAATTTAACGTTGATTTAGACTTTTCCGTTAAAGAAAGTGTACAAGTGAAAATTTTCTTCAAGTGTAATTTGATCCTAAAGTATGACATCGACGGTAAATTTAGTTCCAAAGTATGACAAAGGGTATATTTAGTAGCTGTTTGACCATGAAATTTTATTTTTTTTCGAAAAATTATTTCACTTTAGTGAAAAAGTGAAAACAAGATACGTTTGACCATGAAAATTCCAAATAAAATTTCAGAATTGTATTTGAAAAAGTGAAAATAAGTAACTTTTTTCACTCATACTTCTCTCACAAAATTTCAAAAACAACTTTAATTTATATTTATGGTCAAACACAACTCCAACTTCGAAAAATTATGATTTTTATGATCAAACGGGGCATTAGACATTATTTTAGGGTAAATTTGGTTTCAAAATATGTCAGAAAAAATAAATTTAGTTTCAAAGTATGACCAATGATATATTTAGCTAATTTTTCAAAATGGAGTGGCAAGTTTCACTATTTTCCAAACCATTTAAGATTAAGACCATCTATAACACAGATTAAAAAGAAAATCGTCTTCTTTTGGAAATATCTTCACACGTCATTGTTGACGACATAATAATTCATTTATTCTCTCAAAATATACAAGGAAAAAAGAAAATGACAGGAAAGAAAAGAAAACTTTAACATTCATTATCACTTTCACCTGTTGCTTTCATACGCTCATGAAATGGGTCACTCTTTACGTATCCCCCAAACCTATGAAATAAATAAACCTCTATAAATACCCATATTCTCTACACATTCTAATCCCACTACAGCACTGCTTAATTCCTCTTCTTATATTCCTCAAGGATTACTCCCTTTTCTCAGCAATCTTTAGTCAGTTGGTTGAGGTTTCTCCATAGAGTTTTGCATATATGACGACTCCTAGTGCTTATATTGCTGAAGCTTTTGTCATGAAGAAACAATTCAAGGAAAAAGTCATCAAGAAAATGGATACTACTAAAGATCATGATGAAATTATTAAGAAGCCCAAAAATACATCTTCATCATCATCTTCTTCAGGTGGTTGCTTTTCTCCCATGAAAATGTTCAAGAAAGTTCAACCTAACAGCAGTAGTACCGTTCCTCCCTCATCGGACTCCGCGCCATGATGTTGTTCAGTGGTGAAGTCAAAAATTTCGGAAGAATATTTTTCGACCTATATGCTCCATATAATTTTCTATGTATAATTTTTTATCAAAGGATATTCGACCGACCACATCCACGACGACTCTATGTGGCTACGCAACTAACTTTGTTCTCTTTCAGTGGTTATGAATGTTGTAAACTAAACCACTCTATCGCCTTTTTTCTTATTCTTCATTTGATGTGTTTGGAATTAGATATGATGAAGTTCATGATAAAATATATATGTTAAGAGAATATTTACTTGTTCATTACTTATTTTGATTTGTTTCTTCTTTCCGTTGGCTATTTAAATTTGGATATCTAAATTTAACAAATGATGAAAAAGAAAAAGAAAAAACAAGTCTTTATTTGAAATAATGTTACGGGGAAATCCTGAAATTCTTATATATCATCGCAAATTGGTTAATCGATTGGTTCACTTCGATCAAAAGGTTACAACCACTGAAAGTACAGTGGGGGTGTAGAGTGGGCGTTTGGTATTCGGTTCGGTATTTTTAAAATTTGGATTCGGTATTTTTGGTAATCGGTATTTGAACGTAGCTATAACATACCATACTTATAAACATCGGTTTCGTAATTGGATAATCGGTAAATTAAACTTCGGTTCGGTACGATATTTAGTAATATCATATTAAAGTTGGAGATAAATAAATGTACGTTTACTCACTTCAGAAAGTATATTTAATAGAAATCCTTTTCGGTATTTTTTTAGTTGGTTTTTACGAATATATTACTAAGGTCTAAGAGATTCTTATGGATGACTAATACTATTGTCTATTGGATTGGTTAGACATATATATACTACAACAAAATTGATATATAGCTACAAAATTATTAGCTACGAGATGAAATTTGTCACTAATTATTCATCTTTTATGACGAAAATTACATTTCGTATCTAAATATATGAAACACATACTTTTAGTGACCAAACGTAAAATTTCGTAGCAAAGTTTTGTCCTCTAAAGTTTCCCATCAAAAAATATGTTGGAGTCATTTTATTGAGTATCATTAGTGGCGAATTTTAAGTTTTTAGTGACACTCTTTTTTATCACCAATAATGAATTCAATTTGGGACAAACTATTTTTTGTCTTGAATTAGTTATAATTTTAGACACAAAAAAAAAATCATCATAAAAAATAAGTTGTCGCAATAGCGACAAATTAGAGTTCATAGTTAAATATTGTAAGTTTAGCTACAAAATTTGATATTTAATTGTGACCTCAATTTTTGTCACTAATACTATAAACAATTAGTGACACTCATTTTATTGTCTCCAATAATGAATTCAATTCGTGACAAACTATTTTTTGTCTTGAATTACTTATAATTTTAGACACAAAAAAATTCATCATAAAAAATAAGTTATCACAATAGCGACAAATTAGAGTTCGTTGTTAAATATTATAAGTTTTAGCTACAAAATTTGATACTTAATTGTGACCTCAATTTTTGTCACTAATACTATAAACAATTAGTGACACTCATTTTATTGTCTCTAATTAATCTATAATTCAGTGACAACATAATTTTGTCAAAAAATATATCATCGTTAAGTAGTGATGATTTGAAATTTGTAGCTAAATAATTTAGTTATTTTTTCTACAAAAAAATTTCATAGCTAAATATAAATTGATCTTTGCTATTTTTGTTTATGATTATAGAAAATAAATTGTATATTGATAGAGCTATAAAAAACAAGACTCGATCTAATTGTGTGAAGGTTGAAGTGAACTTATTGAATGAAATTTTCGAAAGATATAAAGTCAGTGTGTTAATCTTGTACATGTGAGAAACATTTTAAGTAGACCGACGTTGAATATGATCAACTAATTAATTAAAGTTTGAAGCTATCATATTGTAAGTTTTAGGCACAAAATTTTATATTTAATTGTGACAATAGTTTTTGTAATTAATAATTCAAACAATTAGCAGCGATGAAATTATCATCACTGTTTAACCTGCAATTAATCACAATGAAATTTTATCACAAAAAGATAATTACGACTTTGATTTGGTAGTTGAATAGTGTAATTATTAGATATGAAGTAATTCATAGGTATAATTATAAGATCATCATCTTTTGGTTATGTGTTCATGATGTGGTCATGTTTATTCTTTATTTTATTTTTTAGAGATATTTTATGTGTCTTGTTTGTTGTATTACAAACTTCCTTAGGCGACTTCTTTTAAACAAAAGTGCTTATAAGAATTTTATTCATTTTAAAGGTTAATTTTCGACACTAGATAAAAGTCGAGGTCTATTTGGATTCTATTTACAATAAGAAATGCCTTCTTCTATCCCTTACTAATACCGTAATTTAAAATATAGTAAGTACTCGTTCGCTTTTACTTGACACATCTATTGAGAAGAAGAATTAATAACATAATTATTTACTATAGTATCCCTATTCAATGATGTTTATATTGTGTCTTGAAAACATACAGAAGTTAGAGTAATATTCCCTCAAGACCAATCATATATGCTTCATTTTATTTGAAATGCCCCACATGTTGAAGATAGTAGAAAAATATGTATTAAATGTGTGCTCATTTTCATTTATATTTATAAGACTACATATCGGAGCGCCCGCGCTAGTATGAGCTCAATATATGTTAATCCCTCGGCCCATCAATAGTTGTTCACTATTAACTTCGACACATATGTTTCAAACTAGTAAATGATAGGGATGATGTTACTATGTTATCTTTTGAATATAATAAATTTAATATTTTGAAAAATTTATTGGATAATGAATCGTATTTAATATCAATGGTAAAATCGGCAGAAATGAAAAATTATCCGTTGATTTTTCAAATTGAACAGTATTATTGTACATCTATTTTTGATAAAATGGACAAGAAAATATGAACGGAGGGAGTAATATTTAGTCTCAATTATGTGACACGAATATAATTTCGCATTAATCAAATATTTTATATGTTTTTTAAAAATTTTAATTATTAATTATTATAATTTATAGTACTTTTAAAATAGCTTATGTATTATATACGTACTTTCTCTATCCTAACTTTTTTATACATATAAAAAATTATCATATTTAATGTAGAGACTATCCAACATTAAAATAAAATCGCCCAAACAATATTGTCAAATTAAGAGTTTTTAAATTTATTATTTTTTAAAAAGAGATTATGAGTGGCAATGTAAAAATAGTAAAAATATATTTTTTAGAAATTATGCAATTATTCTTTACACCAAATAAAAAACTGCCTAAATAAAATGCAAACATAACTATTCAAGCATTAGTAATACACCATATTTTATATAATTCGTATACACCCTACCAAAGGACCCTTTAATTTACCCATAGTTTCTTTTTAAAAAATATTTATTTATAGCTAATCATATTTAATTATAATTAAATAAAATTTGTGTATCTTAATTAATTATAATTTTGTGATAATTTTTTTGTGAATGCACTGTAATATGTTTATTAAATTGGTGTAACCATCTGCTGCAAAAACAAATATTCAATTTTTTCTTGTATATACTTTTTGGTATATATATATATATATATATATACTAAGCAATAAAAAACAACAAAACTGAAAATGTCCACATAACGACAAAAAGAAAAAGAAACATCAAAAATCAGAAAAAGGAAAGTAACTATTGAAGATAAATCTAGAAGCACACAGTTCATCTTCTTCATGTTGATTCAATCTTTTTTCTCTATCAGATTGGTGTTGAAGCTCGATTTAGATACGTGTAAGCACTTTCCAACCTTGATATATCAAATAAATCTAGAAGAATTTCAATTTATTCTTTACAGTCTACTTTACTGTTTCTCAAAGCCACCCTTCTCAAATTTCAGTACCTATTGAAATTTTTGTGAAATTTCTTATAATCATTTATGTTTTTTCTGCATATCCAAAGAGGACCAAGTAAAAAGATTGAAACTCTTGTATACGATACTCCAAGAAATGACCCAATATTGTGCGAAAATTAAAATTCTTGATAGGACTACAGTTGACTTCTTCATCCCTGATGCACAACCAAGACTCTTAAATCAATTATCCGAAATGTCAAAATGCTCTCAGCCTTTGTTTACCAGGTATGCATTCTTAATTTTTTTTTTCAATTTAATAGGAATTTTATTAAGGGAAAAGGACATGGGCTGTCCGTTTTAAAAAAAGAATGACCCATAATTGTAAAGGTGGACAACCTTAGCCAGTCGGCCCAATTTAATTCCCCTTTTTAGCCATTTGTCCTAATTGGGCACATGCAGTCTCTATACTCAATTGATACACTTTTCCACATTGTTACACTTTTATACTTAGCCCATATACCCAATTGATACTCTTTTGTACCACATTAATACATGTTTATACTACATTGATACACTTGCAGTGTCCATATACTCAATTGATACTCTTTTATACTAGATTGATACATTTTTAGAATGCATGTAAAAACTATATAGAGTCGTATAAAATATGTATCTAAATAATAATTGTAGTTAAAAATTATATAATGTGTATAAAAAAATGCTATAATTATTATATAGAATATATATATATATAGAAACTGTATCATTATATATAAATATATATCTTTAACAATTGTATTATATAGTTACTCTTTTGGTTTATTGTATCAAACTATGGAGGTGAAACACATCGTCTATTGTCTAAAACATATGTGTAGTTTAAGTTGGACAAAGATTTATTCCAATACCCTTGGCCTATATTACATCGCTTTGTTCAATCTAATATTAATTTGTCGCATTTGTAATTAATATAATTAGATTAATATAATTTGTCGCAGTTGTAATTAATATAATTAGATTAATATAATTAAAAGACATTTATAATTGTAACTGCTTTTTAAAGCTTAGCTAAAAGACAATTCTAAAGTAAAAGTATCAGTGAGATATAAAATAGAGTAGAATCTTTAAAAAAGAAAGGAAAAAAAGGAGCCAAAAAAAGCTTAAACCATTAAAGATGAAAAGTGGGCTCAGTACCCAAAACGGAAAGGGCCGAATTGTGTTGTAGAATTGAGGAAAATATGTGGAACAGTGATAATTATATCCCAGCTTCTCGCGTGCGCCCATCCCTTAGTGGCTATTTTCTGGATTTTTAAATTTAGGTGCTGGTTTTGTGGAATTATTTTAGTTTTAGGTGTTATTTTTGTCCTTTCCTCTTTTATTAATTTAAAGACTAAACCATATTGTCTTTACATAAATGGACCAATCCATTTAAAATGACATCGTTCAAACATTTAAAATCAGAAGGCCCAAAATAAAACATCTGACCCGATCATATTCTGCTTAGTACAAAACCCGTGAAGATAGGATTTCCTAATCCAATTCCAAAATTATTCGTCACTTCTTAAAAAACCTGAGAAATATTATCCTTGGTTGAGTTCAATCTAAGCTTTGTCTTGTTTTTCGTATGGGTGATAAATACTTTTCCTCGTATCCTCGGCGTATATACTTCTGATAAATCAGCTGTCAGGGTAAGTATCCTTTTCACCTTTATCTTCTTCGTCTTCATCTGCATCTCATTTTTCTTTGTTATTGTTCCTAGTTGTGATCTCCGGTATTGGGATTTGGTGCTGAATGAGGGTTTGAGCCCCCTGGCTGTAAAGACATAGCCAAGTAAGCCCCTTCGGCTGATTCTAGATCTATCCACACTTGCTTGAGTTAACAAATTCTCCTTGGTGTATCTATGGCTGTGATGGAGATACCAAGATGCTCGGAACCGAAAATAATTGTAATGTCTTTTCATCCTCGGGTGTATCATTCACAAATCTTGTATAAACTCTCCCCTACACTGCGAGTCCTTCTTGTTGGCTGCAGATCTATAGGCTAGGGGAATGAATGGGAGGAACAGCTCCTTCAGCCTGCTACAACTGCTCCTGTTGCGCCAATTAATCTACCTGCTGGCAGGCAACAAGTGTGTCCTGCTGCACAGAAGATAGAAGAAATGGCTCTTTGAATAGGTCATTTCCATTCACGTTTCCCTGTTGCCACCAAAGTGTTGAGTAAAAGAACTTCTGATTTGTCTTTTTAAAATTTTTAATTACCTGATCATAGATTTCTATTTACGTGGGAAAATTACAGTTGAGACATACTATAGTTTAGATATATCCTAAAACACTTCCTGTTTTTTATTTTCAATTTTCATTTTTTTTCCTTTGTGGTGAGCTAGTCCTTGGGTTGGGGTTTCGTGGATGGTAACTAGTATCCAGTTTCATCACTTATACGTGGATTATATCAATCGGTTGATATGGCTCTTAGGTTTCTAGCTTGAATGATCTTAAGCTGTCAAAGGAATTTTCAAGATGGGGTTAGCGAGTATGAATATTGTGCATTCAAACGTGTTTAATTGAAAAGAAATTATTCGACTCATGTACTTTCACCTCTCATTTGGGTATGGATAAATGTGTTGGACACAATTGGACGCCTTCCTATTTGCTTATCAGTTTGCTTATGTGACTTCACTCTCGACTTTTAAGAACCAACTAAAGATTTCTCTTCACTCACTTTGTTCTCTACCGGTCTACCCTTGTGAAAATCCCATTTGAAAACAGAAAAAGGAACCTATAGGCCCAATGATTGTTGACACCCAATTTTGACCTCCCGATACTACATTTAGGCTGCTATTTTAGCAAAATCATTAATTTTTAAATGTTAGTATTTTTTACACATTTTTCTGTCATCAAACAGTTTTTTGGCGTGTCACATTCATGTTTTCAAATGTACAAATTATTTTATTAATTTCTTATGTCATTTTTTTATAATTTATTAATTCAGATACAACATTTTACATAATTTTATTAATATTTATTAAATTATTTTTTTTACAAAATATGCACACTTACAATTTACAAATACATTGCTTATTATTATTATTATTATTATTATTATTATTATTATTATTATTATTATTATTAACGATAATCTTATATGATAATTTTTACGTAACATTAATTTTACATGCGTAATTTATTTTAACCTCGACACCCTATTATCTTTTTCATTATTATTACATCTATTAACTAGTAGCCTAATTCAATTCAATTTTCTAGTTCATTTAAATGCTAGCCTTTTTCTATTTGATTTATGACAATTGTAGCCTAATTTTACCCAATTTATTACAATTTTAATTACATTTAACTCCATTTCAATTCATTTTCTGTTTTTATAATCCTTTTAATCTCAGTCGTGGATCAATTTTGATCCAACGACTGAGATCATATCACTCACTCTTTTCATCTAAAATAACACTCAAACCCTAATTCCTCATTACACAAAAACTTCTACCTCGTTTGATGCTCTCTCTCTCTACCTTCGCTCTAGCCTCACTTCTCTCTATACCATAACCATGGCTGCCGTCGCCGGCCAGCCACCATGGGTTGGAGAAAAATCCAGCCTCCTCCCTCCCGCTCTCTTTCAGCTCTCACTCTCATTGATGACTCACTGAAATTGATGACCGGCGAGTCCGAAGCAGCATCAACAGCATCAACCACCACCAATGGCCAGCGGACAAACCAGCCACCACGTCACCCTCCCTCTCCGTCGTCAGCCACCAGGAAAACCAAGGGAAAGCCGCTCCAACCATCAATCCCGCTGTCGGACAACCAAAATCAACATCTCCCAGTCGGCATCTGTAGGCGAGCAAACTGGCTAAGCTCCCCTCAAACGGACATCAATATCAGCTCACCGCCGCTCCATATGGCGGAACCAGATCCAATCAACGCTGCTAACAACAACAGCAGTATCCCGCCGCCTGTCCTCCGCAGCTCCGCAGCTCCACCATCGCTGTGGCCGCCTCTAGTAGTCGCGAACCAGCAACGCAGCCCTAGCCGCGATTCAACCTCCCCCTCTTCTCACCAGTCAAGTTCTCATCGAAATTGAGGATCGTTGAGGTCCCTTTTGGTGAACCCGACTATTATACGGTTTGATTCCTCAATCCTTTAATTGCATGATTGTTTTCTTTGGTTTAATTTACATGTTCTTTTTTTTCTTTGGGTGCAAATTTTCTAATTTAATCTGTTAGATCTAAAATTTGTGATATTTGACTTTAAATGTTAATTCAATCTGTTTAATTACGTGTTTATCTCTGCTTGTTCTCAAAAGATGTTACACTTGTATTACATTTGATTTAATTGATATTGACAGAAATTTGAATCTGCGTTTATGATTAAATATTGACTATGCCTATTCCTAAATGACAGTACTAAATTGATTTAGTAGATCGGTGGAATTGATTTAGTTTGATTTTTGTGATTGGTTGCCTTATGATTTGTAAATCAATTTTTAATATATATGCTAAATACTAGCGTTGATACATGTTGCTATTATTATTATCTCTTCTCTTTTAAATTCCCGCCTTCTTTTACTCATCTATTTATAGTAAAACATGAATAATCGATTGAGTCCATTTTTAGTTTTCTTTCTGCAAATTAAATGTTTATTAACTGTTACCTGCCTTGATAATGTGATTTTTTATGGTAAATATGGCATCAAAGGGATTGAGCTTCCTCCTAATTAATTCTTGATATATTTTTCCTTTAATTTTCAAAAGTGATTTTTTTTATAATATACTTTTTCCTTTTGTGCTACTGTATTCCTACTACTGTATAAACCGCCCTTCTTTTCACTGGAGGGACAGTTCTTGAATGACAATTACTACTCTCTAAAATAAACAAAAACAAAAAGAATTACTGGCTATTTTAATACAAAGCAATTATATATTTTGAGGGTTCTTCAATTTTTCTTCAAGGCTTACTGAAAACATCTTGCATAACTCACAGTTACAAGTGCTTGGCCTTTATTATTTTTATTATCTCTTTTACTGTTGTTCACTGGTAAGTTCTCGAAACGATGTAATTTTCATTCTCTGTGTGTGTTGACTGCATCATGTCATGAAAGCCTTTAGAAAACATGTTTATAGAAATATTTCGATGTTTGTTATTATATATTCCTGCTTGCTTGCCATTATATCTTGTCTCGAAGGTTTAAATAGACAATTACGGAGTTCTGATGAGTCGCCGGAATATTTATAATAGATTGTATTAGTTCTACTTAGTTTTGTTTTCTTATTTAAGTACTACTGAATAACTGAAACTTCTCTAACTTGTATTAGCTAGAAGTGTGTTGTACCGTTGTTGTGTGCTTTTATATTTTTTTTATACTGTTATCTATCCTGAGTCGGGGTTTATCGAAAACAATCTCTCTACTTCATTCGAGGTAGTGGTATGCAGTGCGTACACATTATTCTCCCCATACCCCACTATGCGGGAATACACTGGGTATGTTGTTGTATAATTCATTTAAGGTAGTGGTATGGACTGCGTACACTTACCCTCTTCAAACCTCACTTTGTGGGAATGCACCGAGTATGTTATTGTTGTTGTTATAGAAGTTTGATGTGTTTACTGGATAGTATTTATCTAGTTTCTGGGTGATCTCGCTTTTCATAATTACATGTTTAATGAATTCTAGTTGTGGCTTGGAGAAGCAGTAGCATGTAGAGTCATTTTAACTATCAAACCTGAAAGCATCATCATCAATCTTAATTTTTTCTCTTTTCCACATGTGTAAAAGTGAGTTGAATGAAGACTAATTGCAAGCTCAACACGTTATTTGTACTTTGGAAGAAACCTCTACATATCTGTCTTAGTTTAGGATAGGAGTAATATTTATTACTATATTTTAGTTAGATTTCCTTTGTGTTGGACTAGTTTTACTTTTCTTTGCACTGTGAGGAGATATTACCTTAGTCCAATTTATTTTTTTCAATTGTATGATTGTGGGTGAATTTTATCAATCTGACATGTTTATAATTTTATTTTTGATTTATTCAATTTTAATTCAAAAAATAATATCAATATGAAATAATTAAGCGATTTCTTGTAATTGGTGACAAAAGATTTTATTATCAAAGATAACGTTTAGCAAAGATTAAATTAGACTTTTCAAGACAAATATTTTCGTCACGAAATAAACTAGTTCGTCATAAGTTTGACTATATTTAGTGACATATGTATTTGTCTCAATATCTTCCTTTTTATTTAATACAAATTAATTTTGTATTTTATGACAATCATAATTGTCAGTAATCATAATAATTTAGTGACGATTCTACATTATTGGTAAAAAAAAAAATACTATTTTTAGTGACAAATGGTAGATTTAACTACAAATTATTAATCTTTATTATAATAATAAATTTATCACTAATTCATATATTTAAGGACGAAAATTTTTGTTGTATACAAAAAGTTGTCAATAGTGACGAAAATACATTTGTTCAGCTACGAAATATATATAACTCTAGCGACAATTGGTGTCGTCGCTATTGAACTAAATAATTAGGGAAGGTAAAATTTTGTTGGTATTGATAACTTTTTAGTGACAAAAGCTTATCATCAACTACAAAAAAATTACATTTTTATGACAAACAGATTCGTCATAAATGTTACACATTTGGGGACGATTTTTTTTTTTTAGCTGATTTAATTTTTTTAGCGACGAAACACTAAATCGCCTTTGTCTACTTTTGGCAACCCACTTTTAGAGACAATTAATTGACGAAATTTTTTCGTCACACTAAATCTTTTGCGACGAAATATGACTTATAAGTGACCAAATAATTCGTCCCAAATAATCAAATTTGTTGTAGTGAATTATATATAAATATATATATATATATATATATATATACACATAAATTCGATATTCGGTAAATACCGAATACCAAATAATATTAATATCTTGTACCAAACTCAATTCCGAATATCAAAATGTTGAAATTTTACTCTCAAATACGAATACCAAATACCAAATTACCGAATATCAATTACCAAAATTTTTTATTCGATTCGATAATTTAATTTTTGGCATTTCATGCCCAACCTTAGTGGGGTGAGCAAATAATTCTATATTCATGCATTTTTTTCAAAAGGCTTCAATATTCTGAGTTTTTTTTATAATTAAGTTGTCTTATCCAAATAATGAATACTAAGGGGTTGTTTGGATTGTGTGATAAGTTAAGATATTTTAGAATTGAAGTTTGAGATTAAATTTACAGTCTACATGGTTAAGGGTATATAAATTTAATTCATAATAAAATTTATTTCTTTAATCAAACATAGTATAACTTTAATTTTAAACTTTATTTTGAATATCTCATCTTATTTCATTCAACTTAATATTATTTTATTCAACTTTATAATCTCTCATAGTAATTTAAAGTCCAAGAACTAATGACCCTAGAGTGACAAACCAAAAAAAGAAAAAAATTACCCAGTAATACAAGGAATGGGTACTCACACGCATAGCTAATTAGCTACTGCGGGCATTAAGAGATAGTAGAAAGTTTGCTTTACCCCTTTGTGCATGTCATGGATTATATATATATATATATATATATGTTGGGCTTTCAATGTTAAAACAGACAATCGTTAATTGAAGCCGAACTTCATGAATATAATATAGGATTAAGTATAAACTTACATATGGTGCTGTAATTAAATTATTGATCTGTGACTTGTCTAGCTATTTTTAAAATTATAAGTTCCAAACTAATATTCTTGTTTCCTACTTGAAAGTTTTGATTATCAAAGTTGATTAAGGTTTATCTGCCGCTGGAGTTGGTACGTTTTTAACTTTTATTCCACGAAAATTTGTTTAATGTACCTACATTTGTCGTAACGTAAAAAGGAAATTCTAGAAATTTAATTAACTTTGATTTAGATAGAATATATTTTGTTTTGAAATACTAATACAATAATACGCACAATCACGTCATTCTTGACATATAAGAAATTGGTTACACAAATAAAAAAAGTAGGAAAAAAAGGAGGAGGAGATTATTTAGCAGGGAGGTACAACAAAGAAGAGATGTATACTAAGCATTCATTATATTTGAGAACTCGAGAACGGGTGGACAGACTATTTTATGCAATTTACCCTACATTTATTTCTAAAAAATTTATTTTCACATGCACAACTCAAAACAGTGTGACCTGCTGTCTTGCTAAATTCTTTTCATCAATATAATGTACACATATTCCCTCACACCATGTATTTGCTTTAATAAAATAAGCTTAGTTAGGTCCTTTTTTTTTTTCTTCCAAAGTCCAAAAATGAACTTGGTGCCCAAGGCAACGTGCTGGTCCCAGCAGCCTACATTCAAAGTTGTGTGCAGACAAAAGGTGTGTCGAGAAAAACATCTTTCAATTTTTTCATACTGTAATTATGAAAAAAAAAAATTACAATATTTTTTCTGAAACGAACAAATTTCTTAATTTACTAAAAATAGACAAGAAACTGTCTCAAAATATCCAATCCTAACCCCCACTAAACCAACCGATGTGGCTTTAGGAATGAGGATGGAAATGGGGCCTTAATTATGTCACAAGATGGTAGTTTGTACAGTCATTGTCCAATGTTATCAACTGATAGAATGTTTGGCTCAAATTCAATTGAAGAAATTCCAAGAAACATGGACAAAACATTCACAGTCTTGCTTAGCTACAAAGAAAAGAAACTCAACTAGTCAATTTACTTTGGCTCCAAGGTTATCAAAAAGGCATGCATAATATCTACCAAAACATTCAACAAAAGCAGCCAAGCCCTAATCAACAATTCAATGCCACAAAATTTCATAGCTCATTCCCTTTTGTGCCTATAAATACCATAACAATATTCATGAACCACTATCAATATCTCCGTACCAATATTAAATTATTGCTTCAGAACTTTTATTGAAAAAAGATATATACATAACATATTAAGCATGTCAACAGCTAGTGCTTATCTTGCTGAGGCTTATGCCATGAAAAAACTTTACAAGGAGAAGATGAAGAGTTTGGAGAAGAAAGAAGCTAAAAGTCCAGCTGAAACTTGTAATCACTTGAAAAAATCTTCTTCTGGTGGTTGGTTCACTAAGATGTTCAAGAAAGTACATCCCATCACAGCTCCCAACTCAGATTCTAGGGAGTCTCAGCTTGATGGAGAAAACAAATTGTTATCTCGTCATGGACAATATTCACTTAATTAGTGATTTTATTTTTTAATCGAGTTAAGACTCTAAATTCATTTACAAGATAATTTTTTTTCTCTCAATCGAAAAAAGTCTTCTTCTTCTTTTAATGGTGGATTCACTAAGATGAACACGGCGTTCTAATTAGTAGATAAAAGTCTTTTTTATATTCATTATTTTTTCTCTCATGTATGCTGAATTTGATTTATTAAATGATCACAATTGAATTTGTGTTTGGTTTTGTAATCTTTCATTTACTTTTATTTTTGTGAGCAATATATTAGAAATTTCAACAATATATATATAATGAGCTTGTTCATGTTGCAATACTTCATTTCATGTTGGCAAAATACGTAGTTTACCCCGTAACTTGAGATTAAATTCTTGTCTTATCTGTTTGTTCAATGTGAGTAACCTTTTACGCTCTCAAGCTTTTTAGTGTGTACTCGAGAAATGTTGTTTTTTTAAGATCTTTTTTTTTTTTCTTGATTTATTTTTCGAAGTGTGTAATGTATGTCACGGATTTATAAGGTTGTGAAACGTATCATTAACGTAAAAGTTTAAAAACAAAACACTTTAAAGTATAATTTAACCGTAATAGCCCATGAAAATCCAATTTCATCTTATAAGTTTCTACCTACACCAAGGGTACCACCATAATCCATACAACTCATCAGTCATCACACACCTATTTTGTCAATAAAACACGCATTGGACATTTGGCAATAGAATTTGATCTCAAGTTTATTTTAAAAAGGCAAAATAGCTTGGTGGACCCTTGTACTTGATGCGGTTTGTAAAGTGGATACTCCTACTTACATATTTGTCATCTACACCATTGAACCCATTAAAAAACAATATTTTAAACACTTTTTCTGACTTGACATCTTCTATGGCTGGGACCACATAGGAGCGTGTATTGAAGCCTCCAAATGCGCGTAAGCAGTCAAAATAGGGCTCCAACGGTCTCAAAAGGGCTTAGAAATGCCCTTTTCATACTCTTTTTTTCTAATTTGCTTTCAACACCATTGTTGGAGCAATTTGAGCTTTTTTTTTTCCCTTCTTCTCTATTTTCTCTGTCAAAGTTCTTGTTCCTTAATTTTTTTTTCCTGCTTTACTCGTAATATTGAAAAGTTCATTTTTTTCTGTAATTTTTCACAACACCATGACAGTTCGGGTTTGTTATTGTGGGCTTTACGCTGAACTTAAGATGTCAAGAACACCAACTAATCCCAAAAGAACGTTTTGGGGCTGTCAAAAATATAAAGCTGGTAATGGTTGTGGATTCTTTCGATGGGCTGATGCAAATGAACAATATAAAGGCAGGCATAGAAGACAATGAAGACAAGAAGAGCTGGGAAGAAATTGAAGGCACAGAAGACATAAGAGATCAAGCACTAGTATTGATATCACTGTTATCATTATTGTTGTCATCTGGTTTATATATGTTGTATTTAAGATGGCTTGATTTTTAAAGTTGCAATGTGCAATAAAAATGAAATTGAAATTTAATGACAACATCATTTTCCCAACATAGAAATCTTCAATATATAATGTCTTAGCAAGAGTTGACATCAAAAAGCTTGTCTTAACATCTTTAATGAAATGCATCAGAAGTCTTAAAATAATTGTCTTAACAACACTTGGGATCAATACAGAAAGAGAATTATATTATTGTGTGCCTTGGTCACATCTTCATGTTTGTCATTGATTGAATATACTTATCATATGTCTTCAGGTATGTTTTCCGTTGATACCAGTGATCAACAAATGACTCCACATTCCATTTCTTATAATGTATTGTAGCAATTGCATGTGCACAAGAAATTTTCTTTAGCTGTCATGACCTACAATTACATTGCTTTCTTTTCACATTAACAATATGTGTATCTAGTAAATCACCAACCTCAAAGTCAAAATCACCATTAAACCTTACCTCAGACTTGGCTGCATATTCAACATTCTCTGCAAGAGCTTTCATAGACATTGATGATACATCACTAATTCATTTTTCTGAAAAATCTCTCATTTGATTCATCTTTTCATGATTTTACATCTTATTTCCTCTACCATAGTGATAATTATTTTGAACCTAGCAGCTACAATTCAACTACTGAAAGTCTCACACATGTCGTTCTCAACCACATCACACCTGTTGTGGTCTTTAAAAAAAGCCCTACATCATGTCTCTTTGTTGTACTTGAGCAAATCTTCCATAATTTCATCACCCAACTCACACATTTTATTAAGTTTCAGTTGCAAATACACTTCAAATGGTGCCCTTGCAACTTGCCAGAATTTTTTCTCATTTTTTTACCTCTCTGAACCTGCTTTCAGTTCGTCCATATATGTCTAGCACACCATCTATGCTCAGCATTTGGCAGTAGATTAGTAATTGCCAAATGAAGACCCTATCAAAACATATAGAACAATAATTAAACATTTATGACACTACTGCAGCAAACTGAAAAAATAATAACTGAAAAATATGAAACTTCATATCTTCTGCATATCAGACATTACTGTCAAGCCTTCACCTCTATTTTCTTTAAGATCCAAATCATGGTTGATGCCCCTAAGAAATCAAGATCATGTGTCCTTGATTTCTTTATCAACTACTGCCCATGATACAAGGTATATTTGATTATTTTCATCTTTGAAAATGCAAGACAATAAGATACCTTTACATACACCCTTGATAAAGAAACCATCTAAACCAATTATTCTTCTGCAACTCTTTTTTCATTCATTTTTTAAGGCCCCAAGACAAATATAAATGCCCATAAACACCTCTTTTTCTGAAATTAAATTCTTGGATGTCCTAATAGATACAGTGGTACCAAGATTGGTGGTCCTCAACTATTTAGCATAGTCATACAACCTAGAAAACTCTTCAATAAAATCATCAAAACATTCATTCATAATTCTGATTTTTGTCTTTCTACGGGTTATTTTACTAACATACAACCCATAGTCCTTTCTTAAAAGTGCTTGAATCTGATGTAATTTTATTGATGGATCACTCATAATCCTATCCTTGTAATGCTTACGAATCCACCAAGGGTTACACAACTTATTTCTTGTCTTTTTAGAACACTTGTGGACAGGAAGGTAAGTTTTCACACTAAAATTTCCTATGTTATCAAGACTTTCAAGAATAAACCAAGGACAACCCTTATGCTTACACTTTGCCCTTAACTTTTTCCTTCTCATTAGGTTTCAACTTAAGGTCTACACTTTTTTGAATAGAGTAAGTCTGCAATGCCGCTCTAAACTCAACAGAATTTAAAAAAATCATATACAACTAAAAAAATATCTTCTTTGCAGTTTTATCAAAGTAGATCTTGATAGATGAAGTCTTAGTGGTGGATCTACCACTTCATCATCATTAACAAGATCTCCTTCCTCTTCACTAATGTCACTACCCAGATCTAAACTATCAAAATAAAGGTAATCCTCACTCAGTTTACCTTCATATCTAGCCCCCCTGTTCTTACAAATTTTCTCAAAACCAACATCTCTACCTACTGGTCCAGATGGTATCTCATCTAGATTCACTATATCGACATTTTCTTTTACTTATTTTTCAATGTTACACTTCCTAACTTGAAGCAGATCTTCATCAAAATCACTCAAATCTTCAAGATTTTCATCAACGTCATATAGTGAATCACCATCAGAATCATTGATATCAAAATCTACTTCAGAATCAGATATTTGAAGATGGTATTTGGAGAAATCATTAACTTGACCTTCCTTTAAGTCTTCTAAAGAAACCTTAGCTTTTCCTTTGTCTGCCCAAGGAGGCTAATTTTTATTTATATACTCATCTTCATTTATATCCAATGGCTGAGATGAAGACACATCAGTCCTATCAGTTTCAAAAGGGGTTGCCACATCACTATTACAAAGTAGTAATAATGGTGGAGTGACTTTCACTTCATCATTAACAACTACAGGTTCACTAATTTGATGAACCACATATACATCAATAAAATCTTCAATTTTTTAACTATTGGTAAATCTTAAAACATTAGCATCACTATGTATCCTGTAATAACAACCCTTTTTGTTAACTCTACACCAAAAAGTTTCCACTTTTTTCGCATCCAAATCTAGTGCTCAGTTATGAAAAACATAATATGAAGCTCATCTATATCAACTCTAATTTTTTCAGGAATAGAAACTCCATTTGCATACCTTAGAACAGGGTCTGACAAAAAAAAATCATAGGTGAATTGAAGTGTTACTATTGTATCCATTTAGTTAGAAAACCTATACAATGACAAGATAACATATACAATTAGTCAATTATCCAGTAAGTCTTAATTTTTAAAGAAAAATAAATGACTAAAAAACTCAATTCTCATTAAACCCTAAAATATAATCGAAATAACAAAATATGCCATTGAAGGCACAAAATTGCTACATATAGGTCTAATAGGAGCGTTAGACAATAAAAAAATCAAAAATCCTAAAATTTTCTGACTCAATTTTGATTTTACCAAAAAAAAATTTAAAATGTTATCAAAATAAAAAAACATACCATTGAAGGCACAAAACTGCTACACGTACGTCTAATAGGAGCATTAGACAACAAAAAAAAATCAAAACCCCCAAAATTTTCGGATGCAATTCTAATTTTACCAGAAAGTCCTAAAATATAATCAAAATAACAAAATATGTCATTGAAGGCACAAAACTGCAATATATAGATATAATAGGAGCATTAGACAACAAAAAAAATTAAAACCCCCAAAATTGTCAAACCCAATTACGATTTTACGAAAAAAACCCTAAGTACTAATCAAAATTCTAAAATATGTCATTGAAGGCATATCACCACTATATATACTACCTACAACAACATTAGACACAAAACATAGTAAAATAATCAAAGAAAGTGAAGGAAAAATTTGTTAATCGCAAAAGTCCTAAAACCACTAAAACAGACTCCATTAACTCAATAAAAAGTTTGAAATAAACTACGAAATACTACAACTAGCACAAAAGATTAAATACTTACACTAATTGCAACAAACATCAACAACTATCGACTTAAAATCAGTGAATTTCGGGAAAAATTTGAAATTGGACTGAAAGAGACGAAGTTCAAGGGTCTGAAATGACCGAAACTTTCAGACTTTCTTTTCTATTTATATCCTAAACACGTCATTTTCTACGTGAAAATTATTTTAAAAATATTTAATGACGTGTCTGTGATTGTGCAATACGTTCAAATTAGTAGACCGATAAAGGGTTTAAATATTATTTTTTAATGGGTTCAAGGGTCCAGATGACAAACATGTAAGTAGAAGTATCCACTTTACAAATCGGACTAAATACAAGGGTCCACCGAACTATTTTACCTTTTTAAAAAGTAGACTATGTCTTCCACCTGTCATATTTTTGCTCACTAATTTTCAAATTTCCAAGAAAATTCAAAATTGTTATTGTTGATCGCTTGGAATAACTCCATAATTTTAAGTGTCACTTGAAAGTGACATCTAATAGATGTATTTCCACTCCTTTCTATGTAGTTGGCACAGACCCAATATATGTTATTTTTTATTTCAATTTATGTGGTACAAATAAAATTTAGAAGTTATTAACAGTCATAAGTTATAATACTTTGTAAATAATTTTCAAATAATATATGTTACTTTCCTTGTTCAAATTTTTGTGGCACTGATAGTCAATTGTATTTTTCAAAATAATTTAAATCTTTAATTATTGAGATTTATAATATCTTTTTTCTATTTCAATTTGAGTGGCAGTGATATGATTTTAAAAGTCAATAAAATATTTTATAGCTTATAAAATTTTTTAGGTTGTTAATTTTTATGATTTATCATATTTTTGTACGTATTTTTTTTAAACATATATTACAGATTATTTTTTTTTTAATATTTTAAGTTGTTAACGATTATAATTTATAATAATTTTTAAATAATACATAATATCTTTTTGTTCAAACTTTTATGCAATTGATAGTCAATTATCCTTTTAATTATTCTCATTTAAGAGACACTGATAATTTCGAGAGTCAACCAAATATTTTTTTATTTTAAATTTTTTGAAAGTTGTTAATTATTGTGATCTATAGTATTATTTTCGTATTCTTTGGAATATATAACAAATTATTTTTTTAAGAATGTTTTAAGCTGTTAAATATTATAATTCAATTTAAGTGCATTGATATAATTTTGACAGTCAGACAAATATTTTATATATTTTAAATTTTAAATTATTAAGTATTATGATTTACAAGAGTTTTTTTGTATTTTTGGAAATATATAACAAATTAAAAAAAATAAGACAAATAAATTAAAATGGAAGAAAAAAAATGAAGGAAAGGGAAAAAACCAATGAAGTTGTGCCAAAGCAGGCAGATTGACCTTTAAATTGTTAAAGTTGTTAAATATTGTGATTTATAATATCCTTTTACGTAACAAATTAAACTATTTTTCATATATTTTAAGTTGTTAACTATTGTAATTTATAATACCTTTTATGTAATTTTTAAACAATACTATATGTTACTCTCCTTGTCTAAAATTTTTTGGCATTGATAGTCAATTATATTTTTTAAATAAATTAATTTTTTATTATCGTGATTTATAATACTTTTTTTATATTTCGATTTTAAGTAACACAATTGTTAGATAGCATAATAATTAATTATTGGTGATATAATAAAATCATGATTGAAGAAGTGAAACAAACATGTCTTAAATAATTCATAATAATTAATTAGAAGTGATATAACAAAGTTATTATAAAAAAAATTATGGAAAAAATTAAGTGGGTCTCATATAAGACGTCAAGGTAATTTAACAATAAATATTATTAATCTTTTAGTACTTAGATAACTTTATAATAATTTATTGTAAGACTATATTTGTGAAAAAAAAATTAAGCAGGCCTCATATAAGACGTCAAGTTAATATAATAATAAATATTATTAATACTTAGATGACTTTATAGTAATTTTTTAAACTTATATGACTTATAATAATTAATTAGAATTGATATAATAAAATTATAATTAAAGCAGTTGAAGAGGACATGTAATAAATGTCTATTTTACTTTTTGTATTAAATATTATTAATATTTTAAATATTTAAATGACATATAATAATTATTTAAGAGTAATATGGTAAAATCACGTAGCAAGCAGGTAAATGGTCTGCAAGCAGCACAACCCTAAGCTGCTCTCCCATTCCCTCTTATATTATAGAGTAAAACCAATGCAAATAAAACCCACGGTTTTCTTCTCATTTCATATCAAAATTAACAAAAAAAAATTTAACCCAAAAACCAGTGCAAAGAAAGCACATTAAGGGATCGTTTGATAAAGTGTACAAAAATAATGCAAAATATAGTGTTATTAGTAATGTTTGTATTAATAATGCTTGTGTTAGCTATACTTATATATATATATATATATATATATATATATATATAGATATAGATATATATAGATATAGATATAGATATATATAATATTTGATTTGGTGTACACAAGAATTGTATAGTTTCTTTTTGAAAAATATTTTTTTATAAAAATACTCTCCATACATACAATGGAAGGATGTGAAAAATATTTAGAAGGACAATTATTTCTTTAATCATGATAATGCATGCATTAGAATCCATTGAATTACTATTACCATGTATTTTGAGATATTAATAATACACTCCTCGATACACAATAAAGTATATAATTAATGCTTAATTATATGGAGACTAAAAAAATATCAAACAAAATACTAGTAATATATATTAACTAATGCATATAATATTTTTTTAATATATTCTACCAAACGATCCCTAAATAATATTTTTTTAATATATTCTATCAAACGATCCCTAAATTACAAAAAAAAAAAAATAATAATTTAAACGAACGGAAAAAGTTGTTTTACCTACCTACTAGTTGACTGTAAGTCATAAAATCCAACTCAAATCATGGAGCCTGGACTTTTAATCAAGCCTAACGTCAACTCTTAGCCAATTCAGAATATAAAATTTATAAATTAATCCCATTCAAATCGTATCAATTGATAAATTTATGAATTTCTATGTATCACTGCACATAAATCTGAATATTTATTATTTTGAAATTAAGACCTTCGATAACAACAACAAACTCAGTGTATTCCCACATAGTGAGGTCTGGGAGAGGATAAGATGTATGCAGTCCATACTACTATTCCGAAAAAATAGCAAAGTTATTTTCGATAGACCCCCGACTCAAGACAAGACCTTCTATAACACAAATTAAAAAGAAAATCCTTTTGTTTTGAAAATACCTTAACAAGTCTCTGTTAACGACATAATTATTCATTTATCATATCTAAAACGTAGAAAGAAAAAGAAAAAAAAAAATAAAGAGAGAGAGGAAGGCAAAATCAATTTACTTGTCATTCATTCACTTTCACCTGTTGTTGTCAGACACTCGGGAAAATTGGGTCACTCTTTTAGTTTGCGCGTAACCCACAAGCCTATTAAAATATTCTCTCCGTCTCATCTCATGTTAATTGGTCATATTTTTTTTACACACATATTAAGAAATATTGTCTTCATTTTAAAAAGAATTATCTATTTTTTTTAGTTCGTTTTAAAAAGAATGATCCTTTTTTCTTTTTAGAAACCTCTTAATTTTAACTATTCACGTGACATGTTTAAAATCATAAGATTTATATACATTTTGGTACATTTGACTTATCTTTAATTTAAAATCACAAATTTCAAAAATTTTCTTTATTTTTTTAAATTTCGTGTCAAGTCAAATTAAATCATTCTTTTAAAAACGAAAGGAGTAATAGATAAAAATATAATTTTATTAATTCATGTCTTTAAAAAAATCTTGAAAACTTTACAAGAATATAACTTTCTAATATGAGATAATCATTTTTAGTAAGATAACCGAATAATATGGAAGGAGGAAGTATATACCTCCATAAATACCCCTTTAATTCCTCTTTCAAGAATATATATGCTCACTTTAATTTGTCAGCCTTATTAACAATCTTTAATCACTTCTTCGTAGAGTTTTACGGGTATGGCGACTCCTAGTGCATATATTGCGGAAGCTTATGTCATGAAGAAACAATTCAAGAAAAAAGTCATCAAGAAAATGGATACTACAAAAGATCATGATGAGATTATTAAGAAGCCCAAAAATACATCATCTTCTCCTTCTTCGGCTTGGGGTAGTACTTACTGATCAGAGAAAACTGACGATCGATCAGTTGTTCTCTTCAGTGGCTAGAAATAATGTTCTTAGTTAAGCCACTCTATTGCTTTTTCTTCTTATTCTTTGTTTGGTGTGTTTGGAACTATATAAGCCAACATGTATAATGAATCTACTTGTATATTTTCATAATTTGATATACTAATTTAGAGTACGTGTTTTTTACATGTACTAGTATGAATATTTTGTACGTGTTGCTCACGTTAATATATTTGATTTCAAAATAAACATCAACGAAAAATTTTAAGTTCCCAAAATAGTTCAATTTTTTGAAGTTTAATTACACATATCTTTTTAAGAAATTATAGACTACTTATTGCTTATAACTCAAAATAAATTAAGAATTTGTTATTTGAACTTTCAAGTTCTTATTCAAAATTTAGATCCAAATATAAAAACTAATATTACCTTAAAATACCTTCCAAAATTCAAATTTCAAGGTTTAAATATCTTACCTAAATCACTTAAGAAAAATATTATAAACTTATCAACTTTTTTTGACGAAAAGAACTACTACTATTAATTCTTTTAAAAGTCAAGTTAGAAGAGAAATTGAGGTGAAAATAAATTTAAATGATTTGCATGCTTTTAATATGAATGAAGCCATTAACAAACTCAGTTGAGAAATCAGTAAAAATTTTGTTAGAGCCCGTCAAATACATGTCAGTGAATGAACCAGCCTTGTGTGCAGTTTTAGCATCACCAAGGAAGAGAACCACAAATTTAGTGTGATCTTTGTTTTACCACCATTAAGGGTGTATAGATCAAATCATCAAGTCAAACCAAACCAAATCAAACCAAACCAAATCAAACTGCGAAAAAAACTGACTTATGGTTTGATTTGATTGGTTTGTTGTTCGAAAAAAAAATTGACCATTCTTAATTTGGTTTGGTGTTAACAAAAATAAAAAAGTCAAATAGAACTCAAATCAAACCGACATAATATATATATATATATATATATATA